>NC_133617.1:664610893-664910893 GCF_048593235.1 Sminthopsis crassicaudata
GCAAAGTATATTCTAAGCATGTTAGAAACATAAGCAAAAACAACTGAGCTAGAAAGGGAAGGGTGAGATTGGTCAAAGCGAGAGATTCATATTTTAGTTTAACTGGAACATAGAACGAGAGCCAGTGGATAGTGTGAGATAATTAGAAAAGGAGATTGAAGTTAGATGTGAAGAGCTTTGAATGTTAAGTCCTAAGGATGATCATAGATTCCAGAACTAGAAGAGATATTCCAGGTCCCTATCCCCTCAGGACTTTGTGGCTTCTCCACTAGTAATGGAGGACCCATGGAACTTTAGCAGAGGAGTTTTGGGATTTAAAAAACACATTAGAAAGATGATTCAGGTAGGAGGGGGCAGGATGAATTGAAGAGGAAAGATTATAGATAGGGGACCAGTTAAAAGGGCTGTTATAGTACCACAGGAGAGAAAGCCAAGAGCTTGTATTAAGCTGGTTTAGTAAAGGGGAAAAGAGAAAATGAAGACAAACTTCTTTAGAGGTAAAAATAGATTAAGCAATGGATTGTATATGGTGGGGTGATGAAGAGGGGAGAACTGACTATATCAATATCATTTTATCATGTTTATCATTTATAACTGGGTCTCTAGGAATGGATGGTAGCTGGATTTGTGGAAAAAGAGATGTTAAAAGGATACATGTGAGAAGGAAGATTCTGAGCTCTGTTTTGGTTGAATCTGAGGTGCTGACAGGTTGCTGACGGGTCATTCAGGTCATGTCCATGGGAAAGTAGAAAAGCTCAGAGGCCCAGAGATTCAGAGGTAGGGGTCATCTGCATAGCACTGTAAATGATCCCATTGGGATTGGATGTTTGCTAATAGAGAAAAGGGACAGAAAGAAAGGGGGAAGATGAATTTGAAGATCTAGTATCAGACGTGGGATTTGATGCTCTAAATGCAATACTCCATTTCATACTGTCTCCCAGCTAGATGAAGTTTTTCCTGAGACCTCTTTTTGGGAAAGGATGGGAGATCAAAGAGATGGTGTCCAGTGATGAAAATAGAGGCTCAGTGAGGGAGTGAGGGATTAATGTCAGGGTTGGGGGCAAATGAGGGACTTGATGAAAGGGGAAAAGATTCTGTGAGGACTATGAGAGCTAAGTGACTGGAATGAACCTCTTTCAAGGTCGTGTTTCTGGGAAGGGGCACCAAGTAGGGGTATGCAAGCTTTGCTGAGCTAAGCATCTACATCTCTCAGGGAATGTTGCCTCTGCCAGCTGTGGCTTCCCCACAGATGCATAAACATTCATCTCTGATCCTCCTCCAAGCACGGTGGTCTGATCTCCCATGGTCCCTGAGGGACAGCCCTAACCAGAGAGAGTTATTCTTAGGGCTTAGCACTGAACTCTTCCTCAGTGAAGGTTCCCCCACTCTAAGGCTGATGAGACACACAGGAGCAGGAGGGAGAGCCCATAAGAACCCTATCTCCGGATGAGCTTCCAGACTAACCAGAACCCAATCTAGGAGATGAGTTCTAGATCCCTTGTCACTAATTTGTTGTGTGATCCTGGGTAAGTCAGATTAATTCTCTAGCCTACTTGTGTGCAGAACACAATATTTAGATAAGACACAGTCTCTGTCCTCCAGAGAAAGTTGTATGTACACAAATAACAACCATGTGCAGTAATATGAGATGAGGCCATCAGAGAGGTTTAAGTGACGGGCTGAGGGAGGAGTTCATTTCAAGGGATCAAGGAAGACTGCCTAGAGGAAGGGCTTTAAAGGACTGGGAAGAATTTAGCAAGCCAAGAAGGATGGAGGCTGGGGTGGGGGAAAGAAGGAAGGCATTTAAACCACAAAGGATGGTGTAAGGAAAGGCACAAATAAGCAGCAGGAAAATGTAAAATCTGTAAAGGAAACAGAACAATTCTGTGGGACTTCAGTGTAGAATAAATGGAGGGGAGAAGTAGTGATGAGGTGGGAAGATGAGGGAGTTCCAGGCAATGAAAGGCTTTGAATTTTTCTAGTTATATAGTAGCCATTAGGAGCTTTTGAGCAGAGAAGTGGCCTGATTATTTTTCTGCATCAATAATAATTCCCTCCGTTTAAGGAAAGGGAAATTGAAAAGATGGGAGAACTTGTTTGGGAATTTTTGCAGTATTTATGCACTATATAAAATCATAGGCAGATTAGAGAGGGAGGGACAGATGTGAGAAATATTTCAGAGGTTAGGGTGAATAGGATTTGGTGAACTAACCAAATAAAATGATGAAATCAAAGATAACACTAAAGTTTCATATATAAGACACAAAATAAAGGGTGGTATCTTAAGAAACAGGTAAGTCAGAAGCCGGATTAGGTTTGGGGGAAATATGTGTTTTAGAAGTGACTGCCTGGATTGAAAAGTCCCAGAGGCTCCTGTTTGTTGTCAATCCAGTGCTGAAATTCAATCAGACAAACTAAAAATTCTTTGTAGGAGCTCTAAATGAAATCAGGTGGGGGGCTTCTCCAGAGATTGGGGACTATGGGTGCAGGGCAGTGCACACACTGTCAGACTGTATTTATATGTGGCTTAATTTTGCTGAATTGATTTCTTTAAATAAAATGTCTGTTATAAGACAGCAACTCCCATTTAGTTACTGAACTCTTTGGGAGTTGGGAATTTACTAAAATGGTCAAATACAATTATAAAGAATTTTAAAAGAATTATATTAAATTACACTGAAGGTTCACAATAGTTTATTGTCATTGAAAGGGATTTGTGGAATAAAAACATTGGGAACCGCTGCTATAAAGTATGGTTCTCAGAGTAGGAGAGATGTATTGGGAAATTCAAGGAAATAAAAATAAATCATTTAATAAACTTTTAAAAAATATTTTTTTAAAAAATCAGATGGAAAAACTTAGGAAAGTCAGCAATGAACCTGAAACTGTCCAGATGATCTAAAAGAAACCAATTAGCCTAAAAGAAGCTAGACAGACCAGGCAAAGAATTGGTTGGTAGGCCTAAAAGAAACCAGAATAGGGAATTAAGGAATTGCATTTCAGGGATGAGCGGCTAAGGTCAAACATAGCATCCTGATCATTTTTGTCCAAGCAGATCTTCAGCTCATTTCTAAGGGCTTCCAGTGGAGGGACAAGCCAAGGACAAGGACATGGCTCTCCAAGGATGGGGAAAAGGTAGTTCTTTCTGGAAGCAGGAATATTGCCTTGGGTTAGACCATCCCCAGGGCACCAGGATCATCCTGATCACTTAAATGTACCACCCAGGTCTTCCCAAGCTGCCTTGGATAAACGAAGAACAAAGCTACCCCAAACAAGAATGACAAAAAGAAACAATCTCATGGTTTTGTACCAGCTCAAGTCCAAAGCATCTTTCCCCCCTCCCCCCCACGGCTCCCCTCTCCCCTCCTCCTGGGGGGTTATTTATTCCCAGTCCCAAAGCCACACAATTCTGGTTTGCCAAAATGGCTGACTGAGCACAATCGGAATGTGTGTGAATGTATGTTTGTGCACGCATGCGCATGTCCGGGTGCTTGGGGCTGAGAATGGTCAGCGGATGGGGGAGCTTTTATCCCTGAGTCTGACACCCTGCCCAAACAGGCCTCAGAGACCAGCAGAATATCCCATGGCTTTATCCGGCCCTGCTTCCTCCTCCTTCCTAATCTGCCTATCATCCTTTCAGCAGGAAAGCTGGTTAAACTTTTCTTAGTCATTAACACTTGAGTCTGAATGAGCTTCTCAATTTCCTTCCTGAAAGCTAGTCTAACTTGGGGAAGCTAGCCCATACTCGGGAGCTCTAATATCACTTTGCATTTCTTTAGAATTTTAAGCCTTACATAATGACTTCTGGATACGTGGTATAGAAAATTATGTAAAGATTAGGAGCCCCTGGCTAGATTGTTGCACAATGGATAGAGTGCTGGACCCAACTCAGGATGGCTCATCGCTATCTGACCTCAGACACTTACTAGCTGTATGACCCTGGGCAAGTCACTTAACCCTGTTTTGTCTCAGTTTCCCCATTTATAAAATGAGCTGGAGAAAGAAATGGCAAACCAGTCCAGAAAACCCCAAACGGGATCCTAAAGAGTTGGATGTGATTGAACAGTGACTGAACAACAACACTAAAGCAAAGCTCCTGGAGAGCAGGCAGGACAGAATGAAGAGGTTGGCTCTCTCCTCTGTAAAACAGGGATAGTAATAATGGCACTTACATCCCAAGGTGGTTGTGAGGAGCTAATTAAATATGTGTAAAGTGTTTTGCAAACCTTAAAGCACTATGTAAATTATAAATAAAATTATAAAAAATTATAAATTTGTTATAAAATAAATTATAAATTATAAAAACTATATAAATAAAATGAGTAATACAACTAATAGGTAAGATAAAAATAAATAATACATATCAATGAATAAAATTCAAAATATAAAGTGTTAGAAAGAACACTGGCTTGTGAGAGCTGGACTGATAGGAAAGCTGAATGCCGCAGAATTGATGCTTTTGAATTGTGGTACTAGAGAAGACATTTGAAAATTCTTTGGATAGTAAGGAGATCAAATCAGTCAATTCTTGGAGGTTATTAATTTAGTCCCTTTAATGAAAGGTTAAGTACTGAAGCTGAAGCTTAAACACTTTGGCCACATAATGAGAAGATGGGACTCACAGAAAAAGGCCCTGACGTTGGGAAAGACTGAAGGTCAAAGGAAAGGAAATAACAAGGATGAGATGGATAGATGATGTCATGGAAGCAACAAATATAAACTTGGATGGACTTTAGGAGACAGAAGGGGCTGGAATCTACAATCCATCACTAAATGGAGTCCGCTTGGGGAAGGGGAGGACTCTTAGTTCTGTAACTAGCAGTTACTGAGCCTTTCTGACCTGCCTCTGAAATGTGGAAGTTGAGGTCTCTCCACTCTAAATCATATACTACTGAGACTGTCACCTCCATGAAAGAGACAAAAGGCCCTCCTGTTTTATTTAAATATTGTATTTCTTCCCAACACTGAGCATGGTTCTCTTCCTAGTCCTTCCTAAGTGTTTGCTGAATAGATGAATGAGTCCTGGATCCGGTTTTTGCCTCTATTCTAAGTGCTGGTCCTCTCCTGCCTGGAGTACTTCCTTCTAGTGCATCTTCCCTTCCTACTGGTAATTCAAGGAAACATTTCTCAGGCTTGAAGATTCTTTGTGCAAAGAGCAGACCTCTCCCCATCAAAGGGATACAAAAGTCCAGAATAATTGCCCAAAGTCACACAGTGAGAGAGCAGTACTTAGGAGGAGAAGAGTTGTTGGAGGCTCCCCTTTCTGCTCCCATTGGGAGATATGGGAGAGTCTCCCTAGAACTTAGTCCTAACTCAGTCTCATCTATTCCCTACTTCCCTGGCCTCCAGGACAAATGAATCCCCTTTGGCTCAGTGCCTCCCTTCCTCACTCTTTTCCCCCCATCCTGAACTTTCCATTTTAATGAAAGAACCTATAAAAAAAAGTCTAGAAAATGCAGCCAGTAGCAATTAAATATTATCCACAGCTGCAAACCATTGGGGGCCGGAACAGGGAGCTGGGAAGGCAAATATGCCGTGGTTTTATGGTGAGGAAGGGGATTGGGGAGAACTGGAGAAAGAGGAGGGGCAGGGTAGAAAGGAGGCCCAGGAAGAGGGGCAGGCCGGGAGGAGGGTCCTCCGAGGAGTGAGGCTGGGGAAATTTTTGAGGGCCAGAACCATGAGCCTTAGTTCTCTCTGTATCCCTTCCTCCAGGTGATCCTAATTGTTGCTCCCCCAGGTGACCTCAGTTCTTCTTGGCCCCTTTCAGTATCCTCCTTTTTTGGAATTGTTTGATTAATAGTCTAATTAGTGGAATCAAATGCACATTAAGCTAAACTGATCCACTGTTTGGCTAAATCAACTGATTTCTTTTTCACTTAAACTGGCCAAATAATGGCATTGTGCAGTGCTTAGCAGTGGGCTGGGTATGGTCATCCTCTGCATCTTGGGCAATTCGCCAGTCCTCGGGACTTCTTCTTTTCCACGGGCTCCAATGACTAGAATAGTGACACCTTTGCTCAACTCTATTTCACTCCAATTTATGCTGAATCAAGGCAGCACCCATGAAGAAATCAGTCCTCTTCCAAAATAGACAAACTTCAATAATGTAGGGCTAAGCACAGATCAATAGGAGAACAAGAGCTTAACAAATGTTGAAATGAATTCAATTTGCTGAAGCCCTGACCTGTCTCCCTAGGTAGTGAAGATGTTTGTTAACAAATATCAGGATATCTAAAAAAGATCGTTTTAAAGAAAATAGAGAGCAAGGATGTGGGCAAGTGTTCAGGACTGCATCGCCTCACCTGGACTACAGTCATGGCCTTCTAACTTCTCTCCTAGCTTCTTCCTCCCTATTGTGACTGATCTACTCAGCTTCCAAAGTGATTTTTCACTGAAATGTTACACCCTGCTCAGTTAACTCTGGTGGCTCCCCATTACTTCTAGCATCAAGTATAAACTGTTCGGCATTGAAAGCTCTTCATGACCTGGCTCCTTTTATAGTGTTTTTTAATTGTTAAATTCTCAAAAATTAACAATCTTTTTTTTCCTTCTCCTTTCTACCCCACCCTCCCAGAAAACAAGAACACCAAAAACAAACAAACAAAAGCCCACAAACCCTTGCAGTGTAAATTCTAAGTCAGACAGAAGAAATTCCCCTGGGCTATCTGCAGGAAAGTCCCATTTAGTCCATTATCTATCAGGTAATGGGGGATTTTCATCATTGGTTGAAC
The DNA here is from genome assembly GCF_048593235.1 of Sminthopsis crassicaudata. Taxonomy (NCBI): domain Eukaryota; kingdom Metazoa; phylum Chordata; class Mammalia; order Dasyuromorphia; family Dasyuridae; genus Sminthopsis; species Sminthopsis crassicaudata. Next base: position 664,617,625 of record NC_133617.1, read on the forward strand.
ATTGATCACTGTGTGGATCAGTTCTTGAGTTCTTCAAGTGTATTCATTCAAATTGTTCGTGAATAAATAGTCTTCCTCGTTAGAATGTAAGCTCCCTGAGGGCAGGAACTGTTTTGTTTGTTTTTTTTTCTTTCTGACATTCTACTTTCCTTCCGGATCCTTACTGTACTGGGCTATTTATTCTTCTTTGCATAGCTGCCTCCCGTGCTTCCTTTCTCCTAGTTCCCTTGACTCCCTTCCCTGGCGCAGGCAGCTTTCTCACCGCTGGTGCCTTCTCTTCTGAGTTACTTTCCACCCCTCTGTATCTGTGTCTTTACTGTCTTCATCATTAGAACATGAGTTACCTGAAGGCAGCTTTTCTTTAGTGTCTGACAACAAATGCCTGTTTAATAGAAAGCATAATAAATGTAACAGTAGGTGCTTAATAAATGTGTAAACACGCTGAACAGTAGAAAGTTTAATAAGTTAAGCATAATAAATGTAATAGCATATACTTAATGAATGTTTAGGAGAAAGCATATGTATATATGTGCTAGTAGGCACTTAAATGTTTGTTAAGCTGGGGGACAGCTAGGTGGCGCAGTGGAGCGAGCCCCAGCCCTGTAGTCTGGAGGACCTGAGTTCTAATCCAGCCTCAGACACTTAACACGTCCTGGCTGCCTGACCCTGGGCCAGTCACTTAATCCCAAACGCCTCAGAAAAACAAATAAATAAATAGAAAAATAAATAAATAAAAAGTATAATGTAATAATATGTATTTGATGTTTAGCAGAAAGTACAATAAATTTATTAACAGGCATTTAATAAAATGTTTAGTAGAAAGCATCATGCATATAGTATCAGGTATTTAACAAATGTTTAATAGAAAGTATAATAAATGTAAGTGTTAAAAATGTTTGGGAGAAAGCATGAATGTGATCGTATATATTTAATAAATATTTAGGAAAAAGATAATAGTAGCTATTTAATAGTTTAATAGAAAGCCTAATCCATGTAGTAGTAGGTGCTTAATAAATGCCTGTTTAATAGAAAGTGTAATAAATGTAATATAGTGTTAATGTTTAGTAGAAAGTACAATGATGTAATATGTTTAATAAATGTGTAGTAGGAAGTATAACAATGTAATAGTAGGCACTCAATAAATGCATGTGGCTGCCTGGGGTGGCGGCAGTGGGGGGGGGCGAGTATTGTTATGGAGGTCACACGGAAGCCCTGGTGACTGGCAGCATTTGGGGGGTGATTTCTGCAGTCCCTGGCCTGGCCTCTGCGGCCCCTCTTCCTAGCCAGTCTCGGAGACGGCCAGTGACCTCTTCCGCCCTCTTTCCATCAGGAGCGCCCAAGTCTAGAATTCAGACACCAAGTCGGCCCCTTTGCTTTATAACTGAGAAAGTAGAGGAAAGGGAATAAGCATTTATAGAGCGCCTACTAGGTGCCGGGCACTGTGCTAAGCATTTTCTTACAGGGATTATCCCCTCTCTTTTTACCAGTTTATTTTTCCTATGGCTGGGGTTAAGTGACTTGCCCAGGGTCACACAGCTACAAGTGTTAAGTGTCTGAGGGCAGATTTGAACTCGGGTCCTCCTGACTTCGGGCCTGGCGCTCTATCACCGCGCCCCCTAGCTGTCCCCGTATTATCTCTTTAGACCCCCACCACAGCTCTGTACCGGCACTATTACGATACCCATTTTCACTGAGACGGAGGCGGCCGCCGCGACTTGCGCAGGTTCAGCCAGCCTGAGGCCGGATTGGAGCTCGGGTCCCCCGGCCTCCGGCCTCGCGCATGGGCCGTAAGCATGGGGGCGGGGTTTGCGCGCAGGTTCGCGCACGCCGCGCTCCTTCCCGCCGGAGGAGAATCACTTCTTACTTACTCCCCTCAGTCCCGGGCCGGCAGCCCTCCGGCGGTTGCTTATTCCGTGTTTTGCCCATTAAGGTGACTGAGTTAGCGGCCGCACTTCCTGGATCCCTCTCCCTCCACTGACCCCGCGCTCCCGGAACCGGACCGGAGGAACGCCGCGCATCTGCCCCAGATGACGCCCCTCGGTCCGGGGCCCCTCGTCCCTGCCCTGGGGTGCGCCCCCCATCCTCGGCGCTCGGGGAGCGCGCAGCGACTGACGGGCTCGGGCCGGCCTCCCGCCAAACACTCCTCAGAGCCCCCTCCGGTCCCGGGGATCCCACCATTAAACCTCCATCCCTCGGGAATCACCCTCCGGACTATCTCGGTGGAGAACGCGCCCCGCCCCCTTGACGGGGTCACGCTGGGCTACCGACTCCAGGGCGCGAGGTAGCGGAGCCGGGGGGAACGTGAGCGGCCCGGGCGTGTGGGAGCGGCCCGTGACGTAAGAGGCAGCCTGGGGGCGGGGCCCTCGGAGCTCGGGGCGCAGGTTCCGAGTGGCTTAGCCCCGCTCGGATCGGCCCGGTCTCTTGAGCGGCCCTGGTCTCTCCGGGGGCGCTGGTGACACCCCAGCGACAAAGCGCTTACAGCTGCCACAGGTCTCCTCGTTAGTTACGCTCGCGGAGAGACCGAGCGAAGCGCCGCGCTCCGTTGTGACTTCCTCCGCCCATCCCCGCGGACAGCAGTTCTTCTCTAGTGCTCCCCTCTCTTCTTTATTTCCTATTTTTCCTTCTCTGTCTCATTTTACAGAAGAGGAAATGAGGCAAACGGGATTAAGTGACTGGATTAGGGTCACACTGCTAAGAAGTGTCTGAATAGGATTTGAACTTGGGGCCTCCTGACTTCACCTAGCACATAGTAGGGCACATAGTAGGTGCTTAATAAATGTTGATCAAATCAGTGGAATTGAGTGCTGCCCTCCTCCTGTTATGTTGCTGCAGAGCACTCTCTCACCTTCTTCATCCAGTTTATCCTGGCTCCTAGTCTTCTTGTCCCCAGCCATCTTTAAAGACTTCAAGGCGCAGATTGACAAGTCCCCAACCCCCATTCTGCGTAGTACAGCGGAAGAGCGCTGCGTGCGGAGGTGAAGAACCTAAGTCTGAATCTCGCCCTGATGCTAAAAGCCCCCGAATCTCGGGTCTCGGTTTCCCCAGCTGTAAAATGAGGCGTTAAGACCAGACTTCCCTTTCAGCTCCAAGCCTGTCACATCGCACGTTTCTCCTCTCCATTACGTTCTTCTCTCTCTGTTGCCGCCATTTGCCAGCATCCTGACCTGAGCCCGCATTGTCTCACAGAACTGAAACCTCTCAAAGACCTAAAACTTCCAGCTGTACAGTGCACGCTCACCGGCCCGAGGCCGTCCCGCCTCCATTTTTCTCCTCCTCCATCTCTGTCACGTGACTTCCACTCCCTTCACATCACACCTCGGTCTGTTATCATAATTATTTAATTTATTAACATTTGCTTATCTAACCTATGTTACCAGAAACCATTCTAGAATCCCTGCCCCTATCACTTCCCCCTGCTCCTGACCTACTGACCCACCCACTTCTGATGCCTCAGTCCTGCTCCAGGTTTATGATATTCCCCCCAATGCAAAACTATCCCCAACGACCCGGTCATTTTTTCCCAGCCCATAAACAATCTGCATCCTCTCCTCCTATTGCTGTCTTTGATCTGGCTTGTGTTCTGGAAGCTGGGGGAAGGATAGCTTCTGCCCTCCTTGGAACTCAGCCTTTTCCCAGCAGTGTGCATTGTGACCTTGCCCTGCTCAAGGACAGAGAACCTTCCAGTAGCTATACGGTCTCTTGGTAGACTGGCCATGGGTGAATCAGCCATGACACTGGGATTACCCGGCCCTACCAAAGCTGACCCCAATGAGGACAATTTACCGATGGTGTGGTCAGGGGAACCTTCTGTGGGCAGAGACTCAGCAGGGCATTGGGGGGTAAGACATGGGCCACCACACCATGACAAGGACCCCTAAGCTCCTCATATTGATTTAGAAAACCATTTATTGGCATTAATGTTATTTACACCTTATGGTGTTTTTAATTTATTTTGAGAAATGTTCCCAGTTACATCTTAATATGATTGGGCTGGCAAGCTGCGTGTTGGGACACATGTTTGATCCCTCTGGGGTAAGAGAAACAGACAGGCACAGAGACAGAGAGAGGGAGAGACAGAGACAGAGACAGAGACAGAGAGACAAAGAGAGAGAGGGGGAGAGACAGAGACAGAGAGACAGAGAGAGAGAGGGGGGAGAGACAGAGACACAGACAGACAGACAGACACAGAGAGACAGAGAGAGAGAGAGACAGAGACAGAGACAGAGACAGAGAGAGACAGAGAGAGAGACACAGAGAAAGAGACAGAGGGAGAGACAGAGAGACACAGAGAAAGAGACAGAGGGAGACAGAGGGAGAGACAGAGAGAGAGAGAGAGAGAGAGAGAGAGAGGGAGAGAGAGAGAGACACAGAGAGACACAGAGAAAGAGACAGAGGGAGAGAGAGACAGAGACAGAGGGAGAGACAGAGAGGGAGAGGGAGAGACAGAGAGAGAAAGAGAGACACAGAGAGAGGGAGAGGGAGAGACAGACTGAAAGACAGAGACACAGAGAGAGAGAGAAATGGAGAGAAAGATAGGGAAAGAGACACACACAGAGAGAAAAGACACAGTGAGGAAGTCAGAGAGACAGAGACACAAGAAGAAAGAGATACAGGGAGAGACACATACAGAGAGATACACAGAGAGAGACAGAGAAAGAGGGAAAGGGAGGAGGGAGAGAAGGAAAGGGAGAAAGGGGAGTAGAGGAGGGAAAGGGAGAAAGGGAGGGAGGAGGAGGAAAGAGGGGAAGTAACATTTCACAGGTTACTGGGAGTCTCCGATGAGAGCACATGTTTTAAAGCACTATGTAAACTTTAAAGCACTATATATTTAGGACAAATGCATGCCACTTTTAGCTTTAGTAAGCCCTTCTCTTGAAAGTTCAGTCAAGACAAACACCCCAAAGCAATGAACAGCAGTCTCCTGGAGCTACACTTACAGGACGATGTAAGAGTCAGAAACAAAGAAATACGCCTTTATTAAGCACCTACTGTGTGTCGGGCACTACAGTGATTGCCTCATTTGATTCTCACAACAGCACACTGACAGACGGGCAGGCAGGGGGTAAGTGACTTACAACCAGTGTGTGTCTGGGGTCACATCCGAAGTGGGTGTTTGCGGCTCCAGGCCCAGACTGCCTCCGCGGGGATGGAGCAGGAGAAGGGGGCTCCGTCAGGGCTTCTGAAGGAAGCTTTTGGTGGTGGGTTTGTCAGTGAGTCTGGGGTCTGAAAGGGATGGAGGGCAGTGACAAAGCTTACTGCGTGACCACCTGCCTTCTCCTCGGCCACATGGAGAGAATCCTCGCATCTTCCTCACTGGGCAGTCTGAAGAGTGAGAGCGTGTGTGGTGAGGGTTTCACGCAATGCCAAGGACCACAGTCATGTGAAAACCCAGGAGGGAATGGGAAGGGCTCAGCTGAGCTGCCTAAAGAGGAATGAGGGGATGGAAAGGGCCTCAGCCTGTGTGACCGAAGGCCTGGATTCGAATCCTTCCCTTGCCCCTACCTGGAGCCAACTTTAGGGAAGTACCTTCCCCCCTCAGACCTCGGTTTCCTCCTAAAGTAGGATGGTCCTGAAGATCCTCTGAGTCCATTGTTCTCCCATCCAAGGAGAGTTTAAGATTCTGAACTCTGGGATGGCTCGGGGAGATGGGGGAACAGGGGGAGGAGACCTCAGCAGCTGTTCTGAAATGTGGGGAAATAATAAAGTGAGGAATGTCTGAGCTCAGGGGAAAAAAATAACCCCAACAAAAAAACCTCCTACTAGGGCGGCTGGCTTGTGTTTGTGCCTTTAATGAATTAAGTATAGGGCAGGCGGGTGTTTAATGTGGGGGGAACAGGGAGGCCTCAAGGGACTGCCGGAAGGAGAGAGCTCAGTAGGAAGGAGTGAGCTCAGTAATGAGAAACAGGGGGACCAGCCGAGAGGGTGGGTGTGGCAGAAACGTGGAGGATGGGCCCGGTGGCCCCCTTCAGAGAGACTCGGCACTTTCCTCGGGCGCCCCCGACCCTCCCTCTTCCAGGCTTCTAGGCTCAGAAATATTTAAGCCAGTTAGTCCAGTGGTTAGTGCACCATGTTAATACCGCCAAGGTTGTGGGTTTGAGGTTCATTAGAGCCAGTTGCTTTTATACCCAGGAAGCTCTCCTGCCCATCAGCCTTAGTAAGAGGGAACTTCCTATAAAGTCATTGGTCTGGGTAGATAGATAGGATAGGTGGATAGGAGGATGATGGATGGGTGGATGAATGGATGAATGGATAGAAGGACAGAGATATAAAAAACAGAGAGAAAAAAGATAGGTGGTAGACAAAATGAAAAGTCCTGTCACCAATTAGCACCTAGCCGGTACTTTGGATAAATCTTTTTTTGGGGCCACTGTTTTCTCTTCTATATGATGAAGTTGGCTGAAGATGTTCTCCATTGTCTCCCCCACCCCCCACCTCAGTTCCAGCATTCTGTGACTCTGATGTTAGATGCATCACATCACACTATAAATGCTTAATTCAGGAAAAGAAGCAGCAATCAAAGTAGAAACATGGAATCAGTCTGGGAAGGGCATCTTTGAGGAAGCTGGGATACCCCTCCCCATACACACCCCTCTTAGTCCTCTTTCTGCTCCCCCTCCTCCTCTTGGATCAGCTGGCGTCTGGGTGAGACTTTGATTTTTCATAATTCCAGAGACCAGCTAAACTCAAATTCCATTTCTGAAAAAAAGTGTTCTCTGCTGCCCTCTTCTCCCACCCCCTTTAATTAAAACCATTGTTTTTCAAGAGTTTTAATTAAAAAACAAACATGTTTTGCTAAGTAATTTGGGGGCCTGTGTTATGCAAACCAGAGTATCTCTACTTAAAAAATAACATCCTGGGGGGCCCTTCCCCATACAAGTCTGAGAATTTCACCCCAAGTCTTAAGGACAGAGGGTGGAGTGAATGAGGTTACTCTAGCCCCTTAGCCAGCTGTGAGGCTGATTTCTCTGTCTGCTGCTGGGGCTGGCTACACCCTGAATTTCATCCCCATCCCAGGCCAGTTGGTGGACACCATAGCTGTCCCCAACAAGAGCTGTGGTGGTGGAGATGATGATTGTGGTGATTTTTGTTGTCTTCCTTCATTCTCAAGATGGCCATGGCCTCAGCGTTGCCATGGTATACCCAGGGAGCCTTCCCCCTAGTCAGCGCTGGAACTAGCAATTCTTGTGCTGGGGTGAGTGCACCCTAATATATGCACTCAATCAGAATCCCTCGAGAGCTTACTATACACCCGTAACCCCCAGATCCTAGGGGTACAAGTATGAAAATCAACCACCCCCTTTATATTTTAACAAGTACATATATAAACATATACAACATTATTATATAGTGAATGGATGCACATATATACAAAGAAGTTAAACACAAGGGAATTTGGAAAGGAAGACAGAAGCAGTTGAAAGGTTCAGGGGGGAAAAATTGCTTGAATTATGTCTTAAAAGGAAGAAAGGGATTTTATGAGCATTGTTAAGTTGTTTTTCAGTCATGTCTGATTCTTCATGACCTCATTTAGGTTTTTTCTTGGCAAAGATATTGGAGTGGTTGTACATTTCTTTCTCCAGCTCATTTTAAATGAGGAAACTGAGGCAAATGGGGTTAAGGGACTTACCCAGGGTCGCACAACTAGTCTTCCTAATTCCAGACCTGGTGTTCTATTCACTGCACCATCCAGCTGGCCTTCTTTGCTCCAGTAACATTTCCTCACCCCCTGGAACTCTATCCTCTTCCAGTATAAGCTATTTCTAGGTATGGAGCACGGCCAGTGCAAGGTTCAGAGCTGAGAGATAGAGTATAAGGGACTGAGAAAAGGTCCTTATGATTAGATTACTGATTTGGGGAAGAAGGGTAATTTCTGTTGTTATTTGTTGCTGTTGTTTGTCCTCTGTTCTTGAAGAGGACCTTGACATCAGGGAGGGAATGCCATGACTTGCAATGAAATCCAAGTGAATTGGACTTGAGGGAGGGAGGGCTGTGCAAGCCTCCCTTTCCACCTGCCTCACTTTCCAGTCCAGAGCCATCTGGGTCCAATGTTCTAGATGAAATGGGAGACCTTGACCTTTTTAAACTAAGATCTGTCTCAATTTGTCAGACGCAGTGTCCTTCGGTTACTAAGACTGGGTAGCTGGAAAGATAATTTAGGACCAGTGTGTGGAAAACTTTGAAAAGCTCAAGATATACTGAGACCACTGTTGGAAAGGGAGCAGGGCAAGACAGAATGGAAAGGAACTCATCTGGGATTAGGAGGACAGGACAGAATGGTGGTAAAAAGAAGCCCAAGTGATAAATTCCTATTTTAATTAATTATCCTTAGTAATTAAGTTCATTGTTTCTGTCTGGAGAAGGAAGGGTTCTAACCATTGCCTTCTAAATTTCAGCATTGAGACAAAGCCCTGTGGATCCTGCCCTAGTTACATTTTTGTTTCTCTCCTCTCCAGTCTAGACTATCCTAACTATAGATAGAAGAAGCCATAGAATAAGCCCTAGTGGGGTGATAAATTAATCCCAAATCCTTAAGTCACATACTCATAACCCCACAAAGATAGACCTTCCCTTTATCTTGATGTTCTAAGTCTCTAGTCTTATACTCTTTCCTAACTGGCTTACTTAGGGCAAATTTTACTAGCTGAAGGCATGCTGATATAACACACACACACACACACACACACACATATAATCCTAATCTTGAGGATTTATTATTGGTAAAGTTGGCTTCTCCAGCCTCATACTCTCTAGGCCTTCTAGAACTTAATTTGTACATGATTCTGAGTATACAGGTATATAAAATAGGTATACAAACCAAACATTTAATGATAAACCATCATTTTGTGAGCCCCATATTTAGAAATGAGACCATCTGAGCTCGGGTACCACAGTTTAAGAAGCTAGACTAACATCTGGGCCATGTTATCACTAGTGATCTGTGAGCTAAGATAAATTTAGGACTCAGTAAAAGATTCTCTTCTTTTACACCCCCAGTATTGCTCTTTACATCTCTTTTCCCCCTTGCAGTAGCAGCTTCCACTGCTGTTCAAACCCTAATGTCCCGGGAGCCCCAGGTTCCCCCTCAAGAGGAGAACGCACTGCCTGGGACTGCTATTTAACGGACGCCTTTTACTAGTCCTTTTTGTTTCTTTGTTTTGGTTGGTTGCCAGCCCACCGAGAAGGGGAGTGTGCTGTGGTGGAGAGAACCCTAGAAATGAAGTCAGGAAATGGTGATTCAAATCTCAGACGAGCACATCCTCATTGGCTGACATCACGGAGCCACAAGTTGCTCCTCTAAAAACTGGGGAGAAATTTGTACTCTGTCTCTTTGGGCATCTGTTCTATCCTGTTATGAGGAAAACCCCAGAGAAATGAGATTAGAAAAGGGAAGGGACTGTAAGACATCATTTGGGCCAACCACCTTACAAAGAAGGGAAGCACAGCAATCTCCGGCTCTGGTTCCCTTTATCCACCCCACTCTATCAGGGAGACGGCGTCTCCCTCCCACGGACCCGAAACCAGTGATGCTCCAGCCCCCGGAGCCTCCAACCTAACCGCCTCTGCATCCCTGCGTTCGAGCATCCCTCTCTGTCGGTACCCAGCTCTGCGCCCAGGGAACCGCTTTAGAGATGCTCGATTTTACGAGAGCGGGAAGTACAAGAAACATCAGTGTGCCCCACTGTGCGTTCCCAATGCAGGTGTGCACACACATACACACAAACATCCCCTCTCACACCTCTTTCCCTCTGTCCCTCCCACACCATACTCCGCCCATCTCTGCCTTTGTCTCAGGAGGCTCTCGGGCTTGGAATGAGCTCTTTCCTCACCTCTGCCCCAGAAGCCCTCTCCTTGCCTCATTCTCCACTATCTCTATATGAAGCTTTTTTCTGATCCACTCAAACCGATTTATATTTAATGATTTTGTCTTTAATTTTTACTTCTCTGGTATATAATTCTATATTTCCACCATACCTCTCCTTAATAGAATGTAAACTCCTTGAGAAAGATTGCTTCATTCATTGATTTTGTATCCCCAAGTGTCTTTTGTCTAGCCAGTTAAGGTACATTTATTAAGTATTTACGGTGTGTGCATTTATTAAGCATCTACTGTGTACTGGGCACTGTGCTAAATAATATGCATTTATTAAATATTTGTCATAGGCCAGGCATCATACTAAACAACATGCATTTATTAAATTACGTACCACGCATTGTGCTAAACAGTATGCATTTATTAAATGTCTGCTATATACCAGGAACTATGCTAAACAATATGCATTTATTAAGCATTTACTGTGTATTTCACAATGCTTAATTTTACTGTGCTAAATGCTAGGGATACAAAGGCAGGCAAAAATTATCCCTGACTTCGAGGGACTCAGCACCTGGTACATAGTAGGCACTTAATAAATGCTTGCTGATTTATTGATATTTCATATCTTAGACTGTGAGTTTCATGAGGGAAGGAACTGAGGTTTATCTAGACTTTGTATCTCCCTCAGCACTGGACAGAGTGTTAAACATACAGTAGACACCTGGAGGATTTTTGATTTGTGTCAGAATAGGAAATGTATGATGGGGGAAACTTCCCCAGTGCAGATAGCAACCTGGCTAACATAAATCATAAGGCATTATCTGAAGCATAAAAAGATTAGGTTTAGTGACTCACTCAAAGTCACATAGCTAGGGAGCGTCAAAGAAGGGATTTGAACCTATTTGTCTAGTCCTTTATCCACCACACCAGGCTTGTTGAATCCTTGAAAAATATTCTTTCAGTTGAATTTTTTAAATGACCCTTAGAAATCCAGTCATCCTTGTAACCTCCATCACTCAGAGACTCCAGCTGTGGCTCCCTGCTTTGGGGAAGTGGTGCCCTCTTACCTCTTGAGCCCATTATCCCTTCCTAAGAAAGATGAGAACTTTGTGTCCATCTCTCAGGGGCTTGGAAGAATGTGCAGGAGGTCAGCTGCAATGTGGTTCTCTGGGGACATCTTCTGGGAAAGGATGTGAGTGGAGTGAATCATAGCATTTGGACTTGAGATTCTCCACAACATATTTGCCCCAACAGGACAGAGCACCCGCTGTCCCACATGCCGCCTCGAGCCCTTTGCTTGTGAACCTTTGGTAGCCAGGGAGTCACTGCTGCCCAAGGCAGTCTATTCTCCCTTAGGAAGCGTTTAGAAGGGTTGCCCATATACTTATAACTATATCTAAGAACAACTTTGAGAGAATAAGTCATTTTGACTATTATAAATACCCAAATTAACTACAAAGAACATATGAATGAAGTTGCTATCTGCATCCCAGAGAAAGAACTGATTAATGGATTATAGAATGATTTTATATGTGTATGTATATATGTGTACATATGCATATGTGCATGCATAAGGATTTATGTCTATATATGCAGTGTAATGTATGATATCTCTACATGTGTATGTATATATGTATTGTGACTAATAAGTTGTTTTGACTATTATAAATACCCAAATTAACTACAAAGAACATAGGAATTAAGTTGTTACCTGCATCCCAGAGAAATAACTGATTAATAGATGTAGAGAATTATTTTATATGTATATACATATACATGTATATATGTATAAATGTATGTATATGTGTATTGTGACTAATAAGTCATTTTGATTATTATAAATACCCAAATTAACTGCAATGAACATACAAAGGAAGTTGCTATCTGCATTCTAGAGAAAGAACTGATGAATGGATATATAAAATGATTTTATATATGTATGAGTACATATGCATATATATGCATTATAGGATTTATGTGTAAATATGCAGTATAATGTATTGTATATATATATATGATATGTGTTCACATGTATATATGTATTGTGACTAATAAGTCCTTTTGACTATTATAAATACCCAAATTAACTACAAAGAACATAGGAATGAAATTTCTATCTGCATCCAGAGACAGAAATGATTAATAGAGGTATAGAATGATTTTATATATGTATGTATACATTTGTATATACATATGTGTGAGTTTTATAGGTGTATATATGCACATGTGCAATTGTATATATAGAGGCATGTGCAACAGGTGTATATATATATATATATATATATATATATATATATATATATATATATATATACACTTGTGTATTTGTGTCTAATGGTAGCAGGCTCTAAGACAGGGGGATGGAAGAATAAAAGGAAATAAAGAAATTTACAAGATAACTTTATTACATATTTAAAAGGAAAAACAAGTTGTATAAAATGGATTTAAAAATGAAATATTTGTTTTATTCCATAAATTAAAAATAAAATAAATTTTTAAAAAAGGAAAGTTTGCTTGTAAATCTGCTTTTCTCCTACCTTCAGGATGACAGTTTTAGGCAGAAGGAGACCTTAGCATTAGAGATACAACACATTAAAGTGCTCTCCTACTGTACAGATCTGACCGTGTTGTCCCTTATTCAATAAACTCCTGGGGATGCCTCTGTTTGATCTAGAACCAAATAGAAAATCCTCTCTTTGTCTTTAAAGGTCTTCCTAACCTAGAGTGCAGTCCTCTCCCACTTTATTCCCTTTCCACAAACTCTGGTCCAAAGACCTTGCGTCCCTGGCATTCCTACCAAGAGAGGCTCCGTGCCTTCTGTTGGCTGTTTCCCAAATCTGGAATGCTCTCCCTTGATCCTTGAAACTCTTCTATTCCAAAGTCTCTGATGGCTCCCTATTGCCTTCCAAGGAAAGTTCGAATTCCTTACCTTAGTTCTCCCTTATCTTTCCTAAGGTCCATCTCAAATCTATTTCTTCTCATGTCACCTCCACCTCTTGGAATCACTTATTTCCCCTTTTTCTGATTCCAATTGTGCCTTTCCCTCTCCCTCCCCCATTTATTTTGTATTTCTTTTGCATCTATATTGAGGGATTTGCACATATGCTGCGTATAAACTTACATACATGATGTCTACCCAGATAAAAGGTAAACTCCTTGAGGGTAAGTTGTTTCATTTTAGTCTTTATATTCCCAAGCACCTAGCACATTGCCCGACACATATACTTAATAATGCTTATTAAATGTTCCTAACTTTAGAGCTAGAAGGGACCTCAGGAGCCATCTAATCCAAACCCTTCCTGGAACTAATAGTAGAGACAGGATTCAAACTCATATCCTCTATCTGCAAATCTAGAGATTTGGCCACTGTACCATATTCAGAAATGATGGTTATTGTATAGTTATTTCATTGTACATGCTGCTTTCCTTTTTTAAATAGCTTTTCATTTTCAAAATATATGCAAAGATAGTTTTCACCATTCACACTTGCAAAACTTTGTGTCCCAAATGTCTTCTGCCTCCCTTCCCAACTATCCCTTCCCTAAACATCAAGTAATCCAATATATGTTAAATATGTGTAATTTTTCTATATATATATTTCCACAATTATCATGCTGCACAAGAAAAATCAGATCAAAAAGGAAAAAATAAAACAAAATGCAAGCAAACAACTACAAAAAGATGAAAATACTATATTGTGATCTACACTCAGTCTTTACCTTCTTCCATCACAAGTCTATTGGAATTGCCCTGAATTACCCCATTGTTGAAAAGAGCTGCGTCCATCAGAATTGATCAATGCATATTCTTATCACCATGTATAATAATCTCTTGGTTCTATCAGTTCAACTAGCTGCTTTCCCTTTCAAAACTATTCCTTTCTTAACCTCCCACCTACAATTTCTATTGTGATTTCTCTAATATTTTTGTATCTTCTCCATTGCTTAGTAGAGTTCTTTTTTCTACTAAGAGAATTTATGTGTAAAGATTATTATATGTGAATAAAGGCAGTGTGGGAGGAGTCACCCCTCATGTAGAATTGATATTTATGTCATACAGAATAAATAGAACCATATTACTAGAACCCCTGTATATAGCAATGAATAGGAGAAGGAGATAATAGAAAGAAGGGAACCCAGGAGTGTCCTCCTAAAAGATTCCCAGAAAAAGGACACTCCTTCCCCTCTAAAGTCTAGGTTTTTGGCTCACCAATAACCAAAATCTAGGGGAAATTTATGGTAAGTGAAGAATCCAGGAGTATATCACTAAGGCCTTCTAAAAGGATATTCCTATTTCTCTCAACTCCCTACTTGTCTAATTGGAAAGACAACTCTCATTATGGATCAAATTTCCCTCATTATTGTTTCTCCTGCTGGTCACCTTGGGCTAGCTTGGAAGAATGTTGGAGGGAGTTTCTGGGGAAAGATTTATTGTTTAGCCCCTTTCCTGGCTAGTACACACCCCCACAATAATTCAGTCTACAGCATTGTTACAAATTGTGTTGGATCCCACTTCTAGTGTCCAAATAGAATCATATAAACCACAATTAATAAGATAAAAGTGTGGTTTTTTTTTAATTTAGCAGAGGATTATCTAGCAGCATAAGACAAAGATGTACAGGAGCAATGAGAATAAGAAACAAGATAGTCCACTGGGAATTCCACAATCAAGATTAAAAATCTTTGCCTGTAAAGTTAGAAAAGGGCTTTTCCACAACAGGAGAGACAGAATACTTTGGCCGCTTCCTCCACAATGCCTCATTGCATTTGACCAATGTACCAGCCTACATCATCAGACTATGTTGATCATAGTTTCTTTCAAAGAAGGAAATGAGCCACTTGGGTACCAGCATACTTCGTGCAGACCATGATCCAAGGAACCAGGATGATTCTGGGAAAGTAACTCCATCTCCAGGGCTCAGACTCTAGGGCAAGATTAAATTCCTACACAAGATAATATTTCTTGCTGGAGCTAGAAATTTTGTACTCTTGCCAAAAAATGAGACAAGATATGTTTAGACTCTATCACTGTGCAGTACAAACATAGCAGCCACATTTCAAAGATTAAGTATCGTTTTCCTAGCATCTCAAAGAATATCACCTTCACCATCAGAACCCGTGTCTGGTTCAGTCTTCGTACAACTGGTGGATCCTCTCTTTTCCCCACTGGCTGCTGAGATCAATGCCCATCTTTTCTTTCTACCTGTTCAACAGGAAGTCCAGCTAACTCCTGTGATGGATTATCTTGATAGGGCTCCCTTTACTCTCTGGGGCTATTTATGTTCAGACAAGTTGCTCAGCCTCTCAACTGCTTTCTATGCATTTGCTTTCCGTCGTTGGATTCATGACTGTCTTGCACAGCTCTTGTGAATTAAAATTATGGCTAAATAAATGAACCTTGTTGACTTTTCTCAGCTGAAAGATGTATTGATTGGAAGCATTTGTTTTATTGTCTTCACCTGATACCTCTGAGAATGAATCAATAGGTGAGCCTCAGGAAACTAAGCTCCATGATCTGGCCTCCTAGGGAGTGACATGGTCAGATATATTCTTTAACAACACTGTTTTGGCTGTTGTATAACATATGGACTGGGGTGGGGGATACTTGATGGAAAAGTCATTAAGATTCCCAGTACATTACTGTCCTGAATCTCAGGCTTTTCTTCTTCCTCTTTGGTGTCATGGCATAAAGAGCCTTGGATTGAGAGATCTGGACTCAAAAATTTAAGAACATTGTCAAGGTCAGCCTATCTCATAGTCAACAAGCTGACTAACTGGTCCCTGCCTTACAGAATCTGAGCCTTAAGGGCACGAAGATGATAGGGTAATACCCCCTGAGAGAGAGATTATGGGACATCTATAGGCCATGTGCAAGTGAGTGGGCATTGAATCCAAGAACACTGAGAGAAGGAGTAAGAGGAGGATGGAGTTAATCAGGGAATGCTTCCTGGAAAAAGTGAATTTTAAACTGGGATTTAGAGATGAGTTACTTAAACGATATAGGAGAGAGGAACTATTTAGACAAAAGAAAGGAATGACAAAAAAAATGGAGACACACTGTCTTTGCTGCCATCACCTCCCTGTGTGCTACTGGAAATCACTTCCTCTCTCTAGACCTCTGTTTCCCCATCTCTTAAGAGCAGCCTAAAGAGTCCTCTTTGCCATAAAATTCCATGTTGAATTTTCTAAAGTTCTGTGTTCTACAAAGAAGTCATTTCCGAGAACCGAGTCTATGATCGCACCCTTTTAAGTCCCACTTAACCAGTGCCAACTCTGTTCATTACAAATTACAGGGTCCCTCAAGTTGCCTAGAAAATTGGGAGGAAGCCGGGCCAGCTGCAGTTGGGGCTCCCTCTCCCATGCTTCCCACCCTGCCTCAGGCCCCCTCTATATTTGGGTCTCACACCCTCCACCCTGCCCCAGATTCTGTTTTCAATTGAAATATGTTCCCAACTGCTCCTGGTGTTTGCTTTTCTGGTCAAACTCTCTCCTTCCTCCTGGACTTGACTCTACTCTAACCCCCAATTAACTCCCAGACAGAAGGGGAATTCTCAGAATAAGCTCCCGCTCTCTCTTTCTGTCCTCCCTTCTCTCCTCTCTCTGTCCCTCTGTCTCTGTCTCTCCCTCTGTGTGCATTTCTCTGTGTCTCTGTCATACTCTGTTTCTGTTCTTCACACACACACACACACACACACACACACACACACACACACACACACACATTCATTCACATGCTCCTCCTCCTGGGCCACTCTCAGTTCAGGTATCACATTAGGGGTCCAGGACCCAGCCCTTTCCAAAAAACTACCTTTACCTCCCAGAGCTAATGGCTAAACTTTCACCACTAAATCTCGACTCCTTTAGCTTTTGGTGAAGGGCTTTCTCCCTGGTTAAAACTCCAGGTATGGTCTATTAATTGATGCTATTTCAGTGTGAAGGTAGCAAGTAGAGGGAAAACTGGCTTGGGCGTCCAAACCTTTCTGCTGGTGCCGTGGGATCTTGGGTGACTTAGTTTCCTCATAGAGTGTGGAGTTTGGACCAAATGACCCAGGAGGTCCCTGCCACTTCTAGACCTAGGATCCTCTGAGGTGAGAAGGCGTGCCCTTTGGCAGAGAAGTGAAGAAAGCTAATGGAAGGGGGCAGCTGCAAGGGCTGCATACGCATATAGTCATGTACAGAGCTCATGTGGGGGCAGCTGGGTTGCGCAGTGGGTAGAGCACCAGCTCTCAAGTCAGGAGGACCTGAGTTCAAATATGACTTAAGACACTTAACATTGTGACCCTGGGCAAGTCACTTAACCCCAAATGCCTCAGGAGAAAAAAAAAGAACAAAAAAGCTGATGTTCATAATTATATGCATTTGCTCAAAAGGTACATATTTATAAAGTCTTGATGAGGCAGTTAGATTCACACACACACACACTCCCTCCTCCAAAGTTTACTTTCTGCTTCCCTTCTTCCTGGGCTCAGGTCATGAGCCTCCCGTTCCTTGCACAGCCCATGGTGGAAACCCAGAGTCACACCAGGATGAGCTCACCGCCTACTGCCTGCCCAACTGGCTTGCCTGCTGTTCCCCCAAAGTTGAATAACTCTTTCCAGATGGGCCTGGCCTTCCCTTTCCGCCAGGGAGAAGAGTACAGGCTATTGTAACTGCTTCCAACCACAGGACGCTCCCGGGGTCAGCCTGTCCCATAGGACTAACTGGCTGACTGACTTGGGGAGCGATGGAGGTAGGGGAGGCTTGGATCCTCCCTTAGCAAGCCCTTAGCTGATTCGAGAAGGCAGCTTGCCTTAAGGGAGCCCATAGTAATGGGGTAAAGGAACATCCCTGAGACACATTCCAAAAGACATGTTTGTGCATATGAGTGGGTACCTAATCCAAGAACACTGAGGGGAAGAACAAGCAAGATTTTTAAAATGGAATTAATCAGGGAAGGCTTCCGTGAGGAAGTGATTTTAATTTTAATTTTAATTTTAAATTTTCAGTTCTAAATTTTCTTCCTCCTTTACCCCCTCCCTCACCCATCGAGAATGCAAGAAATATAGTATCCATTATATATATGAAGTGTGCAAATTTTCACATTAGTTATGCTGTAGTGGCAATGGAGTGAAAAGAAAAATAAAATGAAAAATATGTGCTTCATTCTTCACTATTCAGTCCACCAAGTCTCTCTCACCAAGAAGATGGATGACATTCTGCATCTTAAATTCTTTGGAATTATTGTGGATTATTATCTTGATCAGAGTAGATAAGTCTTCCATTGATCATTGTTACAGTATTGCTGTTATTGTTTACAGTGTTCTTATTCTACTTACTTCACTCTGCATCCGTTCATATGTCTTTCTAGGTTCTGCCGAAATCTTCCCCCTTGTCATTTGTTATAGCACAATACAATTCCTCACAATCATATAGCACAACTTTTCAGCCATTCCTCAATTCCTCTCATTTGCAATTCTTTGCCACCTCAAAAAAGTTGCTCTAAGTATTTTTATACATATATGTGCCTTTTTCTTTGATCTCTTTGGAATATTTACATAATAGTAGGATTGATGAGTCAAAGGGTACAGTTTTATAGCCCTTTGGTCATGACCAAGTTATTCAAATGATTGGACCAGTTCACGATTCCACCAACCATGTACTAGTTTTTCTACAACCTCTCCAGTATTTGCCACTTTTTTTTTATCCTAAAATTTTAGGACATAAAACATAAAAGGAGACATAAAAAGTAGAAGACATAAAACATCTTGGTTCCTTTTTTCTGTCTTCTCTTATATCCTGACACCTTATTTCTTTCTAGCTTGCCTAAGTTTTTAGAACTAGAAGTGCAACTTTTTGGTATCTCTGGCTCCTGGCAAAAGGATGCTTGGCTGATTGGAAAGTGTTTTACAAGCTTTGGCCCGAGATTCTTCCTTTTTCAATAATTTTGTAAATGTGATTTTGCCACTAAGAATATTCTTCTCACACTTGAATCAAGGGAGAATCATGAAGAATTATGACCAACTTTGATGGAAACAATTCATCTACTTGTGGCTGATCTAGTGAAAAAGACTCACTGCTGGAAATGATATTGAGAGCTTCTAAGTTCTTACCCTGGCCCAACCTATTGCCTCTTCCCTCATTACCCATAATCACCAGGATCTAATATAAAGCCATGGTTAGTGCCTTAGTGTGGCCACATACCAGGCTGAAGCAGGGGTATAGGAGGGACCTGGTTCCTCACGTGACTGCAGCATCCCCTTGGGGTCTGATCTTGAATGGTCTCATTCCTCCTCCTCACACCCCAAGAGGGAGAAAATCTTCACCTTTTGGCAGAGATGTTTATGAGGACCAATGAAATTATATGAGACGAGAATTAACTTTGAAGTCTGAGAAAGAAAAACAGTTGCAGTATGGTCCCCTCTTCTTCCTCTTCCTCCATGAAGCCTACTCAGATTATTGGGAGAAAGAGTTGCCTACCACATTTGACCCTTTTTGGATCTTGAATTCCCCACCCCTATTTCCTTCTAGTTTTCCACATCCAAGCAGCCTGACCCACGACCTATAATGAGGACACTTTAATAATAATTGCAACTGTATTCTCCCTAGCCTTTTTGTTGGCTCCCCACCAGCTAGTCCCGTTAAAGCCAAAACCCTTTGTTATTCTTTTTTTCTTTTTTTGGAACAAATGCCATAATTTCTACTGGAAAAGAACAGAGCCAAGGCTTTCTGTTTTTAATAATAATTAACTGGTCTTTCCCCGAAATCCAGTCTGCCACTGAAGGCTGACTTCACTGGGAGGTTTGCAATGGGCAGAAAGAGGAGGCAGGAAAAGGAGGGTTAGGAGCCCATTGTTGGCTTAGGTGAGCTCCCTGGGTAACCACAAAGATTCTAAAGACCTTTTCCCTCAAGACAAAAAGTCTAGTATTAGAATACTTCTGATGCTGTGAAATTTGCACAGTGCTTTCTTCACAATAACCCTTTGAGGACCACAGTATAAAAATTTCTATGCCTATTTTATAGATAGGAAAACTAAGGTTAGAAAGAAAAAATGACTTCCAAAGTTCATTGTCTCATAGGATCATGGATCTAGAACTAGAAAGTCTCTCAGATCCCATTTAGTTCAATTCTCTCATTTTATAGATGAGAAGATTGAGGAAAAAGGAGAAGGGAGGTAGGGATTGAGTGTAGATTAAGGGGGTGATTTTTCATAAATTAAAATTTGTAAATTACAAAACAAATTATAATTTCAGAGAATAAATCATTAAGTAGGGAATATCAGTAAGAAAGGGTAGGAAACCTGTGATTAATAATTGGGTAAGAGGAAGAGGAAAACAGAGGAATGGAAGCAGATTGCATCAAAATATAGATTATATGTATTGAGCACAATTTTTTCACCACTTTTTTTTTTTGGTAAAGAAAGGATGGGGACACCAAGAGATTAAAAAGTTTAAGAAGATACTATGGAAGGAACTAGACAACTAATAATCATTACTGTGATCATGAATGGGATAAACTTATTCATAAAATAAATGAGAAAAGTAGAATGGATTAGAAAGCAGAATTCAACAATCAATGTGTTTGCTAGAAACACACTTGAAAAAGAATCACATTTAGTTAAAATAAGGGGCTAGAGCAAATCTATTATGTTTCAGGTGAACTCAAAAAAAGAAAGTATAGCAATGACTATTATCTCAGACAAAATGAATCTCAGACAAGATTGACTCGATTAAAAGAGATAAACAGGGAAATTATATTATGCTGAAAGGCAACAGTGAATAATGAAGCATCTAAATATTAAAGGAAAAGTCAATCAATTTATGAGAAGACAAAAATAGTAAAATTAAAATGGTTGTAGATCTCAATGTACTCTTTTCAAACAAATCTAACAAACAACAAGATAAAGGACCTGAATAAAAATTTTAGAAAGGTTGCATATGCTATATCTCTGGAAACTACTGAATGGGAATAGAAAGGACTATATATATTTCTCATCTATGTATGGGACTGTAACAAAAGTTAATCATGTAGTAGGGCATAAAAATGTCAACAAGAAGAAATTACAGAAAAATATCAATGCTAAACACATATCTTACCAATCATGATACAATAAAAAATATATTCAATAAAGGGCCTTTAAAGAATGGATTTCAATAATTGGAAATTAAATAATTTAACTCTAGAAAATTGGTCAAAAAGCTATAATAAAAACAAGAGAAAATTTCATCAAAGAGATAATAGAATACAATTTTAAGGATGCATTCAAAGCAATTTCTTGAGGGGAACATTTATATTCCTAGACACTTTATTAACAAAAAGAGAAAAGAACAGATAAATGGCATGCATGCAATTAACAATACCCTAGAAAACCAACAGATTAAAAAAAACTGACTAAACACCAGGGTAGAAATACTTTCTGAAACTCAAAGAAAAAAATAAAAAAAAATCATTGACTTAATAGAATTAGAAGCTGCTTGTTTCTTTAACCCACAATAAAAGAGATAAGTTATTAGCTAGTCTGATGAAAAAAAAGAGAGAGAAAGAAAAACCAACTTATAAGTATCAAATATAAAAAGGGAGAATTCATAACAAAAGAATAAAAAATAAAGGAAATTATTAAAAACTATTTTATCAAATGATAAATCAACAAAACTGAAAATTTAGATGAAATAGATGAATATTTACAAAAATAAAAAATACCAAGATTAACAGAAGAAGAAATAAATTACTTAAATAAGTTAATATTAAAGGAAAATTGAATAAGCCACAGATGTAATCCCAAAAGGAGGTGGGAGAAGAAACCCAAGACCCGATGGATTTAAGGTGAATTCCATCAAAGAACAATGAATTTCAAAAAATTTATATATATAATGCCCCATAAATTTCCCTCCATGGTCTCTTCCTGTCAACCATTAGGGCTCAGGAAGTTGTACTGTGTAGTAATGAAGTCATTTGACTAGATCCTGAGCTGGAACTCCATGTATGTACTCAAGGTAAGACCACCAACCCATAAGGCTTCTCTTTCTGCCCACCTTGAACTATAAGGACTGTGAGTTATTTGGGAGGGGGGGTTAGAACAGGAGAAGGAAGGAGGGGAAGATACACTTCTACTCACCAGTCACAAACTGTGAATTAATGAACTTCTGGGCAAAGTTGTGCCTAGTTGGGGCCATATCCTGTTTAGATCTCCTTTGGAACACATTTCAAAAGGGAACTAGTATCTTAGAAAAAGACACGGCATAGAAATAGAGACAGGGAGACAAAAAAATAAAGAAACACAAAGAGAGACACATAGAGAGAGACAGAGAAACTGAGAAAACTATTTACTGGAATTGATCACTCCGTGTTTGGCAAAATGGCTAGCTTTTTAGTAACATTAACAAAGAAACCACTAGTGTTCCAACTTGCCCATAACATTAGTTTTTGAACTGATTGTACTAGTGATAAGTTCTTGGATTCCATTCTGTCACACTATGATTCTTCACTGCTTAAAATTGTCTCTTCTGTGTGAGAATAAAATTATCTCTTTCTACCTCATTCACATTTGTATACTGGACTACTTTTTTCTTCTCTCTCTTTTCCTCCAATTACTAGGGAGACCCCCTTAAACTAAAGCCAAAAGTAAAATGTCCTCAGAGTAGCTAGAACAGCTCACACTATATTCCACAATAAGCTCCAATTGGATACATCACTTAGATATAAAAAGACATAAATAAATTAGAAAAGTAAGGAAGAAAATCAGTTATGAATAGGGGCTGAGTTAATAAACAAACAAAAATTGGAGGAACAGTTAAGTAATGCAATGAATAGAGCAGCAGTTCTGAAATCAGGAAGACTGGAGTTCAAACCTAGCCTCAGACACCCAACTTAGTAGTTATGTGATTCTGGACAAATCATTTAATTCTGGTTGCAGAAAGAGAGACAGAGACAAGACACAGACACAGACACAGATACAGAGACAGACAGAGACAGAGAGGAGGAGGAGGAGGAGGAGGAGGAGGAGGAGGAGGAGGAGGAGGAGGAGGAGGAGGAGGAGGAGGAAGAGTCATAGAAAAAAATGGACAACTTTGATAACATGAAATTTAAAAGGTTTGTACAATCAAAATGAATGTAGTTGAAATGAGAAAGGAAAACTAGACATAGACAAACATATACAATACACTAAGATAAGTCCCAAATAAATAATTTAGAGACAAAGAATATTGTCATAAACAAATTGAGGGAATGTGTGAGAAATAACCTTTCAGATCTATGGATAGTGACCAAGCAAGAAATAGAGAAGTTCTCAGGGGGTAAAATGGATAATGTTTATTTCATAAAATTAAAGAGAGGTTTTTTTTTGCATAAACAAAACCAATGCAGAAAAAATTAGAAGAAAATCAGGAAACTTGAGGAAAATTTGCAGAAAATTTCTCTAATAAAGGTCTCATTTCTCAATTATATATAGAATTGAGGCAAATTTGTGAAAAGAGTCATTCCCCAATTTATAAATAGTCAAAACAATATAAACAGGGATTTTCAGAGAAAGAAATCAAAACTACCAATAGTTATAATTTAAAATGCTCTAAATCACTAATAATTAGAGAAGTACAAATGCCATCTTATACCTGCAAGATTAGCTAAGAAAACAGAAAAGAAAAATGACAAAGCAGAAGAGAACATAGGAAAACTGATACACTAATGCACTGTTGGTAAAGCTATGAAGTATTCCAAGCATTCTGGAGAACATTATAAAACTAGGGTTATAAAATAATTAATAGCAATTCTTTTTATAGTAGCATAGAACTGGAAATTAAGGGGAATGGCTGAATTGTGGCATATAAATGGAATGAAATACTATTGGGCTATATGAAATAATAAAGGGGATTGTTTCAGAAAAACTTGAGGAAACATATGAACTGATGCAAAAATGAAGTAATGGTGGCTGGATGGAGCAGCAGCCAAAGCACAAGATTAGGAATGAGGAAAACTCCAGCTTTCTGAGTCCACATCTGGCCTCAGACACACCACTGTGTAATGCTGGGCAAGTCACTTAACACTGTTTGCTTCAGTTTTCTCATCTGTATATTGACTGGGAAAAGGGAATGGTAACACACTCCAAAATCTTTGCCAAGAAAACCCCAAATGAGGTCACAGAGATTTGGACAAGACTGAAACAAATGAACAAAAACAATAACAAAGTAAAGTGAGCAAGAGAAAAATTTACACAATAATAGCAATATCATAAAGAAAATCAATTGTGAAAGACTTTGTAATTTTGAACAGTACAATGATCTACCACGTCTCTAAAAGACTCATGATATAAAATTCTATCCACCTCCAGATGGGCTCATAGTACATGTTGAAGCATATTTTTTCTTTTTTCTTTTCATATGGCTAACACAGAAATATGTCTTGCATGACTATATATGTATAATAGGTATCATATTTCTTGCCTTCTCAATAGATGGAGGAAAGGATAGAGGGAAGGAAAGAATGTGGAACTAAAAATAAACATCAAATTCAAATTTAATAAAAATAATAAATAATGAGAGAAAATGATTTGCAACAAGTTTTTGTGATTCTATAATAAGCAACTGACTCAAATATAGAAGAATGGTAACGATTGCATAGTAGTTAAGTGGTCAAAGCATAGATGTACATACAGGTAGCTCTTAAAGGAAGAAATTCAAGTTCTCAACAACCATAAGAAATTAATTCTCCCTGTCACCGATAATTAGGGAAGTACAAATGAAAATAACTCTGAAATTCCCATTCACACACCCATCAGATTGGCAAAGATAATTTTAAAAATTGTTGACTAGACTGGAGGAAGACAGAAACAATGGTGCTTTGTTGGTGAATCTGTGAGTTGATTCTGCAAAGCAATTCCTATGTCCCTAAAGTCATTCAAATGAACCTTTGATTTAGCAGTGCTACTAGTACTAGGCTTAAACCCCAAGGAAATCAAAGAAACAAGAAAAATGTTCCACCTTTTAAAAATAATTATAGCAACTATTTTAAATATCAAAGAATTGTAAATAAAGGACATGTTCATCAATTAAGAGATAGTCAAACAATTTATGACATGTGAGTGTAATAGAATAACACTCCTTGTTAAGAAGAAATAAACAAACAAAAAAATCATTTCAGGGATACCTGGGACAACTTGCATGAAGTGAACGGAACCAGGAGAACAATTTATATACTAACAATGACAATAGTATCTGTAAAGTCTTAAAAACTCTGATCAATGCAATGACCAATTGTAATTTCGGAGGATGGATGATGAAGCAGACTTACACACCTTCTGCTCACCAGATGATGGATTCAAGGTGCCCAATGAGGCACATCATCCATTTTTGCAATTAGCAAATGTGTTATTTGTTTGCTTTAATATAAGACATATGAACAGGAAATCCCCCCAGGTGAATAAATTTCCTCTAAGCAGCAGATCGTTGTCCTCTCTATGAATTACAGTCTTAGAAAGTGGCCTGGAACATTGAGAAATTAGTCCCCCCTAAGTCCCCCAGCACTGGAGGCTCTGCAGAGAGGGGACTACGAAGTCCCTCCAGCACTAGGGGGCTCTGTAGAGAGGGGACCACGAGGTCCCCCCCAGCACTAGGGGGCTCTGCAGAGAGGGGACTACGAAGTCCCTCCAGCACTAGGGGGCTCTGTAGAAAGGGGACTACGAAGTTCCCCCCCAGCACTAGAGGGCTCTGTAGAAAGGGGACCACGAGGTTCCCCCAGCACTAGGGGGCTCTGCAGAGAGGGGACTACGAAGTCCCTCCACCACTAGGGGGCTCTGCAGAGAGGGGACTACGAAGTTCCCCCCCAGCACTAGGGGGCTCTGCAGAGAGGGGACTACGAAGTTCCCCCCCAGCACTAGGGGGCTCTGTAGAAAAGGGACTACGAAGTTCCCCCCCAGCACTAGGGGGCTCTGCAGAGAGGGGACCACGAGGTTCTAGGGGGCTCTGCAGTGGAAGAGGGCAGGAAGACTCTGGGGTCTTAAGGAGAGCCTTGGAGGAGGGACCTTGGGAACAGTCCGATGAGTTATGGCTCCTGGGCCTTTCTGGAAGGCTCCCCGCGGTGTCCCCTGCCCGAGGGGCACAGGGTTGTGGGCGCTGCCGCTGCGGGTGGGGAGACCGCTTCCTCCAGCTCCCTCTGGGCCTCTGCTGCCTCTCCTGCTGCTGCTACTCGTGCCGGGCTGTGCACCTGGTGAGAGTCCCCCTCCCCATATTCAGAGGAATCCTCTGGGGTTTATGGGATGGGGAAAGCAGCATTTATTAAGTCTCCACTGCTGGCCAGAGCTTTATAAATAGTGCATCGTTCGGGACCCTGAGGCGCATTGTTGGGGACGGGCATCACGGGGCAAAGCAGAGCTGACTCTGGGAGAGATGGGGGAGGTGAATCTGGAGTGGGGGGGGGGGGTCCTCGGGGCAGTTGGGAAACGGCTCGATGGAGGGAGGAAGGAGAGAGGGAGGGGACCGCTGCATCCAGGAAGGGGAAGACGGGGCACACAGCCCAAAAAAATGCAGGCTATTCCTTGCTGCTTTTCATTCAATGTTTCCCTCTCTCCCCGTTACCCATTTAATACCTGCCGGACGCAGAGAGCGCTCTGTCCCCTCAGTTCTCACGGACTTGCGCCCCCTGGGTGGGGCTCTGGGAGAGAACCTGTCGGGAGGCCCCTGAACCTCACGAAGGAGTCAGGGAAGGAAGAGGAGAGATAGGGTCCCTGCCCCCCCGTGGTCCTGTTCACGGAGTCCCAGCCCCCCGCATGTCAGACAGCGCACGGAAACACTGACAGGTGCCGGCTGGAGGACCCCGGCCCGGGAAGCAGAAGTCCGGGCGCCAGAGCCATCCCTCCGCTTCCCGCCACGGTCCTCGGGCGGGGGCTTGGGTGAGCTCTAACAGGCCGTCTCACACCTCCGCTCTTGCATCCCTTTAATCTCTCAATCTGTCTCTGTCCGCCCGCCTCTCTCCCCTCCGTCCTAGGCCCGCCTTGCGGCCACCGCCACCCGTTTAGGAAAATCATTTCCGGACAGAATGCCCCGCTCCATAAGTGGCCTTGGCAGGTGAGCCTGCAAGTGTACGACTCGCACTTGTGCGGAGGATCCCTCATTACCACGGAGTGGGTGCTGACGGCGGCGCACTGCATCTTGTGGTGAGTTTGCCCCTTGCCGGACCTTGCGGACGGAAAACAGGGAGCGCTAAATCCCGCCCCCCGGCGAACCCTAGTGCTGGTCCAAGCGATGCGCTTCGTCAGAGGGTCCCTTCGTGGAGGGCACGAAGAGTTACTGTTGGGCCCGCCTCGGAGCCCGAGCCTGCCTCGACCCTAGCCTTTGGAAAGGGCTATCTCTGGAGTGTTCGGGCAGCATCTGTGTGACGGGGATGAGGGAAGGTGGAGCTGAGGGTCCGCGTGGACTCTCGGGAGGAGGGCTCCAGGTGCTGCGCCCACACTCGAAGGAAGTTACCCCCGTTTGTGGATGTCACTGGGGTTGTGATGTTTTCTCTTTCTCGCAGGAATTTTGATTATACTGTGAAGCTTGGAGATGTGTTCTTCTTCAACGTCGGGAGTGGTACCTTCGTCAGTGTCAGGGACATCCTCATCCATCCCTCTTACTCAGAGCTCATTTCCCTCCAGAATGACCTTGCCCTTGTCCGTCTGAACTCTTCTGTGAACCTCAGCCGGACAATTCAGCCTGTCTGCCTCCCTGACAGCAAATTTTATGTGAAGAATGGGACCCGCTGCTGGGTGACAGGATGGGGCAGGACTAAAGACCAGAGGGGTGAGAGGGGACAGTGTGTTTGTGGGTCTTCCCAATACAGAGCAAGAGTTGACTTTTTCTGCTAAGTCTACACGATTGCAGCTCCGAGGCAGCAGGAGCTCTCTGGCTGCCTTAAGCAAATCTCCCGGTAATGAAAGAGGTCAAGCAGAATCTAGAAGGCCATCATCATGAATGATGTAAAAAGAATTCCTGTTCTAGTCGGAGATAGGGCTAAATCCTTTATCACTTGGAGATTGTAATCTCAAGTATTCTGACCTTGGATATATACCAGATGAGTAACTGACAGAATGATAGTAACTCAGGGGGAAAACTTACCGTACTCTGGAAAGGACAGAGAAGGCTTTTTGAAAAGTAGTGAATAATGCAAGGGATTATAATTATTCTAAGCAGTGAATCCCCCCATCTGTGCCCACAGAGTACCCTTCTGTGGCCTTTCTCCTCTTCATATACCTACCTACTTCTCATCCTGCTTTCCCTTCCAGACTTCATAACTGATCCCTGCAGCTGAGGGAGACCAAGACTTAGCATTCTGAACCATTGTTGGGTGGAGGCTTTGCTTTTGTAGTGAGCTCGACTTTTGGAGATGGGTTGAAGCAAGAGCAGGGGGTGAGTGGTTCCCAGGGTGGTACATGCTTTGAAGAGCAGAAGGTATAGAGGAATGATAATCCTGTGTCTGTATTATAGCCCATTAACCCCCAGCATCCCTGCCCACAGATGATTCCTACCCTTATGTGCTCCAGGAAGCAGATGTATTCATCCTTGAAAGATACTATTGCCACAAAATTTTGAAGAAACACTTGTTTTTCTCAATGCTTATACCCTATATCAATGAAAAGATGCTCTGTGCCTTTCATCCAAAAGGAAAAGATGCCTGCCAGGTTAGTTCCTCCCATCCTTCTTCACCCTCCCTACCTGTAACCATGTGTTCTGAATATTGGCAACAAATGACAGGACTGCCTGGGAAACCAGCCTTTTGAAAAATTTGCTGACTCAATGATTCCTAATTGAGATTCATGAAATTTTTTGTTGATATTTTGATAAATGGATTTTGTTGTAACTGGTTTCCTTTGTAATCTAATATGTTTTGTTTTCTGATTTTAAAAACATTCCGGAAAAGGAATCCATTAGGCTTCATCAGTCTGTCAGAGAGGTCCATGACAAAAAAAAAGTGATTAATAGTAGAAGATGAAGGATCAGTTATCCACAGAGAAAGGTCACTGCTACATGGCCATTGGGAAGTTAGATCTAGACAGTGGAAAAGAAAGGGAGAGAGATGAAAAAGTCCAAGGCCAAAATCCATGGAGAGGAGCAACCAAGCACAAATGGGGTCCAAAGAGATAAGATTCTGAAAAAAGCAGACAGAGCTAGCCAGAGGAAACAAGATCATAGTGAAGAATTGGAAAAGGAGTTTAAGAATCTAGTATCAATAATTCCACCAAAGGCCAATTAGGTTGTTGTGAGACAAAGTATCTCTCCAAAGCCCACTAAAAAGGTGTGATGCCCTCCTCAGCTTCCTTATCTTCGAAATGAAGGAGTTGGATCCAATGGTCTCTGTGGTCCTTTTCACCTGATGTTCTAAATCTGAGCAAATGTATAGACCCATAATGGAATGAAAAGGCTCTTTCTCTTTTTTGCCTCTACATAAACTCAGGCTACGCTCCCTAGGTTGATGACTCTTTGCTTCCTGGAAAAAACCTGGCAAAAAGAATCATTGTGCTAGAAAGATTAAGGATTTCATCAGATTCTCCTTTTAAGTGCCTGTGATGTGTGTCCTGGGAGGAGGGCCTGCTCAGATCAAGAAATCAGCTTCTGGCAGGCACAAACCTGTGGCCAGACAGAGAATAGGATAGTGAAGAGAAATTGGGGAAAGATGAGACAGGGAGCCATGATGGGATTGGAATGGTCTCAGGGGCTGTGGCAAAAGTAGGAAATAATCCTTTTTTTATATGTAAGCAAATTGAGATGTGGTGTGAGAAGTGCCATCTCCTATAGAACCACTTCTGTGGTTGTTCAGTCTTTTGGTAGGTGACCCCTTTGTGATTCCCAGATCAATAAAATCTCACTCAGCCATACTCCACTCTCCAAGTTGTAGTTTCTACTCTAAATACCTCTCTCTTTCTCTAGGGGGACTCTGGGGGACCCCTTGTTTGTGAAGTCGGACACCATACCTGGGTGCAGGTGGGAATAGTGAGCTGGGGAATTGGCTGTGGAAAATTGGGAATGCCTGGAGTGTATACCAGAGTCAGTTCATTCTCCAAATGGATCATCAAAACCATAAACAAACAAAGGTCTTCCTGTGGGGCCTCTTCCTACACCCTGTTTGTGTCTCTGCTGCTGCCCTTGTACTTCCTGATAACGATGTGACAGACACTCAGCTCCCCTTCTGCCTTTTTGCAAACCTTCTTCAACTCTTACTGCTTCCTCCAAGGACTTCTAATGAACCAATTACTGTATGGAAAGCACATGGCAAACCTTAAAACCAAATATAAATTTGTTACTACTGTTGATTGTGGTAATTGTTTTTATTATGATTTTCTCATCAGGGAGGCAATGGGATCCGGAGCTTGGTCTTTGGCCACAGGAGACAACCAGTGTCGCACAACCAAGAGAGGCAGAACTTCTGGTCTCACAGGGTCCTGAGGCCCTCCATCCTCCACCTGTAATCTTTTCCCCTAGGAGCCTTCAGCTGTATGCTTCCCCATTTCTCTCTCCTTGTAGGAACAGTCCTTCCCCATTTGCCCCATTCCTATCTGCTCTCAGTCCAGAGGCCCAAGTTCACTCCCTCTCTGCCAGATGGATAGAATGTGGTTACCCTTGGCTTTGAACAATGAAACTTCAGAAGAGCTTGCAGCTGACTGATTGGGTCGGAAGGTTTTGGGGCTAGGGACAAACCTGCCTGTTGCCATCTCTTATTGAATCAAGATGGCCTTGGTGATGTTGGCAGCCTGTTGTACCCCCGGTGAGAGTAGGGGTTATTTGAACCTGTTTAATAGATTGTTTGGATTATAAGTACCATCCATTCAGCTGTGCTAGGCATTCAGTGTGCTAGGCCCTGTGTAAAGCAATGGAGAAAGTGGGATGAAAAATAAGAGCTGCCCTCAAGGAGCTTGCTGTTTAATGGGCAAGTTGCTCAAACTTTGTGCCTCAAGTTTCTTCCTCTTTAAAGTGAGAGGGTTTCACTAGATGGTTTCTACAGATACCTTCCAGTTCTCAATATAGGATGCCAAGTATGCTAGAAGGGAGAAAGTTCAAGGGTAAAGGAGGGATGCAAACAAAAATGTTCTAGGAAAATTTTAAGAAGGAGAATTAGCTTTCAGCTTTATAAATCAAGGAAGGATTCATGCAGGAAGGGACACCTGGTCTGAAAGAAGGGAAGGATTTCAATAAGCTGAAATTAGGGAGGAAATTCCATTTGGGCTAGTAGTTCAGTTTGTCTGAAGTAGAAGGGAATGAATTTCAGTGGTAGAGAAGAAGAGATGGGAGAGAGAGAATATGAAAATAAAATTTAATTTTTAAAAAGATAAAAGCAGCAAGGAAAAAAGGATGAAAGAAAATGAAACATGATTTGTTAAGTACTTAAAATGTGCAAGTCACATTGTTAAGCACTGGAACTAAATACAGAAGTTAGATAGTTCTGTCCTCAAGGAGCTTATATTTTAGTGGGAAAAACAACACATCAAGGAAAAGAGGTGAAGCAATATGAAATAAGGATGAAAAGATATTTTGACTCCAGATTGTAGAGATATTTAAATACTTTTTTTCCCATGGGCAATAGATTTTTGACTGGAGGTTTTCCAATCAGTGATGTGATATGACCACATCTTCATATTGTGAAGAATATTTTGGTATCTAAGTGAAGAACTATTTAGAAGAGGAGAGATAAACAAAATAATCCTCTTAATTCTAAAACTCTTAAGTGAAAGATTACCAGTTAGTTCTATTCTTAGCATGGTAACAGTGAGACCAGAGAAATGTTGACAAATTGTGTAGGTAGAATCAGCAGGAATTAGCAACTGAGTGGATGGGTGGAAAGTAGGATAGGGAAGATTTAAAGGTAATTCTGAGGTTTGGAGACTGAATGACTAGAAGATGGTACCATCAACAGAAAGAAGTTGTAAGAAAGCCTTGAGAGGGAGATGAAGATTTCAGCTTAATAAGCTGATAGATGTAGTCTGGGATCAGTAAGATATCTAGGAGAAAAAAAAACATGTTTAATTCAGTTCAGGTTTTGTTGAGTTTCAAGGACTGATAGACTATCCAGGCAGAAAAGAGACAGTGGGGGGGGGCGGAGAATTGAGGAATTCCTCCCAAGCTTCCAATCTATTGGGAAGATATAAAGTGCAAGCTTCGTTATAAAACTCATATTTAAATCAAAAAAGTAGGGAAAACCTTCAGACTCTATAGATATGACGTAAATAACATCCCTTTGAAATGAAAGTAGTGAATAGATTTAAGGGATTAGATCTGGTAGAGAGAGTGCCTGAAGAATTATGGACAGGAAAAAGGATTCTGGGGAAATGGTCAGGAAATTCCAAGTTCTCTAGATTTTCTCCACAAATAAGACAAAACTGCTCCTCAGGGGGGACATAGACTAGCTAAAAACAAATAGGAGTTAGAGACACAGCTAGAATCTCACTTAGGGGTAACTATACAAAAAAAAAAACAAATACAAGTCTTAGAATACAATATATCAAAGAGTAAAAGAACTGGGGTTGTGGCTGAGATTATGCCCAGCATACTCAACAAAATACTCAACAATAATACTCAACAAAAAGATATTCAATGAATTGCCAGACTTTCAGGATTCTGTTGCAAAAAGACCTGAACTTAATGGAAAATTTGAATTATAAGATCCAAGAGAAATAGAAGGTTAAACATCAAAGACTAATTACAAGAGACTCAATAAAGACAAACTTTACCTTTTATATGTAGAAGTGTAAACTCTATTCTAAGATTTTCATTAGTAATTGGGTGGTTTGAAAGAAAGATTAGGGTAGAGCTGAGTGTGATATGATTCTAAAAAGCAAAACCATGTAGGAAAATGTAAAAAGAATATATAAGTAATATATAAGTGAGAGGAGAAGAACTGACAGGAATTAAAGTGGGGAGGAGAACTGGTAGTTCTGGACCCCTACTCTCATTGATAATAGGTTTAAAAAGGAATATATATATATATGTATATATGTATATAAAAAAATCTAAGAAAGGAATGACCATAAGGGGATTGGGAGGGAGAGAGGATAAGGGAGGAATTTTTAGAGGGAACCCTACTCATATTAGATCTGGGTTAAAAAGAGAACAACATATACATTTAGAAGAGAAGTGTCTTCTTAGACTGATAAGAGGGTGAGGGAATAAGATGAGGGTATAAAAAGGTATGTAGATTAATGAGAATTGTACATATATACACACAATATATAAATATATATATGTATATATGTATATATGTAATATATAAATATATATCAGGATATAAGAGTCTTCTAAGTTAGGATGGAAACAGTAGGGCAAAGGGGAAGGGTGGAAACAGAGGATAAAGAAGGGAGGATGAAGGTTAAAGTAATAGGAGGGCAAGGTACCAGGTAGAAGTAAAGCAGAGGAGACAGGAGGGATAAAAAATAAGAGATTCACACAAATTTAATACAATAAGGTATAGAATTTATTAGATTAAAAAGCAGGAGTAGTAATTATTTCAAAGTTTAAGTTAAAATAGATTTAATCAAAAGAGAAAAATAGGGAAACTTCACTGTCAGCCATATTAATATTGTTTTAGACTATTTAAAATAACTAGAAATGTAAAATTGGAATATTGCTGTGGCTTTGGTGTGAGTTGTTGGATTTAGAAGGATTTATGAAAGAAAATGCCAGCCACCTTCAGAGAAACAGTACAAACAAGTATAGTACAGTTTAGATGTATATGAATGTATATGTGTGTGTTTATATATAAATGTCTACACTTGTAGCTTTCATGAGGGAGGGATGGAAGAAGAGGGGAAGAAGGAATAAAGTAAAAAATGCACAGCAGAGAACAAAAGAAAACCTAGTAGGTTTTCTTTCTAAAACCAAAAGCCAGCATCATGTGCAAGAGAGATATATTAAAACTTCCTACATACAATATATAAATTCAGGAGTAAAGTAGGTATGCCCATCTTCTCCAGTATTACTTGATATTGTTCTGGAAATGTTAGCAATAGAAATAAGAGAAAAACATTGAAGGCAAAAAGAAAGTTAAAGAGGAGATAAAATTATCGGTATTTGTTTATGATATGATAGTCTGTTCAGAAAATCCTAGGAAATAGGCAAAAATATAAATTAATAACTGTCAAATTTGCAGGCTACAAAATAAACACTCAGAAATCAACAGCATTTTTATGTAATAATAACAAAATCCAAGAGGCAATAATAGAGAAATTCCATTCCAAATGACCATGTTGTCACAGTTCTTCATGACCCCATCTGGGGTTTTCTTGACAAGACATATTACAATGGTTTGCCATTTTCTTCTCCAAATCGTTTTACAAATGAGGAAGATGAGGCAAACATAGTTAAGTCACTCACCTATGGCCACACAATTAGTAAATATCTAAAGCCATATTTGAACTCAGGAAGGTGAGTCTTCCTAACTTTAGGTCCTGTACTGCATCCACTACATTAACTAGTTGTCTTAATAGCTATACAACACATAAAATAGTTGTGGACTAATCTGCCAAAGCACACAAATTACTTGTATAAATTTAATTACAAAATGATCCTTAAAGAAATAAAAAACAATTTAAATAGCTAGAAGAGTATTTTGTGCTCATGACTGGGGCATGCCAATAATAAAAGCGACAATATACCAAAATTAATTTCCCAGATTTAATATTATGCCAATCAAATTATCAAAGGGACATTTTATAGAAAATAATAAAAATTATTTGGAAAAACAAAAGATCCAGAATAAAAAGGGAAATAATGAAAAAAAAAGAGTAGTGATGAAAGGGGGAATAGCACTAACATTTCCAGACCTCAAACTATGTTGTAAGGCAGCAGTCATCAAAACCATCTGGTACTGGCTAAAAAGAAATAGAAAGGGAGATCAATGGAACAGACCAGACAAGTGAGAGTCAGAAACAATGGAACTCAATGACCCAATTTTGAAAATGGGAAAACATAATCCTATTTGATAGAAACCACAGGAAAACCAAAAAGCAGGAATATGGGATTTAAGCTTGGACTAACACATTACATTATATTCTACAATATATTCTAAAAGAAGATATGATCAAAATATCAAAGATCATATCATTAAAAGTATGGAGAGACGCAAATCATATACAACAGCTTTGAGGAAAAGATGTGTTTTTAACTAAATAAGGAATAGGATCAATTACAGAAAATAAAAGATAACTAATTACATGAAACTGAAAAGCTGTTGCACAAACAAAATTAATGCACCTTGAAGGTGCATTCTTTGATCAAATTTCTCTGATAAGGATTTGGTATTTAAGAAATAGAAACAGGGGACACTGATATATGACCAAAGACCGTTTAAGGGATCAAAAGATATGAGCAAACAAT
Organism: Sminthopsis crassicaudata; assembly: GCF_048593235.1. NCBI lineage: Eukaryota > Metazoa > Chordata > Mammalia > Dasyuromorphia > Dasyuridae > Sminthopsis > Sminthopsis crassicaudata. Next base: position 664,652,742 of record NC_133617.1, read on the forward strand.
TCTCAAAAGGACTGAAAACTATTAGCAACTATATGAAATGATGCTCCAAATTGCTAATAATAAGAGAAATGCAAATAAAAATAACTCTAAGATTTTTATTAAAAATTAGCAGAGATGACAAACAATGGTAATGGTCAATGCTGGAGGGTTATGGAAACCCTTTTTTGTGGAATTTGTGGAAAATTGACATACTGGTGCATTATGGGTGGAGTTGTGAAATGATATATGGTGTGATATATGTGCATATGTGATGTGGTACAACCATATCAGAAAACAATTTGGAATCATTCAAAAAAAGTGACTAAAATGTCCATACCCTTTGACCCAAAGATTTCTTTAATAGGCTGATACTACAAGGAGCAGTTGATTAGAAAAATCTTTAGGTTTTTTTTCTGTGATAGCAAAGAACTGGAAACAAAGGTGCTCATTGATTGAGGAATGGCTAAAAATAGTTTTGAAACATGAATGTAATAGAATATCATTATCCTATAAGAAATTATGAATATGATAAATAATACAGAAAAGCATGGAAAGATCTACATGTACTAATGCAAAGTGTAGTGAGCAGAACCAAGAAAACAACATTCCCTATAATGACAACAATGAAAATGGAAAGAATATAATAAACACACACACACAAACCACAATGTTAACAAATTATAAAGATTAAGAATAAATCAAATAAGTAGATATGAGAAGAATTTTATGCCCCAACCTACCCTTTAGTGGAGGTTCACAGATGTGTGTTTTCAGACTTTTTCAATGCATTAATCAGTTGTGCTAATTATTTTCCTTTTTTTCTGACTTTAAAATTTTGTTATTTTTGTTATGTAGGATGGCTCTCTGGGAGAAAAAGAGTGATATTGGGTGAAATCATAATTAAAAAGCACAAAAGACATCAATAAGAACATTATTATTATTATTATTATTATTAAAATGGAAGGTTTATACTCATCCACTATTTGAAGTAGGTTCAACTTTTGGAGGATGAGGAGGAGAAAGAAGGGAATCTTACCCTTACCATTTATGCCATTCTATTGTCCAACCCCTAAATTTTTAGCCTTGGTTTGTATCTTTCCTATTTTGAGTAGAGGCAATTTTTGTTTGTTACTAATAGGAAAATCCTCTTGTGTTTTTAGTTTTATCTTGTTGGAGAATAGCTTATTACACTGATAGGGAATTGGTCCTCCAGTCCTTCTGCATTCTCTTCTATCCAGAAAAACAAATCAGTACTTGCAATGATCAGGTTTTTTTACTTGGTATAAGAGGACTTTGAAAACCTGAAAGAGCCATATCAACGTGATGTGTCATTTCAGTGATTGCCTATGGAAGGAACACCAATTTAGCATAACCTTTATGGAAGTTCCTTAGTTGATAATCAGTCAGTATTTAAGTACTATATGTACCAGACCTTCTGTCTGGCATATAGTAGGTACTTAAAACATTATGACTGATGGATTCCTAGAACTTAGTTGTCCTTATTTGTGATTGTCCTCCTACTCCAACCCCCATCTGTTTCACAGGATCAAGAACTATATTGCCCCTTCCCTTTTCATGTCCCAGTAAATCACCATTTAAGATCTCCTCTCCTAACCTTCCACCAGCCTAAGAACCAGCAGGGTATTATTCCTGTTGTTTAACACTCAGCATGTGGGAAAGGTGCCATAGGATTCAATGAATTTCCTTTCATTTCAAGCATTTGATGTCATTCACCAGGGATATTTTAGATGAGGAGCTTTTTTCCCTGAGTGCACATTCAGATTCTTTCCAGTTTAAAATACATGATTTGAATCTTTTTTTTTTTCACTCAAAGTGTTACAGAAGGCTTTGGCCATACTTAGTAGATATAGCTATATGTGGGGGTTGGTGAAAAAGAAAGGAGATCTGATCATCAGAACTCCCATTTCTACTCAGATTCAAGGTTTCCAAAATGATTGTGTCCCAGTAACCCCAGGGTTGAGGGAGACAGTCTGATCATCCATGGTTCATAGATAATTGAGGGCCAAGATTCTGCCCTGCTCTTCTGACTTTAGCAGAGCTCTTCCCAATACCCAGCCAGTCTACTCATCCTGAAAGGGCTTTAGAGAGAGGGGACCCTGAAAGCTCCAGCCCCAGAGGGTTCTCTGGAGGGGGAACCCTGCCATTCCCAGATCGAGGGTCTAGACAGAGGGATCCCTGAGGCTGCCAGATCTAGGAGGCTCTATGAAGAAGCACTGAGGTAGCCAGTTCTATGGAGAAGGCTCTGAGGTCACCAGCTCCAAGGGCTTTATAAAAATGAGTCTTTGAGATTTCCAGAACTAAGGGGGGTTCGGGTTTTTTCAGCAATAGGGGTCTCTGTAGAAAGAGTATTTAGGGTGGTTGTGCTCATTGTCACAGTGACCCCTGAGATCTAAGCACTATGAGTCCTGGGTCCTGGACAAGGAAAGATCTCATCCCTATTATCTCACCATCCCTTGCTACTCCTTCTTCCCCAACAAACAGTTCCTTCCTGTTACTCCCCAGTGCCTTATGTCATTCACTCCCTTTATCTCACTTGGCCTTCTCAATCCCTTTTCCCCGCAGGTCATTATGGTTATAAGAAAGTTTTATGAGATAGCTAGTAAATTGGAAATTTCTGTGGGAAGTCCAAAGTCTGGTTCCAGGGAGGTGTTGAGCCCTGTTGTTGAAAGAGACCTGGGATTTGGGGAGGAGAGAGGATCGTGGCAGTGGTGAGAAAGAGGAGGAAGGAGGAAGGTTAAGGGATCCAAGAAGGGATGGCCAGGAGGGCTCAGGGACAGCTTCTGGGAGGTGGAGGGTCATGTAGAAGGAACTGCAAATAGGAGCAAATCTGGAAAGCAGTGAAAGACCAGACACTGAAGAACTTGGAAAACCAAACAGGGCATTTTTTGTCTGTCTCTGAAGATAGTAGAAAACTGGCTATTATTGAGCATAGTGACTTTGGCAGATGAGTGAGAGGCTAAAGCAGGGAGAGAAAGCAGAAATGGCAAAGCTTGGGAATAAATCAGATATTTGGGGTGACTGCCAGTGAAACATCAAAGATGATGCTTGGGGTTTCTAAACTGAATCACTGGGAAGAGGGAAGTGTCCTCAATGTGTGAAAATTGGGAGAAAGGGAGGGTTTTGAGGAAAAGATAATGAATTCTGTTTTGATTATGTTATTAGCCATGTGACCATGAGCAAGTCATTTAAACTCTGTTTTAGTTTTCTCATCTATAAAATGGAGAGAATGGTAGCACCTATCTCTCACTATTCATGTAAAGACAAAATGAAATAATATTTTAAATTTTTCCAATAGTATTTTTCCAAATTCATGTAAAGATAGTTTTCAACACTCATTTTTATAAGTCTTTATATTTCACATTTTTTCTCTCTCTCCCTTACAACTTTCCCCTTTCCAAGACAGCAAGTAATCAGATAAAGATTAAATATGTGCAGTCCTTTTCAACATATTTCCATATTTGTCATGTTGTGCAAGAAAAAAATCAGGTCAAAAGGGGAGAAAATCATGAAAAGAAAACAAACAAACAAAAGGTGAAAATGCTATGCTTTGATCCATATTCAGTCTCCATATTTCTCTCTCTGGATGGAGATGGCATTTTCCATCCTAAGTCTCTTGGAATTGCCTTGAATCAACTCATTGTTGAGAAAAACCAAGTTGATCACAATTGATGATTATATAATCTTGTTACTGTGTACAATGTTCTTTTGACTCTGCTTACTTTACTCAGCATCAGTTCATGTAAGTCTTTCCAGGCTTTTCTGAAACCAGCCTGCTTGCTCATCATTTCTTATAGAACAATAATATTTCATTACATTGATGTACCATGACATTCACCTATTCTCCAACTGATGGGTATTCACTCAGTTTCCAGTTCCTTGCCACTTCAAAAAGGTATGCTATAAACATTTTTGCATGTCTGGATCCTTTTTCCTCTTTTATGAAAAATGAAATAATATTTATAAAAAACTTTGCAGGCTTAAAACATTATAGGAATACTGGCTATTATTATATTCTTTTAGATAATCATTGTACCAATTCATAGATCTATGGGTAGAATCCAGGTGAGTGATTACACTATTTTTTAACATTTTTAGCTATATTTGCCAAATTATAGATGTCATGTGGAATTTCAGGGTGGTTTTAGTTTTTATTCCTCTAATCATTCAAATATTTAAATAGACAGTTGTTTATAATTTGTACTGTTTCTTTTGAGAATTGCTTATAAATATCCTTTAGCCATTTATTCCTTGGAGGATGAATATGACTCATAAATTGGACCAACAGTTCCCCAGAAATTTTGAATGCCACATTTTATGTGACATTCAAAATATTTATGACAAAGACTTTCCCCTAATTTGTTAATATCCTTTTTGTTCCAGATATATTTTTTTGTTGGTCAAAGCCTTTTTTTTATTTTTACATAATTAAATCCATCTTTTTTTTCTTTAATTTCTTCTATTTGTCAGATAAATAAGAATCCTCTTGCCAAATTGTCATAGTCATATTTTTCTATTTTCTTTTAAAATTTTATTATGTATTTTGAAAATGGTCATAAAGGGCATAAGATATGAATTTAATACTAATTTTTCAATATTTTGCTATATGATCTTTCCTAATATTTTAATTAAATAATAATTTCTTTCCTTTTGTTATTTATTTATTTGTTTGTTTATAGTGGGGTGATCTTGGGTTTAGCAAATATTACTTTATTTATGGTGTGCAGGATGTTAAGAGAAGACTAGTACCTCTGGTGTGAGATATGCTGAACCCTTTTTCAGGGCTACTCATTCACCTTTGGTGTCCACCTATCCCTCAACTCTTACCTAAAGCTCCGAGGAGTTATAATAGTATTCTTAGTAACTATATGCTGTTAAAACCATTTAGGCAGGGCTAAACCAGGCTGAAGGTAATCAAACCTGTAGTCGAATTAGGAGGTTTTGCCCCCAAGTATGTGACAATTTTCCCTAGTGGAATGGACAGATGAGAACAATTTGTCCCAACAGTCACAAAGACAGCGGAAACAAGTGCTGTGGAGGACACAGAACTTGGTCATCCACTGTATCCTAACCCATCAAGGATCTCTTTCCACTGGACTCTGATGACTGGAAGAGAGAGTAAGGCTGACGACGTTGAGCAACTCTGCCTCATTTAAATCCAATTTGTGCATCAGCCGTATCATTTTACCTACCACAACATCCTGGGCAGCAGGTGAGGGGCAAAGCAGCTGATACAGATCTCAAAATGCCAGGGTAGGGAGGAATGTCTAATTAGGCTGGGGAAAATAGGTTGCATAGATCTTTAAAAGCTAAAAAAAAGAAAAAAAGAAAAAAATCTTATTTTATCCTAGAGTTAATAAGGAGCCACTGGAGTTGGCTGATTGTCACCATAGATTGGCCAGATCCATGCTTATGGAAACTTACTTTAGCACTAGTGGGTACATAGGATGGATGGGAGTTGAGAGCCATCTGGGGCAGCTTCAGTCTCCCAGCAGGATGTTCTTCAGTCTTCCTTGTCGGGAGCCCTGCCCTTGACCTGTGCTTTCTCCTGCCATGATCTTCTTGGCTTACTTAGGCCTTGAGGAAGATCTAGCCTCACCCCATTCTCCAAGACTTCTTGAGATCACAAGGCCTTTAAGAGAAACGATTAGTAAATAACCAATTACTGGGAAGATCCAGGGTTTTTCCCTTTCTCTTTCCTCATAATCTATTAGGTCAAGCCATCAGCTGAAGGACAATGCAGATAATGAGGTTTGGATTTTGCTCTCCTCAATATTATTTTGGCCCCATACAAGTGGAGAAGCCCATTTGTTCTACTCAGGTATGACTGTGAGCATGTGAAAGGAGGTAAATTCTTTGTCTGGATTGCCCAAGACTGGGGGTAGTCTGGGAGGAAGAGTGACATAATCAGTCATGACCCCAGTTCTTCATTATATTCACTTTTCATATTCTATCATATTCATATAATATTCATTCTCTTATTATTTGTTATCCAATCAGATTGAGGTCAGGAATACACTCACTTTTCCAAGGCATATAAGTGTCAAGAAGCTGCCGTCATTGATCTTCGTTTATAAAAGATGGCCAAATGACAGGATGTGGTGATGAGAAGATTCCCTTCTTGATTCCAATAATCAGATTCTCCAGAAAAGAAAAAAAAAAGATTCGACTTCTATAGAAATTTCCAATATAAATTTCTTTTAGGGATTTTCATGATACTTAGAATGGAAGATAACAAATGTCATTCAAAAGGCCATCATAAACTGAAGAATGCAAAAGAATATTTAATTAATTATAATTAATAATTGATATAACATCTTAAGATTTGTAAAATGCTTCATAGACACTATCTGATTTGGTCCTGTGATAGTTGTGGTAATATTAAAGTCTGACCAAGAAGAGAGTTTTTTAAAAAGTGTTCCTACTAAATCCCTAAGTTGGGAAGTAGCTAGATGGTGCAGTGGGAAAACTTGAGTTCAAATATGACCCCAAACATTTATTCACTTGGTCATCCAGGCAAGCCATGTGAACTCCCTTAGCCTCAATTTTCTCATAGATAAATAACAAGTACTTCACAGGGCTGTTGTAAGGATAAAATGAGATAATATTTATAAAGTTCTTTGCCAATCTTCAAATACTACAAAAATTCTAGGTGTATGATCATATTATGTGGTCATCCATCATGTGGATTTCTGATCCAGATACAATTAGTCCTCAAACTTTGGTGGTATCAGAGACATGTGGTCAGAGGACTCTACTAAATCTCAGTGCTATTGCTACTAGTCATGTGTCCTTCAACTTGTCCCTTCTCTCTGGGTTCATTTGCTCTATAATATGAAGAGATTGAACTAGATCAATAGTTCTTAAAGCAGGATCTAGGAACACCTGGGCATCCCCAAGACAATTTCAGGGGAACTACAAGGTCAAAATTATTTTCACAATAATTTTAAGATATTTTAATTTTTAATTTGTTAGATAGTTATATATTTTAAAAACTTTTTTATTAAATTTAAATTGTTTTATTTGGTAAATATTGATAGATATAATCCATCTTTTACAAAAGTTATTTGAGAAGATTCTCAATAATTTTTAAGAGTATAAAGGGGACTGGAGACCAAAAAGTTTGAGAAACACTGGATTTGGGAATCTCTACATTTTCTTTCAACTCTAAATCTTAGGATTCTTTGACTAGATCAGAGTTTTCCTGGGAACTTATTGTTTCCTAAAGCAAGAGGCAAGAACTCTTCCATTATTCCCAATGTTTTCTAGACAATTAGAAAAGACTGAGAAGAGATCTAGGAGAAGTATGATCTCTTATCTTTAAGTTTATAAAGTACACAAGTGAATAGAGATGGAATTTGTTGTACTTGCCCCAGAGATTACAGGTGGAATTCCACGGGATATGAGAAAAGACTTCCTTATTATCAGAGCTGCCTGATGGTGGAATTAGGTTGTCTTACAGGTAGTAAATTTCCTTAATCGAAGGTCCTGAAGGTTAAAGATGCTGTGCTGGGGATTCTTATTTACATAATAAATTAGGCTATAGGTCCTTGAGAATCCTTTTCAACTCTGGAGAATCTGATTTAGCCTGGAACAATACCACTTTAAGCAAAGGTCATGGTGTCAAAAAGTTTGAAGACTTCATGGACTGATAAGGGCACAAACCATTCATGTGGCTGTCCCCTCAGATTAGGTAAAATCTCTCTAGAGGGAGCAGACCTTGGATCAGATCTGCCCTTCTGGGGTTAGTAGTTTCAAATCCCATAGCCAAGCCAGAGGAGTTTAAAATTAAATAGGGTCTGGCCTCATGTGATCCCTTTGGAATGGCCCAGGTGCTCTAGTAGAGAGTGGGGATAAAGGAAAGGAGGATGTACTTATTAAGAATTTACTATGTGTGCCAGCCATTGTGCTGAGGGCTAGAGGTACAAATACAAGGAGTCTAATGAGTCGAAAACATCCCATAAAAAGGAGATAAAAATGAGCAGAGTTAGGGAAGAATGAAGGCATCTGGGGGCAGGGTTCTGAAGTTCAGAAAGTCAGATTCAGAGCCCAGAGGATAAACCATGAAAAGGTCAGAGGTTGAGGGGATCTGTATTAACAAAATGACATCTTTCTATCTCTACCCTTTATGAATTGGTCTCATTCATGATCAGTGGAGCTTGAGGTCCTCAAATGCCAAGCTCTCTGAGGGCAAGTGCTGGTAGACTTAAGCCTTTTCTCATTTTTTGGACCTTAGGTTGGCCCAATGATGGGAGCTCTCAGACACCTCAACATTCCTGAGCCATGTGAAACTATTCTCCTCTTGGCTTTAGCACCTTCTACTACAAACTCAAATACATACTCACCAGATAATCCTTGCCAGCTGTGTCTTATACTGTTCCCAAGGTTCCTTGTTATAATGGGCTCTCAATATTTGCAGGGTTCCTGATATTTCTAGGAGACCTCCTTCATTTTGAATTACTTTATTCAGCCCTACATGTGGCAGCCTTTCCATGCCCCATAATTATACCATCACTATGGCCCTGGAAGACCTTCTGCCCTCGATGATGATCCCTGAGATCCAGGTCACAAGCCATCCAAAGAATTCCATGGGGAATTCACTCCTATCACCTCACGAAGCATCCATGCTTTTCTAGAGAAACACAACTATACATGATCATAGACCCTTCCTCCCATGACCGGGACCCCTAAAACTGATGCCAGACCTTGTGCATCAGTTGGAATAGGTTCTGGCTTTCACTAAGCTGCATTTGGAAGAATAATGCAATCGAATATGAATTCGCCAAGAGGAAGAATGGGGAAATGCATTTCAGATGTGGTCCAGGAAATGCGAATGCCTTATGATGCCATTTGGACTTTGGACCGCAGCTGCTTCCTTTTGGTGATTCACAAATGCCTTTATTGAAACCTCACAAATGAGAGTCTAGCTGTTTCCCTAGCACCCTGCTAACCTGCTCTCCCATCAATAGTCACCCATTAACACGGGAAAGATGTTGTGACTCATCCTGGCACAAGTCTGTGAATGTTTCTTGGTTGTGAGATTTGAAATGTGATCACTTAGCTATGAAGAGATTAAATTATTGGAGCACATTGTAGGTAGCTGGGTGACACACTAAAGAAAGTGCCAGACGTGGGTCAGAGAGACTCATCTTCTTATGTTTCCCCTTTTTAATAAGATATCTTCTTCTAGAGTTACAGTGCAGTCATGTCTCCCATTCTACCAAGACTATCCCCAAGATCAGCTTTTCCTGTTTGTATTAGTACCTCTGGTCTTCTTGTTGTTAACCGAATTTTATATATTTTTGTAGAGACATATGAGGTGGTAACTTTAATTGATGACTCTTTTCTTAGATTTTGTATCTTTTCAGACATTACTACTACTAATTTTTTATATTATAGCTACTTCTATGCCATATTTAGTATATATATATATTATATGTATATATATAAATATATTACTACTATATATATAACTACTATATGTTACATATATATATGGAGGCAGTTTTTTCTCTTGTTCCCTTTTCAACTTAAAAGTTTTTATTAAAAAATCAAAATAAGGATGACATGATGGTATACTTAGAGAACCCCAAAGACTCTGCTAAAAAGCTATTAGAAATAATTCAGAATTTTAGCAAAGTCGCAGGATACAAAATAAATCCACATAAATCCTCAGCATTTTTATACATTACCAACACAATCCAACAGCAAGAGATACAAAGAGAAATTCCATTCAAAATAACAGTCGATAGTATAAAATATTTGGGAATATATCTACCAAAGGAGAGTCAGGAATTATATGAGCAAAATTACAAAACACTTGCCACAAAAATAAAGTCAGATTTAAATAATTGGAAAGACATTCAGTGTTCTTGGATAGGCCGAGCGAATATAATAAAGATGACAATACTCCCCAAACTAATCTATTTATTTAGTGCTATACCAATCAGACTCCCAAGAAACTATTTTAATGACCTAGAAAAAATAACAACAAAATTCATATGGAAGAATAAAAGGTCGAGAATTGCAAGGGAACTAATGAAAAAAAAGTCAGAGGAAGGTGGTCTAAGTGTACCTGATTTAAAGCTATATTATAAAGCAACAGTCACCAAAACCATTTGGTATTGGCTAAGAAATAGACTAGTTGATCAGTGGCATAGGTTAGGTTCACAGGGCAAAATAGTGAATAAAAATAGCAATCTAATCTTTGACAAACCCAAAGATCCCAAATTTTGGGATAAGAATTCATTATTTGACAAAAACTGCTGGGAAAACTGGAAATTAGTATGGCAGAAACTAGGCATGGACCCACATTTAACACCACATACTAAGATTAGATCAAAATGGGTCCAAGATTTAGGCATAAAGAACGAAATCATAAATAAATTGGAGGAACATGGGATGGTTTACCTCTCAGACTTGTGGAGGAGGAAGGAGTTTGTGTCCAAGGGAGAACTAGAGACCATTATTGATCACAAAATAGAACATTTTGATTACACCAAATTAAAAAGTTTCTGCACAAACAAAACTAATGCAAACAAGATTAGAAGGGAAGTAACAAATTGGGAAAAAAATTTTACAGTTAAAGGTTCTGATAAAGGCCTCATCTCCAAAATATACAGAGAATTGACTTTAATTTATAAGAAATCAAGCCATTCTCCAATTGATAAATGGTCAAAGGATATGAACAGACAATTTTCAGATGATGAAATTAAAACTATTTCCACTCATATGAAAGAGTGTTCCAAATCACTATTGATCAGAGAAATGCAAATTAAGACAACTCTGAGGAATCATTACACACCTGTCAGATTGGCTAAAATGACAGGAACAAATAATGATGAATGTTGGAGGGGCTGTGGGAAAACTGGGACACTGATGCATTGTTGGTGGAGTTGTGAAAGAATCCAACCATTCTGGAGAGCAATCTGGAATTATGGCCAAAAAGTTATCAAAATGTGCATACCCTTTGACCCAGCCATACTACTACTGGGCTTATACCCCAAGGAACTACTAAAGAAGGGAAAGGGACCTGTATGTGCCAAAATGTTTGTGGCAGCCCTTTTCATAGTGGCTAGAAGCTGGAAGATGAATGGATGTCCATCAATTGGAGAATGGTTGGGTAAACTATGGTATATGAATGTTATGGAATATTATTGTTCTATAAGAAATGAACAACAGGAGAAATACAGAGAGGCTTGGAGAGACTTACATCAACTGATGCTGAGTGAAACGAGCAGAACCAGAAGATCATTATACACTTCAACAATGATACTGTACGAGGATGTATGCTGATGGAAGTGGATTTCTTCAACATAGAGAAGAGCTGATCCAATTCCAATTGATTAATGATGGACAGAACCAGCTACATCCAGAAAAGGAACACTGGGAAATGAATGTAAACTGTTAGTTTTACCTTCTGAATCCAATTCTTCCTGTGCAATAAAAAATTCGGTTCTACACACATATATTGTATCTAGAATATACTGTAATATATTTAACATATATAAGACTGCTTGCCATCTGGGGGAGGGGGTTGGGGGAGGAAGGGAAAAAATCTGAATAGAAGTAAGTGCAAGGGATAATGTTGTAAAAAATTACCCATGCATATGTACTGTCAAAAAAATGTTATAATTATAAAATAAAATAAAAATTAAAAAAAAAAAGTTAAAAAAAAATCAAAATAAGAAGATTCCAAGCAAATAAATTTGGAGATTTAGTCTTCCAAAACCCACTCTTCAAGTATGTGTCACTGTTTTATGTTTTTTTCAATTATCTGCCCAAATTTTTCATTTTTTCAGTTATAATTTAAATTATTTTTAAATTTAAAAATTATTTTAAATTAAAATTATATTTAAATTTTTAGAGAGTTTCTTATGTACCCACACTTATCCTGTTAGACACATTTCTTTTCCTTTTTTCATTAGAATTAATTATGCTTATTGTCTTCCAAATTCCAAAAAGAATCTCCCTTTTAACTTCCCTTTTAGAGGTAATGACATTCTCTCTATATTTTTTATTGAACTAAAAAAAAAAAAAAGTCCAAAAACCTGTTCTCCTAAAGTCTAGGATAAATTTCTCACCATACCAATGACTCTTCTTCTTAACAATCAGTAGGTCCAAGATCACATGTCCCCTTCTTTCTATGTTCCTGTTGCTTCTACTTTTCCAGTGCAGACACAGATGGAGACAGACAAGGGGAAAAATGATGGTGTCAATGAATCACTAGGGAAAGCCAAACATGAGGATGTTAGGAAATTTGGAAAGGTAAAGAAAATTATCCCTGGGGAATCAATTAATTAATCAATAATCATTTATTAAATGTTTACATAGTGCCAGGCATTGTGTTAATTACTAGAGATACAAATAAAGGAAAGGAAAACAACCCCCCAACCCCCTCACCCCCGATCTCAAAGAGCTCATGATCTAATGGAAGAGTGTAAATGTTTCTCCTGACACATAAAGGTATGTCTGGCAAGAATAGGATGGAGGACTGGACAGTAAATGTTCATTTCCATCCCAAGTGAAATCATAAGAAATTTCTTCCAAATCCTATCTCCTTCTGAGACTTGTTCACTGAGGTTTAATATGTCTTAACTGGTCACCCACCATAGTTCCCATTTGTAATTCTTCTTTCTTTCCCCAGAAAGATTCTGGGAGTTCCCTTGTCGGGAATTTCAGGAGACACAAAATCCAGATAGAGATGGTGAGCACTTAAAGAGACTCTGGGAGGAACAAGCTTTCACCATTTTTGCTTGAGTTGCTCAGTTCTGTGATTGGATCAGTTAGGGCCCTCAGTTTCTACCACCTCGCCACCTCCAGAAGGCCCATACTCCTCCCTGTGTTGCTGCTCCTGTCTCACCTGTCTCTACTATCTGCAGAAACCTTTAACCCTTTACAAGCTCTCCCTTAACTTCCGCAATTTCTCCAAGGTCGTGGCTACCACCTTGGATCTCATAATTTCTCAGGTAGCCAAACTCTGGAGGATGAGTGTCTGGGAGTAGGGGGTAGGTGATGGGTGCTGAGTGCTAAGGTACTGAATACTAGGGAACAGACTCTGGAGTCTGTACAAAAATATAGGGCTACAGGATCATTTGTTCTCTGTGGAAAAAGGTGGAATGGGGCAAAGGGGATAACTTATGGCCATGAGATCAGAGGTTTATGGGGCCATCTCTGGCGGTTTTTTAAATAGCTTTTTATTTTCAAAATATATACATGAATAATTTTTGCCATTCACCCCTACAAAAACCTGTGTTCTAATTTTTCCCCTCCCTTTTCCCCCTCCCCCAGGCAGCAAGTGATCCAATATATGTTAAACATGTGCAATTCCTCTATATACATTTCCATAAATATCATGCTACACAAGAAAAATCAGATCAAAAAGGAAAAAATGCATCTCTGGGTTTTATGGATTATCATTCTATCCTTTCACGAAAGGAAAAATACCCTAGTATCCATGATTATAATAAGAAAGCTTTGGAAAAAGAAGAATTAGGAATGAGACTCTAAACATTGGAAGCAAAATGGCAGCAATTAGACTTGGCCAGTCAGTTTGCCCCAACTCCCCTTAGGATTTAATGGGCAATCTCCAATCCATTGCCCATTTATTAAGTATCTATCATGTGCCAAACACTGTGCTAAGTAAGTGTTGTTGATACAAAAAAGGCAAAAACAGTCCTGGCTCCCCAAGAACTCACAACATAATGGGGGAGACATCATGCAGATAATTCTGTACCAACCAGATAAAGACGGGCTAAATTCTAAGTAATCAATCCTGGAAGGTACCACTATCCAGGGGGATTGTAGGAGGCAGGACTTTGAGACTTGAAAAAAGACAAGAAAGTCCACTAGAAATGAGAGTGAGGGCGTTCTGGACACGGGAAAGAGCCAGTAAAAACGCTATCAGGAGATAGAGGTTATGTTTGGGGAACAACAAAGAGCCAGTATCATTGCATCTCAGAATACACAGATAGGGCAAAATGCAAGAAAACTAGGAAGACAGGATGGAGGATATTAGGAAGGCTTAATAAACTCAACAGAGCTTATATTTGATCTTGGAGGCAATAGGGATCCCTGGGGGCCAAATGAATGGGATGAAGAGGGGATCAGATCTGTGCTTTAGGAAAATAATTTTGAGAGCTGAGAAGAGAATGCACTGGAGTGGGGAGAGACTTATGGTAAATATCTCCTCAGGACAATGCTTCCTTCTAAAGTGTAATATTCAACCCCACAAGATAATGCAAACCAAGGCAGATAGGCAGGGGATGAATGGGGTTGTAGAGACCAGGGGAGAAGGAGAGGACTTTAGTCTTCCCAGACCCTAAGGAATACCTCTCATCTTTGGCTCAGCTCTTCTTTCCTAAAGACCTGAGATCCTTGTTGCTCTCCTCTTACCCAGGTAGCATCCTACTTTGCCCTTCAATCCACCTTTTGCCACCTTTTTTGATATGTAGAATATACTATATATGTGTTTATAAGATATATATATATATATATATATATATATATATATATATATATATATATATATATATATATATATATATATATATATATATATATATATATAAAACTTTATAACATTCTTCAGTCATTAATGCTATGAGTTAACAAAAATTCAGAAAAGCATCCAGTGGACAAAGAAAAAAAAAAAAAAAGGAATTCCAATGGAAGTCTGTTGGACTCTCTCCTTGCATCACTGGCAGACCCACGAGTTCCATTCTTCCAGTCTGAGCTACCATGCAAGTTTCTGATTGAGATCCAGATCTTCCCTATGACTGGCAAAGAGTGGCTAAGCTACAGTGGTAGGCAATTGTGTGCTTTATATTGAGCCATGGTGGTCCCTAAGATAGTTTGCAAGTCCCTCTGGGTAATATTCAACTCCTCTTGCCTGCCAGACTTTGAGAAATGGGCAGAGCCAAGGGTGAAACTTTTTTGGGGCTGGAAAAAAATAACCCAACAATCCAGTGTGTTCTGAGTAGAAGCATAAATGCAACTGTTAAAGTAGAGTTTAGCAGAAGCAAGTAACTCAAGCCAATTACTCTGGTGCTAATTAATGGAGCACATGCAGAGTTGCTCTGATGAAAGTCTAGAACTCTTTGAGAGTAGCAGCACTTGCATTTTTCTTCAGCCAGGAGGCCCACACATATGGCAACCAATGTGTAGTAGGAGTCCAACACTGATGGATTTCTCATCTATAAATTGGGTTGCATCCTGCCACCAGGGTGGTCAGGCCGGTCTGGATAAAATCAACAAGCACACAACTAGAGAAATTTAAAATGCAAACAAATTAAATACAAAATAATTTTGAGCCAAAAGCCTTGACAACTAGTATAATTAGGAAAGAACTTAGTGGGGTGTTCTGGAGTCACATCTAATCTTCAGGCACCCACTGTTAAAATTTCAAAATGAATGTTTACACCTCAGAATCAACAATCCACAAATCAGGGCTTGATTTATTTGTTCATTGTCTAGATATTAGAAAATATTAGTAATGCACATTAAACTTTAAAGTTTATATATATTATATACATTTTCCCTTCTAGAAAGCCTGAATTTGTTAACCATTCACTAGTATATTCCTACATGTAAAAAGCAACACATGAGTTGTGACTATTAGAGCTTTTTTCATTTGGAAAAATATTTAGATTTTTATTAATTATATTTTGTCCTTGTATCATCTTAATTTCTAAATATATCCTCTTCAGTGAATATATCCCTCTATCTAGTGAGCTAATCCTTGTAATCAAAAAACAAAAACAACTTTTATTTTGGTGATGCAATTGGGGTTAAGTAATTTGCCTTGTGCCATACAGCTAGGAAGTATTAAATATCTGAGGCTGAATTTGAACTCAGGTCCTCCTGACTTTAAGGTCGATGCTTTATCTGCTGTGCCATCTAGCTGCCCCACAAACAAAAATTTAAAAGAAAGGAGAAAAACAGTTCAGCAAAGTTAACAAAGAGATCAACCAAATCTGATAGTACCCCCCCTCTACAAATAATGGAGAAAGATAAATTGTCTCATTTTTTTTTTCTTGTGACAAGTTTGGTTATTATACTTGCATGCATTCAGAATGGTGGTTACTGTTCTTTCCATTTGCATTGTGAATATATTGTTGGGTTAGGGTTAGGGTTTTTTCATATAAGCTTCTCTGTATTCTTTCTACTTATTTTTAGGATGCAGTAATATTCCATTACCTTCATGGGTCATAATTTATCTAACTATTCCTTAGCTGATGGAAATCTACTTTATTTCCAGTTCTTTACTGCCACAAAAAAAGTATTATTATGAATATTTTAATGTATATGGGACCCTCTAGGATCTATGGGCCAAAAAGTCTGTCACTTTCTTAGAAGCAAAACTCTAAATTGCCTCACAGAATGGTTGTAGTAATTCACAGGAAAAACTAACTTATTGAGAAGTGGAAATGATAGGAAGAAACATTCTAGGCATGGGAAACAGACTGTGGCAGAGTACAACACTGAAAATGTAATGTGGGAGCATAACTACAGAAGAAGAAAATAAGAAAAGTCTGGGCAGAGACTTGAGAGACATCCACAGGGAGAAGGTTTGATCTAACTGAAGATAGAAGACTGAGAATTTGTCAGACAGGAAGAGAACAAGGAGAGAGCAGAGTTAAGAAAATCTAGAGAGGAATAAGAAAGGAGGAGAGGGCTATTGATAGTATCTAATACTGCTCAAAGGGCAAGAAGGATGAGGATTAAAAAGCATTAGATTTGGGAATGACCAAACAAATTGTGATTTAATGTGATGGGATATTATTATGATACAAGACATAACAAGCAAGATGCTTTCAGAAAAACCTGGGAAGACTTATATAAACTGATGCAAAGTGAAATGAGCAGAATCAGGAAAACATTGTACACAGGAACAGTAATATTGTAAGGATAACCCACTGTGAATGATTTAGCTATTTTTAGCAATATAATGATTCAAGTAAATTCTGAAGGACTGATGGTGAAAAATATTATTCACCTCCAGAGAAAGTATATAGAAAAAGAAAATTAAAAAAAAAAAAAAAAAAAAAAAAAAAAGGAAAGTCAAGCCAGGAGTCAGAAAAACTCTTCTTCCTGAGTTCAAATGTGGTTTCAGACACTTACTAGTTGTATGACCCTGACCAAGTCACTTAAACCTGTTTACTTCAATTCTTAATTAATGATAAGAGGAAAAGGGATTAAAATATAGAGGACCGTATAGAGTCAAAGTGATTTACCAATGGATTAAAAAAGGAGGGGAGGGAAGATAAAGCAGAGAATGTTAAGATGATGTGGTCTGGGGGAAAAATGAGGTGAAAGGTTGGAAGTCATGGCAAAAATAAAGAAAAAGAACAAGATTAGGGGATGTAAGGCCTACAGAAAGACTAAACAATGAAATATAAACAAAGGAATTTTTTCATAAACCAAGTGGAGCTGATGATGAAGACATCAGAGGTATGATTATGTCTCCATGCTGCTGAGGTGGGGTGGGATGGTAAGTCATAGGAAGATAAAAATGCTTGAGGAACTATCATGAAGTTTTTAGTATGGGATTAAGTGGTGGGGAAAAAGACTGAATCAGCATTAAGGAAGGAAGCAGAATGTCCTAAGGGTACACAGATGATGTCCACCAAGATCTAGATTGAATAATACATTTGTGTAGCATGGATCTCAAAGGAGGAGATGTAGGATGATTTGTTTGAAAAGCACCAATGAGGCATTTGTAACATGCCCTCCTGGCAGTTACAATTACTAGTCTGTCCTAGGCCCAACAGAGTACCTTTGACCACTGACCTTTGCAGTGTCAACTCTACCTGGCTCGCCTCCTCTGAGGCCTTCAAAGGTCTCTGGCTATGATCTCTTGAACCTATAGTTTAATAACCAGTAGCACACTCAAGAACAGCCACGTGTAATCTTAAAAGCCTTTTTATACCTACTCACAAAATACCCTGACTTGATGCCCTGACTTGTTGGTTCCCTAGTGAACAACTGGTCAGAAGACCCACGTGTTCACTACCAAACTCCTTACCATTAATGAAAAAAGAACACTCAGCTATATCCCTGAATTCTTTTGCCTAAAAATTCTGATACCAAATTGTACTTCAGGAGTGTGAATCAATAAATCTGATATTACTTTTCCTCCTGGGTCAAAGATCATACACTGTCTATTTATTCTAGTGATTAAAACAGCAATTTTCCAAATCATTCTAAACACAAACACTGTTTTATAAGTACTCATAGGGGGTTGGGAAATCAAGCCCACCTGTGGAAGTAGAAAAAAGGAGTTTCAACTCTCCAAAGACCATTCAGAGCCTACGAGTAGAAGGGCCATCAGGTCTGGAATAGGTGGCCAGGGATGCATTGCCACCAGGAGAAAACCAGATCTTAGTGATGGAGTGAGACTGATCAAGATCCTCCCTCAAGAGCCAACCTTTCATTTTACAAATGAGGAAGATGAAGCTCACAGTGATAAAGGGACTTATGGAAGGAACTATAGGATAATGGAGAGAGTGGTGGTTTTTAGAGTAAGAAGAGCTGGGTTAAAAAAAAATCTAATCTTCTGTCTTAATAGCTGTATTATGTGAAGCAAATAATTTTATTTCTTGGAGAATCAATTTCTTCATTTGTAAATGAGAATATCACCAAAAAAGGATGCAAAATACTAATCAAATATCAGCTATTACTATTACTATTGTTATTGCTCAAGGTATCACATGATAGAAAGGAAAAGAAACAGCATTTCAACCTAAAGCCTTTGATGCCAAACTCAAGTGCCTTTGAAGTCTACAGTTCTAGGGGGCTCTAGAGGTAGCTCCTATTCTCTTCCTCTCTCCCTCCCTCCCTCTCTCTGTCTCTCACTTCTCCTCTCCTTTCTTCCCTCCCTTCTTTTCTCTTTCTCCTTCTCTCTCTTCCTCCCTACTTCTATCCTTCCCTCCTTCCCCCTCCCTCTTTCCCTCTTTCTCCTCCTCCCTTTCTTTTCCCTCCTTCCTTCCTTCCTTCCTTCCTTCCTTCCTTCCTTCCTTCCTTCCTTCCTTCCTTCCTTCCTTCCTTCCTTCCTTCCTTCCTTCCTTCCTTCCTTCCTTTCTTTATAGATGAGAAAACTGAGGCTGACAGAGATTAAATTATTTGCCCAAGGTAATACAGCTAGTAAGTGTTGAGTCAGAATTCCAACTCAGATAGGGCTTCTTTCCCCTTCACAGACGCCCAGGTACAGATCCAGAGAGCCTCTCTCCCCAAAAAGGCAGGACGGGATCAGAATACCAGCTCTAGCCCAAGGTCCTTTGAACTGAAACAACCCTGCAATAACAAAGCAGGAAGAGAACCAGTTGGACTTTTCAGCTTAAAGAAACTCCATGTGCTAGATTCTGTGGCTTCAGTTTTATGACTGTGGGATAGCAGTTAATTTGCAGAAAGGGCTAGCATCCTGAGCTATGGTAGATTGCTTCCAGCCTTCTGATACTGGGTCCTGGAGCCTCAGGGCATCCCTGAGCTAAAACTAGTCCTAAGGATAGGATCTTTGGGGGTTACTCTGAGGGAGCCACCCAAGGGAAACTTTTTGGTGTATTCCCAGTCTAAAAGATCAATCATCAATCATCACCAAGCACTAATGGAGCAACTCTCATCTTGGGGAAAGGCCAGACTGGGATTTGGATTTCAGAAAATATATTGTCTCACCCCGTTCTTCTACCTTCAGCAGAGAACTGAGCAATGAGGGCAGGGAGGGAACAGGAGAGCCATATTCTCTGTCTTCATGAAAGTCTTTATCTAAAAACAGAGTACACAATCTTGCCCTATAAGAGACCCTGTTCTGATAGGAAAGGGGTTACTCCAATCTCAGGGAGCTCCCAATCTGAGAAAGAAAAATCTGCATGCTGGGAAGTCCCTAAGCAGAAGATGGAGCTTGGCCCCCATTTTAATCCCCACTTTTCAGCTCTGAATTCAACATTTTTTTCAGTGCCTACTATATAGACCAGGCATCTTAAACTTTTTCCACTGGCAACTCCTTTTCACCTTTTATATAATCCTTGGTATATAGGTATGTGAAATAGATATGTAAATCAAAAATTTACCCATAATAAATCATAATTGCATGATCCCCACAGTTACGTGACCCTATATGGGTCATGACTCACAGTTTAAGAAGCTTAGCTATAGACAAGACTCTTTGTCTTGTTCAAAATGACATCATTAATCAAACTTCATTTATTAAATCCCTACAGTGTGCCACATCCTGCTAGGCCCTGGGAATATAAAAACAAAAATGAAATAATCCTTATCCTCTAGTTTACATCCTTTGGGGGAGACCTACACATACATTATGTACATACATGTGTGGGACAGTGACCCTTACCCAAATTAGAGATTATCAAGGCTAAAAAAAGAGAAAAAAGGGATTTATTACAATTTCATGAAAAAGATTGACTCCCAACAGACAAGATGTCAGTAGAGGAGTACAAAGCACAAACTGCAAAACCAAGATTAAATAGAAGCCCCTCCACCTTTTCTCCCCTTGTCTGGGGGAATCCAGACTTACATTCTACATACTGAAGTCTGTCCCTGAAACAAAAGAATATTAATAAATAACAAACTCTTAATTTAAATTTCCCTAGAGAACTGCTATACAAGCAGATATTCTTGGATGAGAGAATTCTGTTACCTGAATTCCCAAAGCAAAGGCATCGCCTTTAAAAGAAGTACTTAGGGGCATCGAGAATAGAGCACCAACTCTGAAGTCAGGAGGACCTGAGTTCAAATGTAGCCTCAGACACTTAACACTTCCTGGCTGTGTGACCTTGGGCAAGTCACTTAACCCCAATTGCCTCAGGGGGAAAAAAGAAAGAAAAAGAAAAAAAGAAAAGAAAAGAAAAGGAAAGAAAGAAAGAAAGAAAGAAAGAAAGAAAGAAAGAAAGAAAGAAAGAAAGAAAGAAAGAAAGAAAGAAAGAAAGAAAGAAAGAAAGAAAGAAAGAAAGAAAGAAAGAAAGAAAGAAAGAAAGAAAGAAAGAAAGAAAGGAAGAAAGGAAGGAAGGAAGAAAGGAAGGAAGGAAGGAAGGAAGGAAGGAAGGAAGGAAGGAAGGAAGGAAGGAAGGAAGGAAGGAAGGAAGGAAGGAAGGAAGGAAGGAAGGAAGGAAGGAAGGAAGGAAGAAAGAAAAAAGTACTTAAATGTTAATTAAGAGGTGTTGTGCTCGAGTTAGTACCCTGGATATCTTAGAATCAGCCAGAGTTAGGATGAGCAAAAGTCTTTATTCTTGATCTTTTGGGGTCCCCGTCATAGGAATCTCCACACCTCTTTTCTCTCTCTCCATCACCAAAGAATGATCCTGCTTGTCCTACTCCACCCTCTGATCTCTCTCTTCCCCTTCTTTGTCCACACCCACAGATCGAGCCAGCACAGAATATTTGGAGAGGGTCATTCTCCAAGCATATTAATATTGTCCAATTGGTAATTAGCCTTAAGTGCTAGGTTATCTTGGTTAAGTGCATCTGCTCAGTTCCAGTCCTTTACAAAGAGTTGGTGGGAAACAGGAGGGGAAATGTTCATTCAAGACAATAGAACACTTGCAGCTTTTTAGCTATAGTTCAACTTGTTACTTCAAAGCCTCAAGTCACAATTAGAGCATAGTTCCACCATGTTCCCATGACAGGTCTTCATTCAGTTTATCCCATTTATAAGTAATGTTTCAGAAAATATAAGGTAATTGGCAGGGAGTTGGGGGTGAGGGGGTACTAGAATCTAGGGTGTGATGGAATCAGAAAGGCCATATATAGGAGATATTGCATTCCATGTGATGTAACATAGATTCTAGGGGAGACAGCAATGATTTTGAGGTCCCTTTAGGGGGCTTCTGTTCTAACAATGTCAGTGATTTTAAGTCCTCTGGCTTTGGAGTCTGGCCCTGGGAATTCCCACACCCAATCTATTCTAAAGTCTCCTGGCTTCAGGATAATCCCATAAATCAAACTCCTGAGACAATAGTGAAGAGACCACTCCTCAGTTCATTGCTGACTGTCAGATGGATAATCTGTGGGTCAGTGGTAGCCAAGTTCTAGAGACCACTTCTTGGTCCTCCCTCTGGGCCATAAAATTAGCACATCTATAATACGAAGAACTAGATAAATGTGTCTCCTTGCTTTGTTCCTTTGCTAAATTCTCTTGGAATTAAGACTGCTTGTAATGACATTATAATTACAATAAACTTTGCCACTTGACCAGGAAATGGTTCAAACCTGCAAATTCTGTTGAGACACCTCGAGATGCTGACCTGTGAACCCCAACCTTTTGGGGTTCCTTTTCCAAGCTTAACATTTGATGGCCCATACAGGGATAGTTGGGCCTTCCCTCACTTGATTCCCTCCTTGTTAAGGTAAGTCCCCAATTTTTTCTCCCACAATCCTATAATGGGACACCCCAAGCCACTGAAAGAAGGCTTGTCTGGGTCCTCTTGAGCTTCACACTCCGCAAGTTTTCTTTGACTGAACACTTGCAGACTGGAAAATTCTTGCAATTTTTGGCAAAGTTAACCTTTGTACTCTTTTCTCTGGGATGCCAGAGAAGACCACATGCTATAGGATGGCTTTTGGCAAAATTTTATGGCTTTTGGCAAAGATGGGGCAGTCCCCTTTCATGTCATTTTGTCTGTGTCTGCACCTCTGTGCAGAATGTCTGTGTCATGTTTGTTCTGTGAGCTAGATTGTGTTACCTGGAAAGATTTAAAATGCAACCAACAAGAAAAAGAAACCTGTATGCTGTAGTAGAAATGCTGGAAATTTTTCTTTAAAAACCTAACTTTTTCTTGTGGACTTCAGCTTTGGCCAAACTGGGTGCTACCCAAAAAAGTTAGCTAACTAAAATTAGAATAACAGCAGATTCTCAAAATTTTGAAAGCAATGATTAAGAAGTTTGGCAACTAGACATTTTAAGATTGCAAGAAAAATTCCTGAAACACTGGAGATGATTCCAGGAATTTACCCTATTATGAAAGAAAAGGAAAAGGAAAGTAAATAAATAGCAATATTTTGCTAATCCTTCCTTGACTCTTATCTTGTCCAGAGTCTTCTTCTGATCTTTTGGGAGAGCACCCCAGAAAGTATTAAGGGACCCTCTTCACTCCACTCAGGAATGGTCCTGAGTGTATCTCAGTTGTAGGGATTGCTAACAAGATCAATATAGCCCAAGTCCCTCTGTTTGCTAACTCTCATCTCAGATTGGATTAAAACTCAAATTTTGCCTCAGCTGTAGAAAGAAAGGAAGCAGCCATGGGGACCCCACACAACCTTGGCCAAACACGTCCCCAACCCAGTTTTGGGGGAGTGAGATGAGGTTCAATGGTCAGATTCCCTGAGCCCTGGCACCTGACACTACCATCGAAGGGATAATCTGGCACCACTCACTCCAACTTTCAGCAGGTTCTATCCAGGAAGAATTCTGTCACAGCATGGCAGTATGAGGTGAGAAAGCCAGTCCATTTCTGTATTTGGTAAGACCACCATTCTCTGTTTTAATTGTAGATATATATTAACTGTGTGGAGCAAGTATGAAGTAAGGATATGGTGAAGAACTTACAGCAATGTTAAATTCCTTTTCTGTATTCTATCTTCTCTAGGTCTCTGTGACCTGCATAGGTATGTTCAGTGTTTAGGCTACTAATTGCTTAGATGTTTTGATGACATTTATGTCTGTCCAGGCTATCTATGTTTAGGCTACTAATTGTTTAGTTTTTGAGATATATGATGGCATTCAATTAACTGGTGGGGAAGGGGGGGCACCTATCTCTTAATGTTCCCCAAACTCATGATGTAATCCTTTTGCAATTAAACCTATAAAAACTGTATATTTTCCCTTAGTTCTTTAGCCCTTCTACCGTGAGCTTTCTTTCTTTCCCCCCTCACAGTGGAATTGCTCGTTCTCATGAGAATTTGTTAAATAAGCAACTTTTCTGCTTTTTACTTCGAGAGGTCTCTGAGAAGTCATTTTCGGATAGGATTTTCTATCCCTCACAGTTTGGGGGCTCATCTGGGATGAGTCTTTGGGGGAGATGGCTGCACATCCCGAATGGGGATAGGCGCACCCACGGATAGTTTTTTTTCCATGTTCTCTGGCTCTGAGTGTGTAGCCTCCCTCCCTCTCTGACAAAAGACTGGAGGCGGATATACTCAGTGAAAAGCAGAATTGAAGATAAAAAGGAGAAATAGAGTCCTGACGAGCCGGCGGTGGTCAAAGCAAACACGTGTTTCTCCAGGTGAACTTAGAAATCTGGGGGTCTATTGGCTGGGTCAAGGGAGACCTGAGGGATTAGCCCTCCTAAAATTGCTTTGTTCGGACTGCTTCTCTGACCCCAAGGGAAGGATTTCCTAAGATGATTCTCTCTGGAGTGACCACGCAGCAAGACAATTGGTCTTCGCTGACAATTTGGTTTGAGACCAAGTTGGAAAAATGGGATAGAAGCAGTCAAAAGAATTTGTCAGGATGGTAGCTAGGTATAAAAAGAAATGTAAAAGATGAAAATAAGAGCTCTACTTGTGTCTGTGTATGTATGTTTGTGCTTTGTATTGTTTTTGTCCCGTGTTAAAAGTTAGCAAGTTGGTAAGAGATAAGAGTTCAGCCTCTGTGTTGCAGGCTTAGAGAAATAGCAGGCTGAATTGCTGGGAGTTGGGATTCAGTCAGAGTAGTAATTCTTTCAGAGTGGCTCAGAATGCATTGGTCTTAAATCATGCAATATCTAGGCATTCTCTGGGAAGACAGAGAGATGCACTAAATGGCTTGAAAGTTTAGAGAAACTCAGTTTGGATTCTGGGAGGGAAGAATGTTCAAGGTGAAACATTCTCTCCAGGGGCAGGGGTCCTGGGAAAAGCCCCTAGTCTGTTTTGCTGATTTAAAAGCTCTGTTAAGTTGTAAGAATAATGTTAAGAAGTTTGAAAATTGGTTATTTGAAAATTTGCTCATGATTTTAAATCTTTTTAACCTAATGTACTAATTTGTAAGTAAATTGAACTTGGCTATTTTAAACTGGTGGGAGAGTTTTTCCCTTAAAGCAGTTTTCAAAGCTTGCTAGAGGAAAGAGCAATAAAGCCTTATCTAATTGAAAGCTGGCAAAAGAGGTCATAAAGCTGCCTGAGAGAGAGCTGCTAATACTATCAGAAGAACACTCAAACAAAAGAAAAAGAAAGAAAACTTTTAAAAGCAGCTGTATTAGTTTGATTCAGTATGTTACCTTCTGAAACATGTGGGGTAATTTGTTAACATTGTTATGTTTTATGGAGTTATCTAGATATTGTGAATCTTAAAAGTTCTGAAGGGAACTGGAGAGGAGAATGCAGGAGATTTATGAAGGATTGATTTATAGGAGTAAATTGGAAACTTGAATGATATCAAGAAATCAGTTGGAAAAAGAAAGGAAATTAACTGATTGCCTAAATCTTGAGAAGAATTTCTTTGTAGGAAATTGAGTGGGAGGAAGGGCAGCAGTGGAAAGTTGCCTTTGTTTCTGGTTCCCACCAAACTGGTAAAGTTGAGTGGGGTGGGCCAGGCTGCTCTCACAAGATGTTAATTGAACTGAATATTTGTTTCTTTGAAACATAATGTTTTTTTTGTTTAAAGAATATGATCAGAAATGTGATGTTTTTAAGAACTTTTCAGGTTCTTTTATGTGAAAACAGAAGTTTTAATTAATTGTATTGATGCCAATTATTTAAAGGGACTCCAAGTATAATAGTTTTTGCCTTTGTCCATTTGAAAATGTTTTTGTTATGTAAATATGTAGCTTGGTATTTTTCTGTGTATTGGGTATTTTAAAGGCAAAATGATTGATATAATGTTCAACTTATGAAACATCTACCTGGGTATGTAAGAATTGTGTGTGAACATTCTGGGATAGATTTCTTACTGTTTGTTAAAAGTCTTACAATATGTAGATGATCCTCTTGTGGCAGGGAGGAAAAAAGAGTGACCTTGCCCAAGTTACTATCAGTCTGTTAAATAATCTAGGGGAACAGGGATTAAGAGTTTCCCAAGACAAATGGCAATTTGTGAAATGTGAGGAAAAATATTTAGGCCATTTTATAAACTTAGGGAAAAAGAAATTAGACCCTGTATAGATGGAGGGGATTCTTCAAATTACTAAGCCTAGAATGAAAAAGAGTATCCAGAGATCTCTAGGACTGGTGGGGTATTGTAGAACCTGGATTGATGAATATGAATTATTAACTAAGCCTTTATTAACTCATTCGTTGGAAGAGAAGCCTGATATAGTTCAATGGGATTCAAAAGGGGAGCAAAGTTTTGAAATGTCAGCCCCTGTTTTACTTTTGTTATCATTGGAAAAGGCTTTTCATTTATATGTAAATATAGTAAACAATGTGTCTTTAGGAGTATTAGCACAATTAAGGCGAGGATAGCCACAGCACTTTTGGTAGAAGAAAAGTCAGAAAGTAATCTTTGGGGATAGTTTAATAGTGAGTTTCCTGCACCAGGTTTAATCAATTCTGAATCAAAGGGGCCGGGAGGTGGCTAACTGATTCAAGGATTTTAAAATATGAAGCAATATTATTGGAAAGAGATGATTTGGTACTCTCACCAGACCATAACTTTAATACAGCCATGTTCTTATCTGCTTTCCCTGGGGAACATGTGTCCCTTGAACATGATTGTCCAAATGTGATTGATTACCAAATTAAGATTAGGGAAGATTTGTAGGAGGTCCCTTTGTTGAAAGGCACTGAATATTTCATAAATGTTTCCTCACAAATAGTTAATGGGAAAAGGAAAAATGGATATGCTATTGTTAATGGGGAAGATTTGACTCTGGTTCAAGCTGGATTCTTGCCAAAAGAGTGGTCAGCTCAAAATTTGTGAATTATATGCAGTAAATCAAGCCCTAAAATTGCTTGAAGGACTGATTCAAAATATGCTTGGGGAATTCTTCATATATTTGGGAAATATGGGAAGAAAGGGGAATGGTAAATAGCAAAGGAAAGGGATTGGCATACAGGGCATTGGTCACTGAAATTTTAACTAATCTTATGTTGCCTAAGAATATTGCAGTGATTCATGTGCAGGGGCACTAAAGAGGAGATTCATTTGAGATAAGGAGAAACTGCTTTGTAGATGAGGAGGCGAAACGGCCTGGAGAAGAGGAATCTGTAAGTACAGAGGAGATGATGGTGCTAATTCTGGCATTTCTGCCTTCAATGCTTCCACCTTCCTTTATCCCAGAAGGGAAGCAGGAAACCCAAAGCCTTGGCGCTCAGGAGGATAAAGAGGGCACTGGCTCCTCCCTGACGGTAGAGAGGTACTGACCACAGCAGGTATGAGACATGTACCCCAACATTTACATCAGGACAGTCATTGGAGTATCCAAGGCCTTTGTGATATAGTGCTAAGTCTGTGGCACTGGCTTGTACATAATAGCAGGCAATTGGTCAGCGGGTGTCCTGTTTGTCAGAGGATGAATAGGGCGGCCCAATGACAAGTCCAAAAAGGAGGAAGGCCCCCTGGTATCAGGCCTTTCCAAAAGCATACAGGTGGACTTTACCGATCTACCATCAGTGGGGTGTCTCAGATATCTGCTGGTTGTAGTGGACCATCTGACCTCATGGGTGGAGGCCTTTCCCCTTACCTGGGCAACTGCCTCAGCAGTTGTAAAAGTACTCCTTGAACATATCATTCTGGGGTATAGGATGGTGGAGCAAGTAGATTCGGACCAAGGCACCTGTTTCATGGCTAAGATCCTCCAATCTGTGGCCCAATCATGGGACTTATATGCCCCATGGCATCTGCCCTCATCAGGTAAAGTGAAAAGGATGGATAAGGAAATTAAACAGCAACTGACTAAATTGGGGTTAGACGCAATTACCCTGGACCAAGTGCCTTCCCCTTGCCTTATTAAGAATTAGAACAAAACCCCGAAGGGATGTGGGATTATCACCTTATGAGTTACTGTCTGGTCACCCTTATCTAAAAGGGATTCAAAATTACTCCTTGGATCCAATGTTTGAGACCAAGGATTTGTTTTTAGGAAAATATGTCATGTCTTTATTGCAACATCTAAAAACTTTACACCTAAAAGGGCTTATTGTTCAGACTCCTCCCTTAGGATTCACAGTGTATAAGTTCCAGCTTGGAGACAGAGTCCTGGTTCGGACATGGAAGGAGGACAAGCTGACCCTGAGCTGGGTCCTATTGACTTCAGATACAGCAATACACACCAAAAAGAAAGGTTGGACACATCACACTCGAGTCAAAGGTCCCATGGATGTGCCAAAGAAGTGGGCAGTAGAGACTGATCCAGGAACATTGAAAGTGTGGCTGAGCAAAGACTGATGAATTGTGCATGTAAAAATTTTTTGACTTGTCTCATCTGGGGAACTGTCTTGGAACTTTTCTTGTTTGTACTAGATATTACAATTTGTTGAACTGTATTGTTAGGAATTAGGGGTATTATATACTAGTAAGGAGAATTGGGTGTGAACCAAACCCAAAGGGTTGGAGACTGTGCCTTGTATATGCATATATGATTTTATGTGGGTACATCCTTTGTACTGATACCTCTAGAGCCGTGGAGTAAAAGCATCACTGGACCCTAACCAGTACAGTTTTAGGGAGATATTGCCTACATCAGACTGGTACAGGGCCATGGATGGGAGAAAGTAAGTGTACATGGACATTTACTTGCAGGTCAGAGAAGGGAGCTATCATAGACATACTAGGTATATGAATAGATGGAATCAAACTAGTTTAACTTGTTATGATGGATCAGTAATTCTCTGTATCCAAAGTTCTAATAGGAGTGAGAGGTGTGCAAGAAAAACGCCATCTGCCTGTTTAATCCCTGATTGAGAGGGACCCCAGATATGGACATGTATAACCTTGAATAGCATAGCAACAGGTTCAACTTAACGCTTCGATGGAATGGAAGTGGGAGAATAGAGAAGGCACTGTTAGGAAAATGTTTAATAGTTCCTGGAGCCATCAGGATCTAACTGGGGAAAATGGTTGCATCTGCCAGTGGGTAGTTGAAAGTCATCTTTGGAGATGTAATTCTAATATGGGGGAGGGGGACCTTTAAGTCTCTGAGATGTGAGGTATTTTCCATCTTCAAGTGGACCCTTCCTATTTTAGTATGAAAATAATCCTGCCCTGAAGGGGCATTATTGGATCTGTGGTCAGACAGCTTATACTCATTTACCCAAAAATGGGACTGGAGTTTGTTATATAGGTATAATTAGACCTAAATTTTTCTTTCTCTCATCAAGCATTGGCAGGTAATTGGGGATATGGTTAAACAAAGATTTGGAAACGGAAACACGAAGTGTGGACCGCTCCCTAACCTGCATTGATTCTTCTTTGACCCAAACAAATGATGCCAATGGGTGGGGAGATGCCTGGCCTCCAGAGAGAATTATAAAAGAATACAGACTGGCAACATGGGCCCAGAATGGTAATCGGGGAAGTATTAAATACTGATATATGTGTTAAATCGGTTGATTAGGCTACAGGCAGTCCTTGAGGTAATAATTAACCAAACTGCTCAGGTCCTTGATCTATTAGTCAATCAGGCCACCTACACAAGGGAAGCTGTTTTATAACAGATTAATTTTAGATTATCTGTTAGCAGAGGAAGGAGGGATCTGTAGAAATTTTAACTTGTCAACTTGTTGCATGCAAATCGATGACAATGGACAAGTGGTAAAAGAATTACTAAAGCATTCGAAGAATAGTTCATGTGCCTGTACAGGTGTGTAAATCCCCTTGTTCTAATAGCTGGTGGTCTTGGTTTGATGGTAGCTGGTGAAAACAACTTTTATGGTATGGACTAATTGCTATCAGTGGTACTATATTGTTACCATTATGTTTACCTTGTATGATTACACTAATAACCAAAATAGTCCACTGATCCCTTTCAAAATTATTGCATCCAGAGGATGCTGTTAAAATGATGATTCTCCAGAAAAGAGGCTGGAGAGTGTTGGAAGGGGATAAATCTAATAGTGAACTTGATAAACAATGTGTGAGCTTGTTAACTGATTTTGAGCAATGTGTAAGTTCTTC
Source organism: Sminthopsis crassicaudata (assembly GCF_048593235.1). NCBI lineage: Eukaryota > Metazoa > Chordata > Mammalia > Dasyuromorphia > Dasyuridae > Sminthopsis > Sminthopsis crassicaudata. The sequence continues at coordinate 664,682,779 of NC_133617.1, forward strand.
ATAGAGCATGTGATAAAAATCACTCACATATTAGGAGTGGGGAGTTGTGTGGAGCAAGTATGAAGTAAGGATATGGTGAAGAACTTACAGCAATGTTAAATTCCTTTTCTGTATTCTATCTTCTCTAGGTCTCTGTGACCTGCATAGGTATGTTCAATGTTTAGGCTACTAATTGCTTAGATGTTTTGATGACATTTATGTCTGTCCAGGCTATCTATGTTTAGGCTACTAATTGTTTAGTTTTTGAGATATATGATGGCATTCAATTAACTGGTGGGGAAGGGGGGGGCACCTATCTCTTAATGTTCCCCAAACTCATGATGTAATCCTTTTGCAATTAAACCTATAAAAACTGTATATTTTCCCTTAGTTCTTTAGCCCTTCTACCGTGAGCTAGCTTTCTTTCCCTCCACATGGCGGAATTGTTCATTCTCATGAGAATTTGTTAAATAAGCAACTTTTCTGCTTTTTACTTCGAGAGGTCTCTGAGAAGTCATTTTTGGATAGGATTTTCTATCCCTCACCTTAACTATGTAATTTATGGCAAATTGGTTTCTTTCTACTTAGTTTTCTGATTCGTAAAGAGAAATAATAATTGTTGTGTGAAAACCGTGATTGTAAAAGGGTTCAGCATAAAACATGCTATATGAATGTTAAACTACTTTATTGGATATAATTGCTTCATATTTGATAACTTTGTGGGGTTTTTAGAGTTACCAAAAGATAAATGATTTCTATGTGTGTGTAGAGTAATTTGGAAATTTGTCTGAAAAATAACAGTAAAAGCAATTTTAAAGGAGCTCTAATTAAAGCCCACTAAAGAGATAGGTAAATTGTAACCTATTTTTACCAATAGTGTTAATAGAAGAGTTTGGGAACTTTAGGAAAACAGAAAAGCAGTTTGCCACCACTTAAAAAAATTTTTTTAGTTATCCTAAATCAGACTTCTGAGGGCTCTGTAAGTAAAAACTGGCACCTTAGCCCTTTTCCTGGTTCACCAAAAAGAAATGATTTGCATGAATTGGAAAATAACCAAATTGCATTCAGAATCTAAGGAATCTTATTAACTAAAGTTAAGTCAATTTTTAAATCTGTTCTATCTCAATTTTAAGGATTGCCTTATTTTTTCCCTAAAACAAAAAGGAAACATTTAAGGAAGTAGAAACTATAGTTAAGACTATTTGGCTATTAGGAAAATTCTAAAATTGTTAAGTAAATATTTACAGTTATTGTTATCATGCTAAAACTAAAATTGATAATTACTGTGTATGGAACAAGAGGGATGAAAAAGCCTCATCTCCAAGTATGAGATGTGCAACACCTTTCTTCCCCTTGGTATCAAATAGCACTGCCACCCAAGATAATGACAATGATGAGACATCAAACCAAAATCTGTGGGATGCAGCTAAAGCAGTAATAAGGGGAAATTTTATATCTTTCGAGGCTTATTTGAAGAAAATAGAGAAAGAGAAGATTAACGAATTGGGCTTGCAACTTAAAAGGCTAGAAAAAGACCAAATTAAACCCCCCCAACCAAAAATTAAACTTGAAATACAAAAATTAAAAGGAGAACTCAATAATATTGAAAGTAAAAAAACTATTGAATTAATAAATAAAACCAAGAGTTGGTTTTATGAAAAAGCCAATAAAATAGATAAACCTTTGGTAAATCTGATCAGAAAAAAGAAAGAGGAAAATCAAATTGTTAGTCTTACAAATGAAAAGGGGGATCTTTCCACCAATGAAGAGGAAATTAGAGAAATAATGAGTTACTTTGCCCAACTTTATGCCAATAAATTTGATAACTTAAGTGAAATGGATGACTTCCTCCAAAAATATAGGCTTCCTAGATTAACAGAGGAGGAAATAAATTGCTTAAATAATCCCATTTCAGAAAAAGAAATAGAACAAGCTATTAATCAACTCCCCAGGAAAAAATCCCCTGGACCAGATGGATTTACATGTGAATTCTACCAAACATTTAAAGAACAATTAGCCCCAATGCTATATAAATTATTTGAAAAAATAGGGAATGAAGGAGTCCTACCAAACTCCTTTTATGACACAGACATGGTACTGATACCTAAACCAGGTCGACTGAAAACTGAGAAAGAAAATTATAGACCAATTTCCTTAATGAATATTGATGCTAAAATCTTAAATAAGATATTAGCAAAAAGACTTCAGAAAATCATCCCCAGGATAATACACTATGATCAAGTAGGATTTATACCAGGAATGCAGGGCTGGTTTAATATTAGGAAAACTATTAGTATAATTGACCATATTAATAATCAAATTAATAAAAATCATATGATCATCTCAAATAGCACTGCCCATAAAAACACTAAGAATAGTTGGGGTGGGCAACAGCAAGCTCAGCCCCTTCTTTGGGGTCTCTGTCAATTTCCCTTAATTTATAAGCTTGCCAATTTTATTGAAACCATCAGGATAAGCAAGGTCATCAATCCTGAGAAATGAGCCTGTTTGGGATTTACAGTTTACTAAGAATATATAAACCTGAATAATGATTGATCCTTTGCACCAGAATAAGTTTAAACATGTTCAACAAAAATCTCATGTATGTGAATTCTGGTAAACTTTAAAAATAATGTATATAGCCCTAAGCTGTGATTAGTAGAATTTGCTATTAGAGATAAAATCTCTTGAGACTGTAACAGATATTCTTTTGAGTTTTAAATTTGATTGCCTGATCCTTAAGTCAGTTGTTAGGTTCTTATTAAGTGCTAATGAGATAAGAGATGATAGGTTCTTACTAAGTGCTAAGTCGGTACTTAACAATTCAATATGTTATATTCTGTCGTCTCCAGAGACTGCTGATTGCTCTCTGGGAGATCTGCTGTCTCAACTCAATCTCTCGGCCAGATTCTTCTTCCTGTAGAGAGCTGATCCAACTCTGACCTAGAGTAGAGAACTCCTCCTCCTCCAGAGTGCCACCCTCTTTTATCCTCCCAGAGAATGGGCGTGGAATAACTCAGGGGCTTCTGGGAAAAAAATACTTCAACAAATGAACTTGCTCCTCTTAAACATGTAAGTTCCTCCCCAGGAGTTCACAGGGGTAAAACTCCCCTAAAGACCGGAACTAGAGAATTGTTAAGTACCAACTTAGCACTTAGTAAGAACAGTCAGTAGCCCACCATTCGAAAGAAATGCCATAAGTTACTCAGAGGAATGCCTTCCTGAACTGTCACAGGTAGATATCTTATCTGGGCAAGAGTTGGGAGGGCAACCTTGGCCTCTGCTTAGGTTGGGATTCTTCTGATTCTGTTTCCCAGTTCTGTTTCCTTGTTTCCTACCTGATTTTTCCTGAGTCTGAATATGAGATGGAATTATTACTGCATGATCAGCTGTCAAACAGATCTAAGGATGCTCTGTCTTGTCATGTATGTGCTCTCAGGCTGAAGTCTGAAGGACCTGTTTTGATGCTCTTATAATCATGTCCCTGCTTTTTCCTCTTGTAGCAAATGTCTATAATCAGAGCAAATGATCATTTGAAGCCATGAGCCCAATACAAGTATCCCAGGGGACAAAATATTTTTCTACCTTAGATCTTAAAGATGCTTTCCTTTTCATACCATTGTATAAAAATTCACAATTTTGCCCCTTGAAGGGGCAAATCCAGGGGAATGTATTAACATGAGCAGTCATGTCCATAACATGGAGGTAGCTCAGGGCTTCTGTGACAGCCCCCACATATTTGGGCAGGCCCTGGCTATCCAGTATGTAGATGATATCTTAATCTGCAGTCCACCAAAGACTTCTCTGACTGCAGGCATAAAAACCCTTTATTTCCAGACACCTCGCTCCCCCCCCCACTAAGGCTATGGAGTTTCTTTGGCTAAAGGCCCACATTATCTATCAGTTTAAATTATTGGGTCGTGAATTAACTCCCACCTCCCTTTTGCTCACAGTGGAGAGGAAGCAATCTCATCACCCCCTATTCTAAAGTTTTTTGGCCTCAGGATAGTCCCACAAAATCAAACTTCTGAGGCAATAGTAAATAGAACACGTTTCAATGCATTGCTGACTGTCACATGGATAATCTGTGGGTCAGTGATAGCCAAATTCCAGAGACCACTCCTTGGTCCTCCCTCTGGGCCATAAAATTAACACATCTGTAACATGAGCTAGATAAATATATCTCTTTGCTTCTGTTCCTTTGCTAAATTCTCTTGGAATTTAGACCGCTTCTAATTAGTGTTACAATTACAACAAATTTGCCCCTTGACTAGGAAATGGGTTCAAGCCTGCAAATTCCTTTGGAATAACTCAAGATGCTGGTCTGTGAGCCCCAACCATTTGAGATTCCTTTCCCAATGTCAACATATGGATGGAGATGGAAGATTTACTTGTCTCGTGTGAAGAAAATCAGGAAAGCCAGAGCTTGTGTTCTCTCAGGCAGGATGTGATTAGCACAATAGATATGCTATAAGGGAAAGTGGGTTAGGACTCAAGGTTAGAGCTTACACTTTGAAGGCTTTCAAGTGCACCAAGAATTTCCATAAGGTTTTGCAAGGGTCAATGTTGAAAAATTACCTATGCATATGTTTTGTAAACAAAAAGCTATAATTAAAAAAAATTTTCCCCCACAATCTTCCCATGAGATGGGTACCCTAAGAACTACACCCCTTTATGGATGAATAAACTGAAGCTTAGGGACTCACCTGTATTTGTATGGCTATTATCAGGGCCATAATATGTAGGCAGCTTTCTTGACTCCCCATCTAGCCTCTTTCCCTTTTTCCTCACCCTGGCAGCCTAGGGCCATTGTCAGCCATTGCACAGGATCTTTTGATATGGAAGCACCAGAGGGAAAAAATGGCCATGGCACTTGTTTTTGTTGTTCAGCCATTTCAGTCGGGTCTAACTCCTAGGAGCTCCTTTGGGTTTTCTTGGCAAAGATAGGGCAGTGGCTTGCTCTCTCCTTCTCCAGTTCATTTTTACTCATGAGGAAACTAAGGTAAACAGGACTAAGCAATTTGCCCAGTGACATGCTGAGTCTGGGGGTAAATTCAAAGTCAGGAAGAGGAATCTTCTGGATTCCAGGCCAGTTCACTAGTCACTGCCCTACCTAGGTGCTGGCAGCACAGGATTACCAGGTTAAAAATCAGCTCTTGTGAGACTTTCTCACTGCCACAACCTGCCATCCTGGGGTGAGTTGGCCCATTCCTGGACACAGCAATGAGTGGGAGGAGATGGGTAGGGAGTCCATCATCACTTCATACTACAGAATACTGAGTATTCTTGGAGCTGGGTCCTGGACTAGGAAGGCCAGAGAAATGAAGACGCTATATCCTTGTGTGCACCTGGAAGGAGGCTGCCCAGCAACCCACACACACATGCACTGATGTAAGTTTTTGTTGGTCTTTTTCTTTTTTGAGGCAATTAGGGTTAAGTGACTTGCCCAAGATAACAGAGCTGGGAAGTGTTAAGTGTCTGAGGCCAGATTTGAACTTGGGTTCTCCTGACTTCAGGGCTGATGTTCTATCCATTAGCCACCTAATTGCCCACACATACTCATTTCATAAATACTTTGGGCTCACTTGTAGGCAAGATATTATGGGAGAATCCTATTTTCAGGGAGCTTGGAGCAAAAATGGGGAATTAGGACACAGAGATACATAGGAAACTATAAAACAAGTGTTCAAGATGGAGGACAGATAGTTTGGGTTATAAGAGTAGGGATAGAAAGCGAGCTATGGAGCTGGGATGGCCTGCAAAGTGTTTTGGAAGAGGAAGCAGAGAAAAGAAAGAGAAGATATTGCCATCACCAGGGGTAGGTAAAGGAAGAGATGGATCAGTAGGAATGGAAAGAAAGATAAAATGTGTGGCATCTATACATTTGAGAATAATAATCATAATCATTTATATGATACCTTAAGGTTTTCAAATATAATTTCATATGATAACAACAAACCTTATGATCTAGATGGTATTATTTTAACAGAGGAGAAAACTGAATCAGAGAAAGGGTGACTTTCTCAGTCACACAAGCACTAAGTATCTAAGACAGGAAGCAAGTTCAAGTGTTCCTGACTCCAAGATGGGTTCTTGTCATGCTTGAGGAATGTTTGGCCTTCAATGCCTAGGAGAAGAATTTAGACTCAGTGTTTTGATCTATTTTGAAGGAATAGTGTGATGTTGCTGCTGTTGGATTTGTGGGGGTAGGGGGTATGAGAGTGTGTGTATGCATACATATAAAATATATAAATATATACATATGTATTGCTACATAGAGGGATTTTCAAACTTCAGAATTCTCCCCCCAGCATTAAAATGCTTCTTTTCAATCATGATACATTTTATAGTATTCAGAAACAAGAACAAAATTCCACATTCAAGATTCAGCAAGTTTTCACAGTTCAGGTAATAGTTTGATTTGTTAAACTGAGAAAACCAATAGTAATTTCATTTTTGTCATACCCTAGAGAATCATTTTACAAAAACCAATGAATGCCCTTTTCAGCTTGCCTCCAAGATTTTTATTTTCACCTAGTCAAAGGTGACCGCTTTATCAGGGAGAAATTTTGCCTGAGCTGATTAATCTCTTTCCCTTTAGATACTGGGTAGGTCTTCAATGAGAATTATTTTAAAAGACTAGCAGAAAGAGATTAAAAAAAAAAAAAAAAGAAATCCCATTCAAAATAACTTTAAAATACATAAATTATCTGGGAATCACATACCAAAAGACTGATGTTTACTACTTTGTGATGCAAATTGAGATCTCATATTGCAATGCCCCTTTTATTTATACTTTTTCGTGTTATTTCTCTTGAGATTTTAAACGTATTCCTCCTGTTATTATACTGTATAGTTGTATTAAAGTATCCCCTAATTAACTGATAAGTACAGCACTAAAATAAAACTAAATTGATAAGTACAGCTTAAAAATGATTTTAAAAGACTTCAGCACAGGACATTATTTTAGAATAGCTCATTAAAGATAAAAGTTTCCCATTCCGATTAGATCACACCAGATTAATTTACTTTCTTGGTGACAGCTTGTAATATGTAGCCTAAAAAACATAAAGGATGGGGGCCACTATCCCTCCATGAGAAATCGGGGCATATCTTGAGGAGAACAACTAAAGTGGAGAGAGGACTGAAAATTACAGGAATTGGTGGAAGGATTTAGCCCAGAAAATACAAAAGAAACCTAAGAGAATTATAATTAACTGTCTTTGAATATTAATTAAATAATAAAGGGCTGTCAGTTGGCTCCCAGACTTAATGAGAACAATGGACAAGACTGACAGTTTGATTTTGGTTTAGTTCAAGAAAAACTTCCTAATAAGATAAAACAGTCTACCTTGTAGGTAGTAAGTGCCCTGTGTCTAGAGGCCTTTCAGTTGAGGCTGGGTGACCACTTGCCATGATCAAATCAAGTGTATATTCCCATAAAATTTTGAAAATAGCCTAAATTATATACTTCATATCAAGTTACTTTACAAAAGTGAAAGATAATTTTTTAAAGCTTAGGAATCATGACAAGAATTATGAGATGTGAAACTGATTGAGGATGTATCAATGTTATAAAACATAATAGACATTTCTATGGAAAATATACCATGGCTTCTTCCTACTTCACAACTGGTCATCACAAGTTCAAGAAAATTCTTGTGGAGATATGGGTTGGATTACATGATGGGTGAGGTTCTTTCTGACTCTGTGATTATGTGGGTTTATACCACTGAGATGTTGGACCCCAGATGAAGTCAGAGCAGAAGCTTGATACTCTCTCTCTCCATTCCCTGAGGAGTAAAAGTCCCCATAGAAAGAATAAAATTAAGTAGCTGTTCCTTATTGAGTACTATTTAACCACAGCTTTGACATTGCAGAAACAGTGGGATAATGGGCAAAAATTTTATCCCTTTTCTCTTGGAAAACACAGAGAGGACTCTTCTATCTGGGTTCTTGCTCTTCACCTATAATAATGAAAAGAGTCCAGAATTTGGAAGAACAAATCCTGGCTCATTTACTTTCTACACTCATGATTTAAGCAGAATTTAGAAAAGAATTGAAACTACTGGAAGGCTTTCTATTCACAGAATCTAGAATGGTGAGAGGTACATAGTAGGTGCTTTTTAAATGTTTGATGAATAAATGAATAATGCCATGTTCCTTCTCTGGACCCCATTTTCCTCCTCTCTGTTGAAACATTTTGGAAAGTAATTTGAAATATACCCCACAAAGTCACTAAGCTGATTGAGTAAACCTTCACAAACTAATATATATATATCAGTCAAAGGCAAAGGAAAACAATTCACATCACAAAAATATTTATAGTAGTAGTAGCAAAGAACTGGAAACAAAAAGGGGAAACCATCAGTTGGGAAATAATTGAACAAATTTTTGTATATCATTGTATCCCAAGAAATGATGACTATGCTGGATTCCGGGAAACCTGGGACTTAGTTGTTTCAACTTATGCAGAGTGAAATGAGTAGAACCAGCAGAACAATCTGTATAATGACTCCAATATCGTAACGGATAAGGGCTTTGGAAGACATCACAACTCTAATAAAATAGTGACTAATCCTGACATTCAAAAACAGTGGATTCTTCCTGCTTTTTGGCAGAGAAATGGTGAATTAGGTATATCTCACAGAATGAGCTAGACCTTTTCATACATAAGCAAGTTGTTGATTTGTTTTGCTTGATTAAAGCCATTTATTACAAAAGAGGGCTTCTACTGGGAGAAAAAAGTATGCAGTTAGTAGCTGGTGACAGAGATGAAAAAGAAAATTTAAAAAAAGAAAGGAGCTTTAATATGAAACATTTCAAATATACAGAAAAAAAAATTCAGAAGGGACATAAGGGCAATTTTGTTTTGTTTTTGTTGAGTCATTTCAATCATGTTCGACTCTTCATGGTGCCATTTGGGTTTTTCTTAGCAAAAATACTAAAGTGGTTTGCCATTTCCTTCTCCAGCTCATTTTACAGATGAGGAACTTAGGCAAATTTGCTTAGGATCACACATTTATTAAATGTCTGAGCCTGGATTTGAATTCATGAAGACGAGTCCCCCAATTCCAAGCACAGTGTTCTATCCACTGTTACCTTGTTAAATTTAATATAAAATTAAATTTAAATTAAATTTAAAAACTAAACTGAATTTAACAGAAGTTCACAACTTCATAGATAATACTCATTTTGAGCTCTTCTTTAATAATAATAATAACTGGCATTTACTTTTAAGCTTTGTCATGCCATTAACATATAATTTTATTTGATGTTCACAATAACCCTGTGAAATATTGTTATTATTCCTATTTTACAGATAAAGCTGAAAAAGGAGAAAGGGGGAAGGTTCCTTGTCTAGGGTTACCGGTCCCAGTGAGTGTCTGAGGAAAGATTAGAATTCAAGTTTTCCCGAGTGTGGGACCTCAGTTAAGGCCCCAGTGCTGTTTCCTGCACATGCGTCCAGCTCTATCCACTCTGCTGCCTAGTCACCCATGTTTAGAGAAGTGCTTTATATTAAAAAAAAAAAAAAGCTTATGTTTGTAGATTACGTTTATAATTTTTAAATTATAAATTAATATTTTATTTTTATTTAAGTTTATAATTTTTAAATTATAAAAAAAATTAAATACATTATTTAAAAAATTATAAATTAAATTATGTAATAAATGATTACTAAGGTTTGGCCGGTCAGAATCTGAGAATTACACAACGTTCCTAGCGGTAATTCCTCCTCTCCCCACAGTGACCCGGGTAAGACAAACCTGCCTCCAACACACCTGTACAAGGACTCCCTGGGATAAGCTGCGTGGAGACAAAGGAGATGATGCATGTATGTAGCTCCTTGGGAAACTTAAGACCTGCACGAAAGCTCCCTGTGGCTCTGATTGTTTCGCTCTTAATTCCACACTTTCATCCATGAATCCGCTCCTTCCTGTCAGGATTCCTTCCTGAATCCTGCCACTTCCGCAGCAAGCCCTGGCTAAAAGAATCTTCTGGAAGCCAGTCTGGTGAGGAGCATCTTTCCAAGCGTTCTTCACGAGCCGGGGGTCGGCGCCGTGTGCAGAAATGTCTGTAGCAGCTTTTCTGTGGTAGCAAAGAATTGGGAAAGGAGCGGCGCCCGTCCCTTGGGGAAAGGCTGCACGAGTTGTGGTACACGAAGGTCATGGATTATTGTTCTATAAAAAATGATGAGCAGGCTGTTTATAGAAAAGCCTGGAAAGATTTTCTGGAACTGATGCTGAGAGAAACACGCAGAACCAGGAGTACACTGTACATAGTGACCGCAAGAATGAAGACGTGGCGCGTCAGGCAGCCCCGATGCCTGACCGTCTGAACCAGAGAAAGGACTAAGGGAACCGGATGTGAAGCATCACGTGCACGGTCACTTCTTTTCTCTGCTTTTTTAAAATCTCTCTCACGGTTTTTCCCTTTTGCTCTGATTTTTCTCTTCCAACATGATTCATAAAACAATGTGTGTTATAATTAAACAAACTAATTGAAAAAATAATAAGAGCCGGTGGTCTGGCAACCCCGAATCCTAAGACTCTAACTGACTCCTGTTGCCTGCAAAGAGTACAGTCCGGTCAGCGGGGAGTTATTATTGCAAACAAGACCACCCCCCACTGGCGCCCCCTATCTGCTCACCCAGTCCCACAGCCTGAAGGCGGAAGTAAGGAGGCTTGAGGCAGCCCCTACAGGGAGAGCACGGCAGCGCCCCCTGCAGGACCTCCCCCGCTCCCTGAAGGCTGGGGCCCTGGGGAACCCGCCTGGGGCTCGAAGTCTCTCCGGGTGTAATGCTGTGCCTGCTGCTGCTGCTGCTGCTGCTGCTGCTGCCGCCGCCCACTTGCGGTGGGCTTCCCGCCTCCTCCCAAACCTTCTGCTACCTCCCCTCTTCCCCGTAACCTCCTGACGTGCCCCGCCCCAGCCCTTCTCCTTCCTTACCCCCTCCGCCAGCCTACACGTCACCCCAGCTCTTTCCCTTCCCCCTCTCTCCCAGGCCTCTCTGCTCTCCTTCACTTTCCCTTCTTAAAACTCACCTCCCTCACTTCTCCTAATCTCTCCTTCCGGTTGCCGCCTACTGTTTCAGTCACCCGCAATCCATCCTTCCGGTTCTCCCTCGTTCCCAGCCTCACGCCCCTCCCCCTCCCTGTGATCTCGACCCCTTGGACACTTCATCTAGCCTTCTTTATATCCTATGCTTACACACCTTCGCTCTAATTTAATGCTCAGCCTCTCTCCTTCCTTACCTTTCCCTGACCTTCTCATCTTCATGGGCTTCATGGCCCCTTTCCCAACGAACGCACCCAGGCTGTGAGCCTTAATACTTTTACCCCAACTTTACTACCATCCCTACGTCTGCTATCCTGTACTGCTCTTGTATTATTCCCTATTATGTAAAATATAATTTTCTTATTATGTAATACCTATTACGGGATACATGTGTACAATAAAATCAGGATGTATGGACTAAATTTCCTTCTTAATATTATATATTATATAATATACACAAGTATATACTATATTTTTGTACATACTGATATACGTATATAATATATTTGTATATGCTAATATATAATATGCACAAGTATATATCATATTTTTGTATATACTAGTATATGTATATTATATATTTGTCCATGCTAGTATATAATATATTTTTGTATATACTAGTATATGTATATTATATATTTGTCTATGCTAGTATATATTTTTGTATATACTAGTATATAATATGCACAAGTATGTATTATATTTTTGTATATACTAGTATATGTATATAATATATTTGTCTATGCTAGTATATAATATATTTTTGTATATACTAGTATATGTATATTATATATTTGTCTATGCTAGTATATAATATATTTTTGTATATACTAGTATATAATATGCATGAGTATGTATTATATTTTTGTATATACTAGTATATAATATGCACAAGTATGTATTATATTTTTGTATATACTAGTATATAATATGCACAAGTATGTATTATATTTTTGTATATACTAGTATATAATATGCACAAGTATGTATTATATTTTTGTATATACTAGTATATAATATGCACAAGTATATATTATATTTTTGTATATACTAGTATATGTATATTATATATTTGTCTATGCTAGTATATATTTTTGTATATACTAGTATATAATATGCACAAGTATGTATTATATTTTTGTATATACTAGTATATGTATATAATATATTTGTCTATGCTAGTATATAATATATTTTTGTATATACTAGTATATGTATATTATATATTTGTCTATGCTAGTATATAATATATTTTTGTATATACTAGTATATAATATGCATGAGTATGTATTATATTTTTGTATATACTAGTATATAATATGCACAAGTATGTATTATATTTTTGTATATACTAGTATATAATATGCACAAGTATGTATTATATTTTTGTATATACTAGTATATAATATGCACAAGTATATAATATATTTTTGTATATACTAGTATATGTATATTATATATTTGTCTATGCTAGTATATAATATATTTTTGTATATACTAGTATATAATATGCATGAGTATGTATTATATTTTTGTATATACTAGTATATGTATATAATATATTTGTCTATGCTAGTATATAATATATTTTTGTATATACTAGTATATGTATATTATATATTTGTCTATGCTAGTATATAATATATTTTTATATATACTAGTATATAATATGCACAAGTATATATTATATTTTTGTATATACTAGTATATAATATGCACAAGTATATATTATATTTTTGTATATACTAGTATATAATATGCACAAGTATATATTATATTTTTGTATATACTAGTATATAATATGCACAAGTATATATTATATTTTTGTATATACTAGTATATAATATGCACAAGTATGTATTATATTTTTGTATATACTACTATATAATATGCACAAGTATATAATATATTTTTGTATATACTAGTATATGTATATTATATATTTGTCTATGCTAGTATATAATATATTTTTGTATATACTAGTATATGTATATTATATATTTGTCTATGCTAGTATATAATATATTTTTATATATACTAGTATATAATATGCACAAGTATATATTATATTTTTGTATATACTAGTATATAATATGCACAAGTATATATTATATTTTTGTATATACTAGTATATAATATGCACAAGTATATATTATATTTTTGTATATACTAGTATATAATATGCACAAGTATATATTATATTTTTGTATATACTAGTATATAATATGCACAAGTATGTATTATATTTTTGTATATACTACTATATAATATGCACAAGTATATAATATATTTTTGTATATACTAGTATATAATATGCACAAGTATGTATTATATTTTTGTATATACTAGTATATAATATGCACAAGTATATATTATATTTTTGTATATACTAGTATATAATATGCACAAGTATATATTATATTTTTGTATATACTAGTATATAATATGCACAAGTATGTATTATATTTTTGTATATACTAGTATATAATATGCACAAGTATGTATTATATTTTTGTATATACTAGTATATAATATGCACAAGTATGTATTATATTTTTGTATATACTAGTATATAATATGCACAAGTATATATTATATTTTTGTATATACTAGTATATAATATGCACAAGTATATAATATATTTTTGTATATACTAGTATATAATATGCACAAGTATGTATTATATTTTTGTATATACTAGTATATAATATGCACAAGTATATATTATATTTTTGTATATACTAGTATATAATATGCACAAGTATATATTATATTTTTGTATATACTAGTATATAATATGCACAAGTATATATTATATTTTTGTATATACTAGTATATAATATGCACAAGTATGTATTATATTTTTGTATATACTACTATATAATATGCACAAGTATATATTATATTTTTGTATATACTAGTATATAATATGCACAAGTATATATTATATTTTTGTATATACTAGTATATAATATGCACAAGTATATATTATATTTTTGTATATACTAGTATATAATATGCACAAGTATATATTATATTTTTGTATATACTAGTATATAATATGCACAAGTATATATTATATTTTTGTATATACTAGTATATAATATGCACAAGTATATATTATATTTTTGTATATACTAGTATATAATATGCACAAGTATATATTATATTTTTGTATATACTAGTATATAATATGCACAAGTATATATTATATTTTTGTATATACTAGTATATAATATGCACAAGTATGTATTATATTTTTGTATATACTAGTATATGGATATAATATATTTGTCCATGATAGTATATAATATATTTTTGTATATACTAGTATATGGATATAATATATTTGTCTATGCTAGTATATAATATATTTTTGTATATGCTAGTATATAATATGCACAAGTATGTATTATATTTTTGTATATACTAGTATATGTATATAATATATTTGTCTATGCTAGTATATAATCTATTTTTGTATATACTAGTATATATATATAATATATTTGTCTATGCTAGTATATAATATATTTTTGTATATACTAGTATATGTATATAATATATTTGTCTATGCTAGTATATAATATATTTTTGTATATACTAGTATATAATATGCACAAGTATGTATTATATTTTTGTATATACTAGTATATAATATGCACGAGTATGTATTATATTTTTGTATATACTAGTATATGTATATAATATATTTGTCTATGCTAGTATATAATATATTTTTGTATATACTAGTATATGTATATAATATATTTATCTATGCTAGTATATAATATATATTTTTATATACTAGTATATGTATATAATATATTTGTCTATGCTAGTATATAATATATTTTTGTATATATTAGTATATGTATATTATATATTTGTCTATGCTAGTATATAATATATTTTTATATATACTAGTATATAATATGCACAAGTATATATTATATTTTTGTATATACTAGTATATAATATGCACAAGTATGTATTATATTTTTGTATATACTAGTATATAATATGCACAAGTATATATTATATTTTTGTATATACTAGTATATAATATGCACAAGTATATAATATATTTTTGTATATACTAGTATATAATATGCACAAGTATATATTATATTTTTGTATATACTAGTATATAATATGCACAAGTATATATTATATTTTTGTATATGCTAGTATATAATATGCACAAGTATATATTATATTTTTGTATATACTAGTATATAATATGCACAAGTATATATTATATTTTTGTATATACTAATATATAATATGCACAAGTATATATTATATTTGTATATACTAGTATATAATATGTACAATTATGTATTATATTTTTGTATATACTAGTATATAATATGCACAAGTATATATTATATTTTTGTATATACTAGTATATAATATGCACAAGTATATATTATATTTGTATATACTAGTATATAATATGCACAAGTATGTATTATATTTTTGTATATACTAGTATATAATATGCACAAGTATATATTATATTTTTGTATATACTAGTATATAATATGCACAAGTATGTATTATATTTTTGTGTATACTAGTATATGGATATAATATATTTGTCTATGATAGTATATAATATGCACAAGTATATATTATATTTGTATATACTAGTATATAATATGCACAAGTATGTATTATATTTTTGTATATACTGGTATATAATATGCACAAGTATATATTATATTTTTGTATATACTAGTATATAATATGCACAAGTATGTATTATATTTTTGTGTATACTAGTATATGGATATAATATATTTGTCTATGATAGTATATAATATGCACAAGTATATATTATATTTTTGTATATACTACTATATAATATGCACAAGTATGTATTATATTTTTGTATTTACTAGTATATAATATGCACAAGTATGTATTATTGTTAGGATTACTAAGTGAGAACTGAGGTTGTAAAATATATATACTAGTATATGGATATAATATATATATATATATATATATATATACTAGTATATGGATATAATATATTTGTCCATGCTAGTATATAATATATTTTTGTATATACTAGTATATGGATATAATATATTTGTCTATGCTAGTATGTAATATATTTTTGTATATACTAGTATATAATATGCACGAGTATGTATTATATTTTTGTATATACTAGTATTTGTATATAATATATTTGTCTATGCTAGTATATAATATATTTTTGTATATACTAGTATATGTATATAATATATTTATCTATGCTAGTATATAATATATATTTTTTATATACTAGTATATGTATATAATATATTTGTCTATGCTAGTATATAATATATATTTTTTATATACTAGTATATGTATATAATATATTTGTCTATGCTAGTATATAATATGCACAAGTATATATTATATTTGTATATGCTAGTATATAATATGCACAAGTATGTATTATATTTTTGTATATACTAGTATATAATATGCACATGTATATATTATATTTGTATATGCTAGTATATAATATGCACAAGTATATATTATATTTGTATATGCTAGTATGTAATATGCACAAGTATATATTATATATGGGTTATATCTTACCTTTCCTATACTCTTACCTTTTCTGCTATTTCTGTCCTTGGACATCTCATTCTCCAATGAGGTCTCACCTAGATAGTTTTCCTCTCTGCTCCATATTATTTCAACTTCTATGTTATCTCCCTCTTCTTGTCTCCTTCTGAGCTATTTCACATGCTCATTATCTCCTCTCTTTATCCCTCTCTTTTATTGGACCCTTTCTTAATTTCTGTTCCCTCCTTTTAACTTCCTTTCTGTTATTCTTGAAATCCAACCTTTTCCCTATTATCTTATGCCTTCCCAGTAATTTCACATCCATTCAATTGTAGAATTTCTTTCTTATTTTCTCCTCGTTTCTTGTTATCTTACACTTTCTCTCTTATCTCCTTCATTTCCATATAGGATATCATATTCTTACTGCAGGAATTCTGCCCAAAAGAATATAATTTTTTTTTTCTTTATGGTGAAACTTTGCAAGATATATTAAGATTTATAACAAAGATCATGCCTTAAATCCAAATCACTGGCTCTCACTGATTAGCCAACGGAGGATTCCAGGCCTAGCTCTACTTGGTAACTGTTTGGACCCTTATTGGCTGAGAGTGAATGTAAATAACAATTATTCCCATTTTGACCAGAAACTCTGAGGGTCTACCCCTCCCAAAATGGATATTTTTTTTGACTAGGTAATACAAGCCATTTCTGCCTCATTTCTTACCTCAAATTAATCACTGATTGAGCAGTTCCTTCTGTCTCACTGAGGTCTGTTGAAGACCTTAGCTTACTTAAAAAGGCCGAGGTCTCCCACTGCATCCAGGGCCCTCTCCCTTCGTCCTGCGGCCTCTGGGCCCTGATGGCTCCGGAGGGGAAAGTGAAACAGGTGACCTTGCCCAGCCCCCTCTCCAGTTACTTAACTCCAAGTTACTTGTAGGTCACGATGTCACCTCCCTGATGTCATGGTCAAATCTGAGGATAAAAGACAGGACAAGTCCCTTCAGTTACTGTATTTTCTTTCTTTTTATCTCATCCCTACTTCTATCTCACCCCATGCTGGTCATCTCACTTCTTCCAATTGCCTCACCTCTCATCTTTGTTTTTCTTTGTCCCTACCCTGCAGGTTCCTTGGCTATCCAAAGACCAGGTAGGTAGGAATTATCTGACTGGAATTGGAATACAGATGTCCAGACTATGTCCAGGAATATGTGTTTCCATTTCTGGGAGGGGCCCAGGATTTGGGAGAGCCAAGTTGTCCTATTGGGGTGGTAGGGCAGGGACTCCATTGGGGTTGCACTTGGAAAAATCCAAGGAAAGTGTGAGTCTGGGGGTAAGGGATCTCAGGGACACAAACTGTGGAATCTGTCTTAGTGATGGAGGATATAGAAGTCTAGCTTTTGTGTAGCCCAAATAGAAGAAGACAGAACAAGAGATCTAGCACCCAGAAACACAATAACAACAAAAATAAATTACACCAGCCAAACATATTAAGCATGCTTACCAGAACCCCATTATACAGGAGGGAATTCCAGGCAAGTGTCAAAGGTAAGATGGAGTTAGTTCTGTGTATGAGGAGAGAGAGAGAGAAAGGAGAAATGAGAAAGGGAGAGAGAAGCAGAAGAAGGGAAAGAGAGAGGGAGGGAGAGAGAGAGAAAGAAAAAATAAAAAGAAAAGAGAAAGAAAGAAAGAAAGAAAAAGAAAGAAAGAAAGAAAGAAAGAAAGAAAGAAAGAAAGAAAGAAAGAAAGAAAGAAAGAAAGAAAGAAAGAAAGAAAGAAAGAAAGAAAGAAAGAGAAAGAAAGAAAGAAAGAAAGAAAGAGAGAGAGAGAGAAAGAAAGAAAGAAAGAAAGAAAGAGAGAAAGAAAGAGAAAGAAAGAGGGAAGGCAGGGAGAGGGAGGAAGGAAGAAAAAAGTAAGAAAGAAAAGAGGGAGGAAAGAGAGAGGAAAGAAAGAAAGAAGGGAGGAAGGAAGGAAAGAGAAGAAAAAAAAGCTATTTTGTTTAAATCATAAAGTGAGTGAAAAGAAATAATGTATATGATAAGGATGGAAAGGTAGCTTAGAGGCAGGTAATGAAGGACTTCAAGAACAAGATAGGAATCTATATTTGATCCTAGAAATAATAGGGAGCCACTAGAGTTTATTGAATAGTGGAGTAACATGGTCAGACCTGCCCTTGATGGAGATAACTTTGGTAGCTGTACAGATTGAAGAGGAGAAAGATTTGAGGTAGGGAGACCAATTAGAAAACTTACAATAGTCCAAGGGAGAAAGAAATAAGGGAGGGAAGAGAAGAGACATTAAGTGTCATCCATGTGCTAAGCACTGTGCTGAGCACTTTACAAATATTTCATTTAATAGGGAAAATAGTAAGGAACCGAGAAAGGGACAGATAAAAGAGCTGTTGTAGGATTTGACAACAGATTGGATACATGAGCAGAGGGTCGGGGGAAGTCAAAGGCTCTAGCCTGGGTAACTCGTTAGAGGGAGTCCCCCTGTATCCCACTGGCCCACCCTTCCTGGACTGAATTAGGAAAGCTCAGGCCATTCTTAATTCTCTTTTTGATGATGGTCTCCATAACGGGCTGGGAATAGGGTGGGGGACACCAGGACACAGATTCCCTCACATGACCCAAGGCACAGAAGGGACCTGCTGAGCTCAGCCTTGCCCAAGGTCCCCTGTCTCCCAAGTTCGTCCCAAGCCCTCCCTTCCACTCTGTTCCTCTACACACACTTCTCGAGCTCCCCACAGACTTATCCACACCAGGTCACAAACTGCCCTGGTGCAGGTTGGCACCCTTGCTCCATAACTGATTCAGTCCTTTGATCACAACTGCCAGCCCCTCAGACCATGGTCCTTCTTTTAATGCATTTGAAGATTGACACTCTTCCCAAAGTCCCTTCTGGTACCCTGAAAGTGACCTAGAAATGACAAGTAGCCCCTTTAGCCTTAAGAACTATGTTCTGGGGTCCTCAACCTTTGACATTTTCTCTCTGATTCCGACTCTCTTCCTCTCTCTTTTTTTTCTCTCTTCCTCTCTTACCAATTCTTTTTTTTTCCTCATCTTTCTCTCTCCTTTTTTCTTTCTTCCTCTCTATCCCACTAATTTTCTTCCCTTCTTACTTTACCTCCTTTCCCTTTCTTTTTCTCTTTTTTCTACTTTTTCCTTTCCTTCCTCTCTTCTCTTTTCCTTCCTTCTGTCCTTCTCTCCTTTCTTCCCCTTCCTCTTTCCTTTTCCCTTCCTCTTTCTCTTCTTCCTCTTTTTCTTTTCCTTTTCCTTTTCCTTCCACTCCTCCTCCCCTTCCCTTCCCTTTCCTCTTTGTTTTCTCTTTTCCTTCCCCTTCCCCTTTCCTTTTCCCTTTTCCCTTCCCTTTCCCCTTCTCCCTTAGATTGTGACCATCCTAATTGGTTGAACACCACAAATATGCAAGATTCTATGGAGTACAAGTGGCCATGGCAAGTAAGCCTGCAACAGAATCAACACCATGTGTGTGGAGGGGTCCTCCTGGCCAAAGAATGGGTAGTGACAGCTGCCAGCTGCATTGATAGGTGAGTCACCTGATCAACATTGTAATTTATGTCAGACAATCAAGGCTTTGCTCTAGGGCACAATCTTTCAGTGGGGTAGAAATAATAAAATTGAACATGAACTTTGCCAGAATAATGTGTTAAAACTGGAAGCTACCCAAAAGTTATTAATTCTCTGTCTCTCTATCTCTGTCTCTCTCTGTCTCTGTCTCTCTCTCTATCCCTGTCTCTCTCCCTCCTTCTTTCCCAGTGGCAGCCCTTTGCTGTTGCCGAAACACTCTCACTACCCCCATCCCCACCTGCTTTGCTCAGCTGAGGCTAAGTTACCCTAGATGCAAAAAATTCCTAGTTAAAGTTCTGTGCCTGAACCTCAGGCTGGGGAAGTACTTAAATTGTTGATGGGAGACCTTAGACATGCACACATTAGATGGGACTTCCATAAATCCTGAATTGTGTCTGTTCTTTGGGAGAAAAAGATCTGGTCCTGACTTATAGAGAGATTTCAGTCCAATTGTGGCTATGCAAAATGCATATAAGTAGATGCTGAGCAAAATGCTGAGTAGAAAGGGGCCAGGTATCATGGGAGAAGATACTTTATCCCTTATTGCTGTGAAACAATGTAAGGAGTAACTTCATTACCTCTGGGAAAGCTTCCTGCCAGGACTGAGGCTGCAATATAGGGACTGCAGGGAGAGGTGGGGAACAGAGAGCACCCACAAGACCCAGGGCATTTTAGTCAGCCCAGCCCCTCCTGTCCATTCTCATTGCTACCTCTGTCTCTCTCCTGCAGTTTGCTTCCTCCTCCCACCTGGCAATCTCTTCTGAAACGCTGGCACAGTGAGTGGGCACTCCACGTATTTGGCCAATCCCAGAGTCAGGGTACATTTCCCTGTCTTTTTTCTTACAGCGATTTGGAATACTCCGTTATGATGGGGGGCATGAATCTCTATTCTAATAACTCCAACACTTCCCAAGTAATCCCTGTCCTGGACATCCTCCTTCATCCAAAGTACAGGAGCTGGATCTTGATAAGCAGTGACATTGCCCTCCTCCGGCTGAGTATCCCTGTGACCTTCACCAGATCCATCCAGCCTGTCTGTCTACCTACCCCTTTGTATGAGTTGAAGATTGGGACCCAGTGCTGGGTGACTGGATGGGGTGAAATGAGAAAAAGAGTGAAAGGTGATAAAGGTGGGTAGAGATCTCCTATGAATTGGGGAATTAGGGATACCTGGTTTTGAGTTCTGCCTCAGACTCTTATTTGCTGTGTAATCTTGAGCAAATCAATGAAATTGTTTTGGGAGGGGTTCTATTTATTTATTTATATGTCTTTTTATTTGTTTATTTGTTTTTATTTACCTTTTGTAAAGTGAGAGGGTTATCCATTGGATGAGAACGTTTAGGCTCCGTGACCATCTATATAGTTTCAAGAGAAGTAGAGAAAACCTTCCTCCATCCCTCCCCCAACACAGTGGGTAGACTATCCCCTCCTGCTGCCCCCTTGGAGGATTTAGGAGAGGATATTGCCCAGAATGAGAGGACACGTCTAGGTTAGGCTCTGTAACCACTGGAGGGAATTCCACCATCAGTGAGATCATGGATAATTCCAAGCATTGAAGACTTGTTTTTACATTATCCACCTTAGGTGATGGAGGCAGAAAAAGCATTTTGTAAACAGTGATAAATGGCAGAAATGTGAGCTTGTATTTTTAACTCCTATTCTTTTAAAAGAATGAATTTCATCTTAGGCTGGGGCAGGGTCCTAGTCATTCATAGGAGCCCCTTTCCCTCTTCTACTTCATATCTGAGCCACCAGTGTAGAAAGTTTGATTTGTAGAAAGGTCTTTGTCTACCTCCCCTCCAGCCCTTTTTGGGGGGAGACCTGACAGCTCCTTCCCTAGATACCAACTTGCTTTGTGTCTTTTAGAATGAAATTAGGCCGAAGCTTCAGCCACTTGTCATTTTTCCCCATATCTCACTCAAGTTACATTATCTTTTTATTTTCCTCTTTAAAAAATTAAATTTCATTTTAAATACTTCCCATACCACCTCCTTTGGGATAGTAGAGAAGAAAAGAAAAAGCTTATAACAATTATATATAATCAAACAAAATTAATTCTGCCAATATCAATTTTTTTTCCAAGAGAAAACCTTCCTCTAACTACAAAAATTGGAGGAATTCTCAATCAACCCCTCTCACATCATCAGTC
Source organism: Sminthopsis crassicaudata (assembly GCF_048593235.1). NCBI lineage: Eukaryota > Metazoa > Chordata > Mammalia > Dasyuromorphia > Dasyuridae > Sminthopsis > Sminthopsis crassicaudata. The sequence goes on from NC_133617.1 coordinate 664,705,123, forward strand.
CCTGCTTAGTTTCCCATTTGCTGTCAGTTCAGCACAAAATCATAGAACACAGATGCCAGAAAATGGAACTACCCTAGAGATCATGCAATCAATTAATCTTCTCATTTTATGTGTGGAGAAACTGAGGCCCAGAGAGGAGTCAATCATATAGCTAGTTGGTGCTAAATCGGGTCTTGAACTCAAATTGCCTGATCTCCTGAGGGATCAGGAAATAGGAAAGATGCAGTCAAATATTTATCAAATATTAGTGACTGCTCTGCAAATATTTACTTATTATGATTCTTACAAGGTACTAAGACAGTGGAATTGATAAACAGTTATAATTTAGCATGGTTCAGTATGATTGATCTGATCCTACAAGGAGATGCTATGGGCCAGAACTTGAAACAAGGTACTACGGAGGAGGTACTAATTGAGGAGACAATGGTTAAATCTAATTTAGCATTGATTTAATCCTACAATAAATAATGGTTTCCTAGTGATGTAATGATTGGAGTATACTCAGTGTACAGCATATAAGCAAGAAGCTCTTAGGGCCAGACCCACAAGCCCACTCTTGGAGGCAGAGACAGATTCATTACATTTTCCATCTTTGTGCTGGCTGGAGGCTTTGGATTCAGAGGGAACTAGAGGCAGAAGCTGGAAGAGACAGAGGATTAGTGGCAAGGGCTCTCGGAACCAAAGAGAGAGATAGGCCTCTAAGAAAGCTAACCGGACTATTTTGAAGGAGACAGTAAAGGATCTGAACTTTTAGCTCCTGACTACATTTGGGGTGATTATTGAATTGAACTGAAACTAAGGCTGCTCCCAGAAGCTTCCCAAGAAGTAAAGTTCCCAGAGAACTTTACACTTTGCAAGAAGTAAAGAAGTTCCCAAGGAACTTTACACTTTAGAGAAGGACATTACATTTACTTCATGAAAGAATGAATGCAAAGGAATTCCTAAAGGCTTGAAGGTGGGGTGGGGAGGGAAGCATTTACCTTCTCACCATTACACTGTCTTCCCAGGTCAGCCGTTACCATCCCAGTTCCAGGAGACAAAGGTCTTCATTGTTGATCCCCACAAGTGTGACCAGTTTTACCACATTATTCCCCCTTTTCTCCGATACATGACTTTTGCCAAGGGATCTGTGGTGTGTGCTACAGGCCAAAAAAATGAAACTCTGTGCCAGGTGAGTTCACTGTAGGTTCTGAAGTCAAACGTCAGAGCCCTTGCTCTTAGGGCTCCCTTAGACAGCATACTGATAATCCCATTGCCCCCTAGCCAGAATACAAAAGGCATTATTAAAGGGATGAGCACAGAAGGAAAAAATCTTAATCCCTAGGACCTAGAATGGGTTGGTTAAGAAAAATTCTGCTACACTAGCTTCATTCATACCTTGCATTAGATTATGAATGTTAGAATATAGTTGGATTGCAGGGAAGTATTCTCCAACAACTCTTGAGAAATTTTTTCTGTCTGGTTATGTAAAATGGAGAGAAGAGAGCTAGATGAATTTTTAGTTAAATGGGTTTAGAATTGTTTAAATGGAAGGATCCAAAGAGAAGCAATTAATGGATTGATGTCAAACAAGAGGGAAGCCAGAGCTCTATCCTAGGCACTATTTTCTTGAATAATTTTATCAAAGACTTGGTTGGTGTTATACAATAAAACTCATCAACCTTGCAGGTTACACAGAGGTGGGAGAAATAACTAGCATGTAGGTTTACAGTCAAAAGATCCTGTATTAGGGTTCAATGAATTAATAGCACAAATAGTTTTGATCAGGAAAATAGATCTTGGAAGTCCTTGAGGTCTATAATCATGTACAGGTCAATGGTGTGGTATGGAAGCCAAAAATGCTAGTGTGATCTTAGGGTGCATTAATAGGTACCTAGGGTCCAAAACAAGGGCAGAGTCCCACTGTCCTTCGCTCTGTTCAGACCATGTTTAAAATGGAGGCTGACCAGCTAGACAAAATGCAGAAAGAAGAGGGCCAGGCTATTGAGAGGGGAAATGAAGCCATGCAATATTAAGAACTAGTGAGGGAAGTAGGGATATTTATTTAACTTCAAGAAGAGAAGACTGGAGAGGAATAGCATTATTGTCTTAAAATATGTGAAGACTTCACATGTGAAAGAGGTCTTAGATTCATATTGTGGACTTCCAGAAGCAGGATTAAGACCTGTACATAGACATATAAGGAAGAATATCATAGACTTATTCAGAAACAGGATGAAAGGTCTTTGGAGATACTAGGTTCTCTGTCAATTAGTAATGTATTAGGTGACCACTCAGGACCTTTCACCCCTCAGAATCTATGATTCTACTTTCGGGTTCATACCTCATTGCCCCAGATAGGGTTTTTCTATGATACAAGGTCCTACTCAGTTGAAGTATAGTGGAAAGTGATTTTGGAATAAGGAGACTTGGGTTCCAATATTGGCTCTGTCATTGATTTTCTGTGTTGGCCACTTTGGACCTTGACTTCCTCATTTGCAATATGGACGGGTGGGATTAGAACTTCCAAGGTCCCTCCCAGTTTTAAATCCATGATTTTATCATTTAAATCTCATCTCTACCATTTGCTTGGGTCTGATGGCAGAGTTTTCTCAACTATAATATAACATAGCATTATAATATAATATAATGTAATGTAAGGTAAGGTAATGTAATGTAACATAACATAATATAATAAAAAAATTATACTAGAGGACTTCTAAGGTCTTTAGTTCCTTCATCAGTTATATGCTGCCTTGAATGGATAACTGACAAATGAGAGTAGTCACCCAAGCCGAATCCCCTAAGCATCTCTCCTTGTAGAGGCCCTATCTTCTTGTTACTCTGGCGCTAATGGTGATGTTATGATCCCATTGTTCTGGATGTAGGACACAGCTAGCTCTGGAATCTCCACCTGCTTAATTCTTCTCTCTTTCCCAAGGGTGATCCTGGGGCACCCCTTGTCTGTGAAGCTGAGAAGACCTGGATGCTGGCAGGGGTGATGAGCTGGGTGAAAACCTGTACCCAACCTGAGGTACCAAGTGTCTATATCAGCATCAGCAAGTTCTCTAAGTGGATTACAAGACACATGAGGTCCTCAGCCTCCCCTCTCCTGGACTTCTCCTGGATCACTCTCCATTTGGGACTGTTGCCCTATCTTTTCTGAAAGACCCTCTCCTCATTTTTCTCCAGTCCTTCCCTCAGTCTCATGCTAAATTGGGAAGTACTCCTTTCTCCAACTTCTTGTCCCATCTTGATTCCTGCTGCTTCTGGGAGGACGTTATTCCCTCCCCAAGGGAGACTTCATAGCTAAGGCCCAAGAAGGGAAGTAGTTGAGATAGAGGGAAGTAAATGCTTTGGAGAGTGGGCAAGCCAGAGGTTCGCATTAGAAGACATTCACCCAGGGTCTGTGGAGCAGGAGGCAAGGCTCCAAGAGGGGCCCTGGGGGAGGTATCAGGGGTCAGAGTACCATCTTATCAAGAGAGAGAAGTTCCCCTGGATCCATTGGTTATCTTGAGGAAACTTCTGAAGAAGAGGGGGATGGAGAGTGTGGCTCTAGAGTGAAGAGGAAGATAGCCATGATTAAACTTGGGGAGAATAACAGTGTCTTTTGCCTCTTCATTTCCTGGAATGGGGAGAATGGGGTAAGGGAGCAAAGAACTGGGAGAAAGGACCTCAGGTTTAATCCAGAAGGAAGGGATGATCTGGAGTCCCTCTGTATGACTGGCTTTCAGGGCAGGTAAAAAGGCTGGAGGACCATTAAATTTGGGATGAAAAGAGGCAGATGGAACAAAGGTGAAGTCTAACACTTTTCTTTCTTCTTTTTAATGTTAAACATGTGCAGTTCTATATGTATTTCTACAATTATCATGCTGTACAAGAAAAATCAGATCAAAAAAGGGGAAAAATGAGGAAAAAAACCCAAAAGTAAGCAAATAACAACAATAAGAGTGAAAATGCTATGTTGTGATCCACACTCAGTTCCCACAGTTCTTTCTCTGGGTGCAGATGGCTCTCTTCATCATAAGACCCTTGGAACTGGCCTGAATCATCTCATTGTTGATTGTCCATCAGAATCGATTATTGTATAATCTTGTTGTTGCTGTGCACAATGACCTTCTGGTTCTGCTCATTTCACTTAGCATCAGTTCATGTAAGTCCCTCCAGGCCTCTCTGAAATCATCTTGCAGATTATTTCTTATAGAACAATAATATTCCATAACATTCATATACCAAAACTTGTTCAGCCATTCTCCAACTGATGGGCATCCACTCAGTTTCTAGTTTTTTGCCACTACAAAAAAGGGCTGACACGTGCATTTTTGCACATGTGGATCCCTTTCCTTCAAGATCTCTTTGGGAAATAGGCCCAGTAGAAATACTGCTAGGTCAAACGGTATGCACAGTTTGATAACTCTTTGGGCATAGTTCTAAATTGTTCTCCAGAATGGTTGGATCAGTTTACAACTCCACCAACAATATATTAGTGTCCCAGTTTTCCCACATCCCCTCCAACATTTATTATTATCTTTTCCTGCCATTTTAGCCAGTCTGAGAAGTATGTAGTGGTACCTCAGAGTTGTCTTAATTTGCATTTCTCTAATCAATAGTGATTTAGACCATTTTTTCATATGACGAGAAATGGTTTAATTTCTTCATCTGAAAATTGTTCATATCCTTTGACTATTTATCAAATGGAGAATAGATTGTATTCTTATAAATTTGAATCAATTCTCTATATTTTAGAAATGAGGTCTTTATCAGAACCCCTGAATGTAAATTTTTTCCCTAGTTTTCTGCTTTTCTTCTAATCTTGACTATATTGACTTTGTTCAAAAACTTAATTTAATATAATTAGGATTATCCATTTTGCATTTCATAATGTTCTCTAGTTCTTCCTTCTCCACAGATCTGAGAGGTAGACTATCCCTTGCTCTCCTAATTTGCTTATAATATCACCTTTATCAACCCATTTTGATTTTATCTTGATATAAGGTTAGGTATTGGTCATTGCCTAGTTTCTCCCATACTATTTTCCAATTTTCCCAGCAATTTTTGTGAAATAATGAGTTCCTGGAGACTTTGGGTTTATCAGACACTAGATTGTTACAGTCATTGATTATTGTAATGATTTTGTGAATCTAACCTATTGCATTTATCCATTACTTTTATTTCTTAGCCAGTACCAAATGGTTTTGATGACTGCTGCTTTATAATATAGTTTTAGATCTAGTGCAGCTAGGCCACCTTTATTTGCATTTTTTTCATTTGTTCCCTTGAAATTCTTGACCTTTTGTTCTTCCAGATGAACTTTGTTATTATTTAAGCTTTAATATTTTTCAAAACTCAACTTTACAATAAAAGCTGGAGAGGGCATAGCTAGATGGCTGGTCATCTGGAAAAGATGGAGGAACTTTAAGGGGTGTCAAGCCCACAAGAACCAACAGTGTGATCTGGCAGCCAAGAAAACTAAGATGTTAGTCTGTAACGGGAAATGGCTTCCCAGACCATGGAGGTGATGCTGGTCTTTGTCCCGGTCAGACCATATTGGGAGAAGCATGTTCAATTGTGAGTATCAGACTCAGTAATAAGCATCCAGAGTGTCTGAGGTGGGATTAGGGCTCATTTCATTCCAATTTCAAGTTCTACACTTGGTATACTGTACTACTTAGCTGCTTAAAATCCTGTTTCTAATTACACAGGTCTTGAGGTTTACTCCTAAATATTTAATAATCAGTTCTCCAAAAAGCACAGCCCACTTTTGAGTTTTAAGATTAATACATTGGGGCAGCTAGGTGGCACAGTGGATAGAGCACCAGCCTTGAATTCAGGAGGACCCAAGTTCAAATCTGGTCTCAGACACTTAACACTTCCTAGCTGTGTGACCCTGGGCAAGTCACTTAACCCCAGCCTCAGTTAAAAAAAAAAAAAAAAAAAAGATGAATACATTAATCTGTATTGTTAACATTTTCTTCATCATTTTCTTAAGTCCAGACAATTAATCAACAAATCAATCCCTAATTAGCAGTATTTGTTGACCTTTGGATATGTAAATGTTTACAATGAAAATTTAACAGCTTTCTCAGCTGGTATATGCTGGCTCAACATATTCCCACACAGATTTAACTAAGACTTTGAAGGCAGTTTGCCTCTGCCCCTAGCATAGCACCTTGTACACAGTAGAACTGGGATAGGGGAGCCTCAAAAATATCTAGTAATTTCCCACTATTTCTAGAATAAAATATAAATACATAACTGAGCAGTTAAAAAACTCTTCCATAATCTGGCTCCCACGTACCTTGATAGCCTGATTTCACTGGCGTAGAAAGTAGAGTTTAAATCTGATTTTGTTCTGTGATTTCAGGCATGTCATTTAACTGCTGTCTGCCTCAGTTTCTTCATCTATAAAATGGGTATAATAATACCACCTGACTCCCAGATGAGAATCAAATATCATGAGGGTCCAATGTCTGTCTTACCTGTTTCCCAGGTTTGTTGGGATGATCAAATCAGATATTTGTAAAGTGCTAGCACAAAAAGGCACTTAATAAAATGTTTCCTCCCTTCAATGAACTAATGTAGACCATCCCTCATGTCTGAAAGAACTCTTTCCACATCTCTACCTATACTACTATTACTACTACCACTACTACTATTACTACTACCACTACTACTATTACCATTATTACTACCACTATTGATACCTCTCCTACCACTATTACTACTAGTAGTAATATTGCTATTACATCTACTATTATTACCACTCTTACTACCACTCTTACTACTACCATTACTACTACTAACACTATTTTTTTCCTAAGGCAATTGGGGTTAAGTGACTTGCCCAGGATCACACAGCTAGGAAATGATATGTCTGAGATCACATTTGAACTCAGGTCTTCCTAACTTCAGGGCTGGTACTCTATCCATTTCAACACCTAGCAGCCCACTACTATCACTATTACTACCACTTCTACCACTATTACTACTGTTATTATTCATTCCTACTTCCACTATTATTACTACCACTATTATTACTACCACAACTACTACTATCACTATTATTACTACTCTACTACCACTACTACCACTACTACTATATAAATGTGCCTACTACATGGCAGAATTCATACTAAGCATCTTCCAAATATATTTGATTCTCTTCTTAGATGTAAGTGCTATTACTGAGTGAGGTTAAAAGCCTTATCCAGTATCACACAGTTAGTAAATATCTAAGACTATATATTTGAATTCCTTTTCCTTTGAGATTCAAGTCACTTCCTCCATGAAGCCTTTCAATGAAAAATGATCTTCTCTTTTCTGGTTTTCCCTGAGTACTTTGGCTCTCTCCTGAGCACTTATTGCAGTCTCTTTGCTGTAACGTGCTCTCCTGGCAGTTACAATTACAAGTCTGTCCTAGACCCACCAGAGTACCTTTGACCACTGTCCTTTGCAGTGTGAGCTCTACCCGGCTCGCCTCCTCTGAGGCCTTCTAAGGTCTCTGGCCACAATCTCTTGAATCTATAGCTTAATAACCGGTAGCGCACTCAAGAACAATCACGTGTAATCTTAAAAGCCTTTATTATACCTACTCACATAATGCCCTAACTGATGCCCTGACTTGTTGGTTCCCGAGTGAACACCTGGTCAGAAGACCCATGTGTTCACTACCAAAACCCTTACCTCTTTTGGCTACCCATCTTGGCTTGGCCACCCAGGCTAGGGAGCCAGGGTCAAGAGCACGAGGTTAAAGAGGGCAGTTGCTGCCTGCAGTGGGCTTACATAGGGCCTGTGAGGTCACACACACAGCCAATCAGCGAGAGAGTCACCCATTACGAAGCTATCTCAATATGGCCAGGATCCCGCCCAAGGGCAGTCCTAATATCCACAGAAATTATTTCCGGGCCTCAATCTCCCGATGCACTGTGTCCTCCCATTTAAAGGGCCCTTATACTTTGCAATCAAAAAATCAGAATCAATCCGGTGCATTTATTAAGCACCATCTATATTTTGGCCACTATTCGCCAAAGTGTTGGATGTAAATACAATGAATGAAACATGTCCTACTGATTAGGAGTCCCAAGATAAAATAAGTCCGTACACACACACACACACAAACACACATGCATAGAATAAATCCAAAGAGAAAAAATAAATAAATAAATATATATATATACACACACACACACACACACACACACACACACACACACACACACACATAAAACAAATCCAAAGAGAAATACAAGGTGATGGAGGAGGCAGGATACCACTATGATCTAATGCCATGATTTCTGCTTTTCTAGTTCATTGGATGCCCCCTTCAACTTGGATTGCCAATTTCAAATTTGATGCCACTTAACTCTTGGTGCCTTTGCCCACTTACTTGCTCTTGACTGGAACTATTCCTGAGGGGGTGGGAGGTGTATTGTGTAACCGGGAGCTGTTGGAATACACGGGAGCCACCTAACAGTGGCTGCTGGAGATCTAACCTAAAGAATGGCTCTCCTCTTGTGAGGGGATGATAGAAGGAGAGTGAGTGTTGTCTGATCTCTCTTCCCTTCCTCTGCCTCCAATTTATCTCATTCCCAGTCTACAATCCCTGTGTCAGCAAAGGCGGCCCTGCAACTCCTTCAAATGCTGTAACTCCTTCAAATGCTGTGATCCACAGTTGTAGAGGCTCTAGGAGAATTGACCTGTCCCTTAACGGGGGGGAATAAAGAGCCAGCAGTTGGGGGGAGGGTGTCAGAGGAAGGTAGATACAACTTACTTAACCAGGAAACACAGAAAGGAAAGACTCTGAGAACCTGGGAAAGGCAGTGCCCCTGAGAATTCAGGAAAAGGCTTATGAGAACCAAAGATAGCGATTTTATGGGACTTCCTCCCCCCCCCCCCAAGTCAGAGCTTGCCAGAGCCTGGGAGCGAGAGGATGTCACGCTTAAGGATGAGCCCGCAGATTCTATTTGGATCTCTTCTGGATCATTCAGATCTATTCCTTGAGGGTCCAGGTCCTTAGGAAGAGCCTGTCAGCAGCCCGACTGGGAGAAGGACAGGTAAGAGAGTTTAGGGTTGGACGAAGGAAGCAAAGAAGGGGAAGTCTTCAGCCACAGAGTCAGCTAAGAGCCAGACACCCTGGGTCACAGCTCCCCATGGGCAAGCCTCTCAGCCGCACAGGAGGAGGGATAACGAGGGAATCCTGCGAACTCCAGCACCTCTGGCGTCCGGTATAGAGGAGCCAGTGAGATGGCCCACACTCCGCAAGGAAGGCGCTGCTGAGTGCTCCACCCCACTAGGGGGCTCCGCAGGGGAGGCGCTGCTGAGTGCTCCTCCCCAGGGGGCTCCGCAGGGAGCGCACTCCCGGATGCCCCCAGTAGGAGGCTCTGCAGAGAGGCGCAGCTCTGGAGGGTTCAATGAAGAGGGTGGCTCGAGAGCCGCAGCCGTGTGGCAGCTGCCGGGTTATAAGGGCTGTTGGGGTCCTGTCGGGACTCTCCTCAGGGAGCAGAACTGGGAGGATGTTGGGCGCCCCGTTCCTCCCGCTGCTGATACTGCTCCTGGGTGAGGGCCCTGCCGGGAGGGGGCCTGAGGAGGGAACGGGAGGGGGGACGAGAGAGGGCGTGCCCCCGCGCCCCTAACTAGGCATCCCCACCCCCTCTTCTCCTCACAGGCTCCGCTGCTGATGAGCCGCCCACCCAGGAGGATGCATCAGGTGAATTATTTCTGGGCGGCAGGGAGGAGGGGTGCCCATGGAGCGTTCCCCCACCCCCTCTTGCCTTCCCCGCCCTCTGGGACAGCCCCAACCGCCACCGCCCCGCCCCCACCTTCCCTGACCGCCTGCCCCTAGCCCTCTGGTCCTCCGGCCTGGCGGGATGGGCTTGGGCTGGCGAGAGCTCGGGCCCCTCTCTGTCTCTGGACACCATGTCCTTCTGTCATCCTATGTTCTAAGATCTTTCCCAGCTCCAGACATTGTGTTCTAGATCCCCTCCCATCTCTGGACATCACAACATTCTGTGATCTAGATCCCACTATGTTCCAAGATCCTTCCCACCTCTGAATTTCTATGTTCTAGACTTCCACATACTATGTTCTGAGACCTCCCAATTCTGGAATTCTCCCTGTGGGTTTGACCCCTAGGGTCAAAAGTACTTCAGCTCTAACCCTGAAATGGGATGGGCCAACTAAGCGAATTCCCTCAGTGTTCGGATAAGTAAACAGGGACCTAGGAGGGTCACACCGAGGGAGTCAGTGGTAAGGGTTTTCATCTAACAAAAAATACAAGGTATAGAAGAGTTAACTACAAGTCAGGCAGGTGAACACAGACTACAGATGTCTTCATAGAGGGACTACTTTATTTGGCTCAAGGATCATTTCCAAAATACTCCCCATAACAGTCATAGTTTAGGTTCACAAAGAGCCTAAAGGCCTTAGTGTCTGTCTGGTTCAGCTGCCTTATTTTACAGGTGAGGAAACTGAGGGACAGACATTCAGTGATCATTCAAGGTCACATAGGTATTAAATGGCAGAACAGGGATTTAACAGCAGTCAAAACTCTAAACCAGGTCTCTCTCCACAGTCTCTCTATGTATGGAAATAAAGTGGATTGAAATTAAAAATTCAGCCTGAGAAACTTTCTAGCCGTGTGACCTTGGGCACGGGTTCTGTTTGCTCCTGGAGAAGAAAATAGCAAACCGCTGCAATGTCTTTGTCAAGAAAACCTCATGGGCAAAGAGCCAAACATGACCAAGACACTTAAACGAGATTTAATTGCTTCACTCCTTAGGACACAAAGTGTCCATAATAGTTCAGGTTGTGAAGTCTTTTAAATGTTATCTCATTGACCTCCACAACAGTCCTGAGAGGTAAGTAACATTGCTGTCCCTATTTTACAACTGAGGAAACTGAGTCTGAGGGAAGTTACAGAGTGGTGACCCTTTATTAGTCACTACTAAGAGCTAAGGAGACCAGCAGCAATAATGAGAACATTAATCATGTCTCCCATGTCTCCTGCATGTGGATTTAGGAAGTCTATGAGGTAGGTAAGTGCAAGTATCATCATTTTGCAAATGGGGAAAATGGAACTCTGATGATTTGCTTAGTCACACATTAAGTATCAGAATCAGGATTCATACCTAAGTCATCTCAAATCCAGAATTTTTTTTTTTTTAACAGCCTTATAAGATGGTTGTTTTTGAACTGGTGAGGTTGAATAGAGGAGAAGAGTTGAGAAGAAGAGAGGGATTAAGGAAGGCGGGATCTGGGTGGGGTTCTTCTCTCTCTCGATCTCTCTCTCTCTCCTCTCTCTCTCTCCTCTCTCCCTCTCTCTCTCCTCTCCTCTCTCCTCTCTCTCCTCTCTCTCTTCTCTCTCCTCTCTCTCCCTCTCCTCCTCTCCCCCTTCTCCCTCTCCCCTCCTCTTCTCTCTCTCTTCCCTCTCTCCTCTCTCATCTCTTCTCTCTCTCTCTCTCTCCTCTTCTCTCTCTCTCTCTCTCTCCTCTCTCTTCTCTCTCTCTCTTCTCTCTCTTCTCTATTTCTTCTCTGTCTCTGTCTCTGTCTCTGTCTCTCTCTTTCCCTCTCCCTCCCCCTCCTCTTCCTGTTTCTTCTTCTACCACATTTCTCTCTCACCCTTGATCTCTCTTCCTCTTTCCCCAGGCTGTGGTCATTCTTATCTCCTTGAGAGAGTTATAGCCGGAGAGGATGCAATGGCTAGGAAATGGCCATGGCAAGTGAGCATTCAACAAGGCAAAGAACACCGGTGTGGTGGGTCCCTAATTGCCCCAAGTGGGTGCTGACGGCTGCTAATTGTGTAAAAAGTGAGTTGGACATTTCCAAGACCCTTTGTGAGCCAACCACTCAGTCAGTAGGTGTGGATAAATAAATGCCCTACCCCAGTGTTACAGTGTTGTGGGAAAATACTTTGTAAATTGTCCGCTGATTTCCCAGCCCAGGGCTTTTTCCCTGTTCGGCAGGATAGTTTTGATTTGCTGGGGGAGATTCTTGCAAGGAGGATGGCCTGGAAAACAAAAAAAAGCCCATAGAGGTGAGAATGGCCATTGTGTCACAATCAGAGGAGGAAATGGTCTTTTTTCAATGTAATTGTAGGGTAAGTGTTTAATTTAGTTAAAAGGATCATTTGAGAGGCTCCAACCTTATTTCAATCTCAGCAGAAGACACTTTAAAATCCCTACAATATCTCCAACAATTGGTCATCTAGCACCTGCACAAATAAGGAATAAAAACCCAACCCTACCTCCCAAGTCAGTTTGTCTTCTTTTTTATTACTCTAATTTTTTGAATATTGTTTCGACTGTTGCTTAAACTCAGTCATCCAAGCAGTCAAGAAACATTAGCTGTTTCCTTTGTGTCAGGCACTGCAAGTACCAGGGAAACAAAGAAAGGGGAAGAATAAGTAAATAAAAGAATGAATGAGTCAATAGATGAATTAATGAATTAATAAATGAGCTTATGAATAAATAAAATAAAATTCACTTACCTGCCCCAAGGAGCTAAGATCCTAATGGAGAAATCATATGCCAATTACTAGGTACATGCAAGATCTATTCATAGTAGATAGAGGGAATTGGAAAGTGGAGGACACCAGCAGCTGAGGGGCTATTCCTAGGATCTAGAAGGTCCTCCAACTAGGTTCTAACAGAAGCCAAGGGAACCAGGAAATGAGGTGAGAAGGGAGAGCATTTTAGATTTGGAAGAGAGACCAAGGTAAAAACAAACCCTCTATAAGTCAGAATATGCTCCTCAGCAGTCCTTTGCTCTTTCTTGTGTGTCCTCCTTTTGTACCCCACCCATCCACAGCCAAGGAAAATCCTTGAAGCTATTTGAAACTAATTCTTTAAACTTATTGAAGACTATAATTATGTCCCTCTCTGTCTTCTCTTCTCCAGGTTAAATGTCTTTAGTTCGATGAACAGAATCTCATATGGCATGATCTTTACTCCCTATATCATACTATTAAACTTATTCCTGTCTTTTGTCTTCCCATAGTATAGCACCTAGAATTAAACACTATCCTTCAAGAGAAGTACAGTGGGAAAATGATATGTTAGCTTGAATTTAAGTGACACTTTCCCTGGACCTCAATTTTTTCCTCAAAAAAAGGGGGAAAAATCTGCAAGTTCAATATAAAAATGGCAGGGCAACCCCAAATGCTAATCTGATCTTTAGCTTGCTTTGAGAAGCACAGTGTATAGGACTGGAGAGGGAATGGCCCTGCTGACCCTCTGCCTTGCTCAGACTTCATCTGAATATTTAGTTCTGAGGGTCATATTTTAGGGAGGATAATGACTAGCTTGGACAGCATCCAGAAAAGGACCAAGTTGGGCAAAGTCCTGATCTATGAGGACTGACCAAAGAAAATGGGAATATTTACCTTAGGAAAACCTTGGGGGGTGTCCCCCTCATAGCCATCTCTAAATATTTGAAGGATTATAATTTCTACTTTGTCCTATGAGCAATGAATGGAAGTTGCAAAGAGGCACATTGGGCTGATATAAAAAGAAATTTCTAGTCATTAGAGTGATCCCAAAGCAGAATGAGTTTTCTCAGAAAGCAGTGGTTTCTTGCTCCCTCTGAGTTCTTGGAACAGAGGTTAGGTGATTGTTAGCTGGGTTAGGGCTTCTGTTCAGGCCCAAGTGGATTATTTTGGGGCTGAGATTGGGGATAAGTGCCTTGCCCAGGAACACACTGCTAGTAAGTGCCTGAGGCCTAATTTAAACTCGAGTCCTCCCAACTCCAGAGTCCATGCTCTATCCATTACACCACCTAGCTGCCCCCAGGTTTATTTTATAGCCTTTGAGGTGCCTTCCAACTCTGAGATTCTCTGATTCTGTCCTCTGTAAATCTGATAAAGTCTGATAAAGCTGACATCTTTGTCTATCCAAGCCATTGTCGAACACATTTAACAGTACAGGGCCTCAAGCAGATTCCCAAAGTTTCTCTAGCAGAGTCTGCCTCCCTTTTGGTGGGCACTATGCACTGACTCTTGCTTCTGCTTGATGCCAGCAGTCAAGTGTGGTAATTGGAGGGGAAACAATACATATTTTGACTGTAAAAAGAACTTTCTAATAATCAACACTCCACAAGACTGGCACTCTCTCCCTGTGACTGGTGGTGTTCAAACATGGTTTGGATGACCCCAGGCCAGGGAGGAGGCAGAGGAATTCCTGGCACTTCACATTCTGTGCCTCTGAAATCTCACCCTACACAACACTCCCAAAGCCATGGCGGTGTCCCTTCACTCATGTCTCAGATCTTACAGAGTGGATTGTCTAGTCCAACCCCTCTCATTTTGCAGATGAGTAAATCGTGGTCCAAGAGATTCAGTAGCTGCTTGCTCAAGGTCCCGCTAGCTAGCGGCGCAGCCAGGCCCCGATCATGTTTTCCGATGTTGCCCCTTTGTCCCCAAGTCCAGGGCTCTTTCCGCTTTGATGTGATGATGACAATGTCAATGTCTTTCCTCTCTCCAACAGGAACGATACTTTAAGTGTCCTGTTGGGGACCACAGTACTCACTGAAGAAACTGCGCATTCTGCCCGGGTCTCGGTCCAGGAAGTGGTGATCCACCCCAACTACCAGCAGAACAGATACTGGTCGTGGATCGGCAGGGAGAACAACCTAGCCCTTCTCAAGCTGGCCTACAAGGTGAATTACACCAAGCAAATGTCTCCCGTCTGCATCGCCTCCTCCGCCATCGATCTGAGAGTCGGCTCCTTCTGCTGGATAACGGGTTGGGGCCAGACCAAAGTGGGCGACCCGGAAGAAAGAGGTGAGAAAATGGCCCCTGGAGCACGGGCGGCCTCGGTTTCCTCCTCCCGTGTTCTTCACTGGTCTTGGGCTCCTCCTCCTCAGCTCTGGTGGGTCACATCCCTCACTGGACCCCCTTCAGCTTCTATTTACATTTCCATCCGCCTGCTTCCTGACTAACTTAATTTGGTACTGTTCATTAATTAATCTGGCCTGTTTCCTGACTAGCCCGCTGCAGCCGCCATGGCCTCCCCGTTTCACTGGCGGTCTCTCAGTCTGCTGACGGCTAATTATGCCCGAGTCCCAGTCCGTCCGCTGCCCGCGGCGCTCTGCAGGCCCGAGTCCCCGAGACCTTTCTCCCACATGCTCCCCGGGGCCAAAACGAGGGGCCACGGCCGGCGGCCCTTCTGCCTTCCCGATCCCTCTGGCCGCCCCCAGGGAAGCAAGCTCTAGGGCGGAAGGCCCCAAGCGACCTCCGCCCCCAAGAGCATTTGTATTTGGCAAGACGTGATTTAACGAAAGAAGCCCCCCTCTAATGAAGGAATTTCCGGCGGCAGACATTTTCTTTTTGAAACGGGAGAGTGTTGTTGGAGAGTGTGTGTGTGTGTGTGTGTGTGTGTGTGTGTGTGTGTGTGTGTGTGTGTGTGTGTGTATGAGTATGAGTGTTGGGGGGGGGAGGCTCTTCCAACCTGCAGCAGGGATGGCAGGCTCTAACCCCCTCCCCCCAGTGCCGCTGTCGCCGATCCTCCAGGAAGCCGAGATCTCGATCATGCACAACGACGACTGCGACACTCTCTATCACGACGTGACCGAAGTGCCCAGCATCGTCCGCATCATCTCCTCCAGCATGGTGTGCAGCGATTACTCCCGGGGAAGGGACTTCTGCTACGTGAGTTCTGGGAGGGCAAATGTCCTCGGGGGGAGCCGCGGAGAGGACCTTCCCCGGCCCGGCCGCCGTCGTGGTCCGAGAGGAGCGACCTCGGGGGCAGCCCGGCGGCCCCGGCCGGCCTCAGACCTTCCCAGCTGGGCCTCGCGGCGAGTCACTTTAACCGCTGCCTGCCTCCGTAACAATAGCCCCTCCTTCCCAGGGGACAAAGGGACAAACGCGAGGACGTTGGTGCCGCCATCCCTTCCTTAGGGCACTGTATCTGCCGTACTGTTAGTGTTCGTCCTCAGCATGGTTCTGTGTAAATACTAGTGATGAGGATTCTAGCGGTTATGTACTATTACTGTATTATTGTTACACTGTTATATCTTACATTGACAATGATGGTCATAGCCAGCTTCTATTAGTGCCTGTTATGTGCCGGGCGCTCTGCTCACTGTTTTATAACCATTCCGTCCTTTGATTTTCACAACCCTGGGAAGTAGGTGCCATTATTACTCTTATTTTACATTATTATTGTTGTTATTTAGCTAATAACGAGCTGGACTAAGTGCCAGCTTCTTCCCTTGAAGGCCTTCTTTATGGTGGGGAGCACAAGCTCACTGCCCCCCGAAGCAGCGAGCTCCTTTTTCTTCTGGATAGCTTTAGTTGTTAGGAAGCTTTTCCTCAGATAGTACAAAAATCTGTATTTCTTGCAACTTTGCTAATTACTCAGATCATTCATTCCCCAGACATTTATTAAATGTCAGTTATATGGCAAGATCCGATGTTAGGCCCCGGGGGAAAACAGTAGCTACACAGACCATTTTCAAACAGTTTTCTTTTCATTAAAAAAAAAATCTAATATTTTATTTTCCCCCAATTACATGTAAAAACAATTTAAATGTTCTTTTTGAAAAGTTTTGAGTTCCAAATTTTCCCTTTCTTTTCTTCCTGCCCATTGAGAAGGCAAATAGCTTTACATAGGTTATACGAGTGTGTTCATACAAAATATATTTCCATATAAGTCATGCTGTGGAAAAAACACAGACAAAAAGAAGAAAAATAAAGTGAAGAAAGAAAAAGTATGCTTTGATCTGCATTCAGATTCCTCCAGTTCTTTCTCTGCAGATAACGTTTTTTTCATCGTGTTGTCTTAGATCCATGCATTACTGAGAGTAGTTAACTTATTCATAGTTCATTATCATACAGTATTGCTGTTCCTATATACAGTCATATACTACTCATTTTACCTTGCATCCATTCATAAAAGTCTTTCCAGGTTTTTCTGAGTGCGCCCTACTTGCTTTATAACAATCATATACAAGTTGTGCAGCCATTCTTTGATGGATATCTTCTTAATTTCCCATTCTTTGCCACTATTAAAAGAACTTCTATAAATATTTTTTTTTACATAAAGGTCCTTTCCTTTTTTTTTTTTTTTTTTTTTTTTTAATCTTTTTGGGATACAGATCTAGTAAAGGTATTATTTAGTCAAAGGATATGCATGGTTTCATAGCCCTTTAGGCATAGTTCCAAATTTCTTTCCAGAATGGTTGAATCAGCATATAACTTCACCAGTAGTGCATTGGAGTCTTACTTTTCCCACATCCCCTTTGATATCTATCATTTTCCTTTTTGTCATAGATTGGCATATTAGCCTATCTAATAGGTGTAGGAGGTAGCTAAGAGTTGTCTTAATCTACATTTCTCCAATTAGTAGTAATTTGGAGCATTTTAAAGATGATTATAAATAGCTTTGATTACTTTGAATGAAAACTTCCTGTTCCTATCATTTGACAGTTATCAATTGAGGAATGGCTTTTTATTTCTAAAAATTTGACTCAGTTCTCTATATATATGAGAAATGAAGTCTTCCTCAGAGAAACTTGCTGTAAATTTTTTTCATGGTAATGATTACTATGTATTTTCCTCCATCCTAGTTGCCTCCTATTTATCTTTATCTTTCATCCTGTCCATTCTCAAAAGTGTTTTGCTTCTCTCGATCTGCCTTCCCTATCGGTCTCTTTTGATATCCCCTTCCCCTGGAATCTATTTGTTATTCCCTCTTTGAGCCAAGATTCATGTGTTCTCCTCCACTTCTTCCTTTTTTGTTTCCACTGTAAAATAAAATCTCTGCCTCTCATGTCAGACAATTTACCCCATTTTACTCCTCCTTTTCCCCTTTTCAGTTTGCATTCTTCTTTCTCACCCCTTAATATTCTTTATTTTTAATCATCCCATCATATTCAGCTCACACCCATGTTCTCCTTTTAACTGTCCTAATAATGAAAAAAAATTTTGAAGCTACAAATATCATTTCCCATGTGGGAATGTAAATAGTTTAACCTTATTAAATCTTTTATGATTTCTCTTTCCCATTAACATTTTTATGCTTATCTAATGTCTTGTATTTGAAAATTAGATTTTCTATTCAGCTCTGATCTTTTCCTCATCAATGCTTGAAAGTCCTGTATTTAATTGAATATTCATTTTTTTTACCTTGAAGAATTATACACAGTTTTGCTAAATAGGTGATTCTTGGTTATAATCTTAGCTCTTTTGCCCTCCAGAATATCATATTCCAAGCTCTCTGATCCTTTAGTATAGAAATTTCTTGATCTTATGTTATTCTTTTTATGGCTTCATGATATTTTAATTGTTTCTTTTTGTCTGCTTCTAATGTTTTCCTCTACATCTGGGGTCTCTGGAACAGTTATATTCCTGAGAATTTTCATTTTGGAGTCTCTTTCAGAAGGTGATTGGTTAATTCTTTCAATGTCTATTTTATCCTCTGGTTCTAAGATATCAGGGCAGTTTTCCTTAATAATTTCTTGAAAGATGATGTCTAGGCTCTTTTTTTTTTTTTTTTTTGATCAGGGCTTTCAGGTAGTCCAATAATTCTTAACTTATCCCTCTTCAATCTATTTTTCAAGTCAGTTGTTTTTTTCAATGAGATATTTAACATTTTCTTCTATTTTAAAAATTCTTTTTCTTTTTATTGTTTCTTGATGACTCATAAAATCATCAACTTCCATTTGCCCAAATCTGATTTTTATGGAAATATTTTCTTCATGGAGCTTTTGTAACTCTTTTTCCCTTTGGCTAGTTCTACTTTTCAAGTTATGCTTCCCTTCACTGAATTTTTGTGCCTCTTTTACTATTTGATCTATTCTGGTTTTTTAAGGTGTTATTTTCTTCACTAATTTTTTGTGCTTCCTTTACCAAGTTGTCAATTCTTTTTTTTTTTTTTTTCATGATTTTCTTGTATCACTCTCATTTCTTTTTCCAATTTGCCCTCTACCTCTGTCACTAGATTTTTAAAATCCTTTTTTGATCTCTTCCATGGGCTGAAGCCAATTCTCATTTTTCTTTGACGCTTTGATATATTAGGGTTTTTTTTTTTTTTTCACTTTTCTAGATCTTAGTGATAGAAGGGAGAATTTGAGGTCTTTTACAATTTGGACTGGGAGATTTTTCATTTTCCTTGACATTTTAATATGTAAACACATTTAAATAGAAGTTTCACCTTCATTATCAAACAATTTAGATTTAACAATATATTTATAAAATGGTTTTCTTCCATCTGATTTTTTCTTTTTTAAATTTTACTATTTTTATTGAGGATTTTTATTTTCAGAACATATGCAAACATAACAAAACATATATTTCAAAATATATGGATAATTTTTCAACATTGACCCTTGAAAAATCTTGTTGTTCTAATTTTTCTCTCCCTTCCCGCCACCCTCTCCCCTAGATGGCAAGTAATCCAATGTATGTTAAACATAGTAAAAATATATGCTAAATCCAATATATGTATACATATTTATACAATTATCTTGCTGCACAAGAAAAATCAGTTTAAAAAGGAAAAAATGAGAAAGAAAAAAAAAAACTCAAATAAACCACAACAAAAAGAGTGAAGATGCTGTATTGTATCCCCACTCAGTTCCCACAGTCCTCTCTCTGGGTGTAGATGGCTCTCTTCATCACAAGATCATTGGAACTGGGCTCAATCATCTCATTGTTGAAAAGAATCAGGTCTGATGTAGCTGTTTTGACAGACTTCAAGATACAATGAGTGGGAGATCAAAGAGCAGGGAGTCCTGTGGTCCATGGGGTCGTGAAGACTTCGACATAACTGAGCAGCAGCAACATGCACCTATATGTGTATATATATATATATATATATATATATATATATATATATATATATACATATATGTGTGTTATACATGCATCTCTAATATATGTAGGCATGTATGTATGTGGATGCATATGTATCTTCCAGCCCTCCTTTTCTAGTAGAAAGAGCTGGGCAAGGTTTACAAGACTCCAAGAAAAAAATTCTTCCTGGTTCTCATTTGGCATTTTCTACCTGTGCCTGTCCTGCAGACATCATCTGTGCTCTTAAAATGATGTGATTCTTGCCCACAACTTTATAATCTCCCATAGCAATGCCTTCCAGCGTCTTCTGGCAATATCGTTCACCCCTGAATGAATTACCAGTAAGGGTCACTGGAGTCAGGTCCTAAATACATGCCACAGGAAGACAGTAGACTTCCCAAGTAATCTTGTCAAGATAATGATGATGATGATAGCTAACATATAGAGAGTGTTACTGTGTGCCAGATACTGTGTCATCGGGCTCTCATGCTACCATTTTACCCACCCTACCTCAATTCGGTTAGGTAGGTTACCCCCATTTTACAGATAAGGAGAACTGAGTCAGGGTTCAGTGACTTGTCAAGGGTCACCCAGCTGGTGTCTGAGGCTAAGTCTGAATGTTGTCCCCATGCCCTGCCCAGGCTCCAATGCTGCCTAGACATCTGCCTGCATTGCTCCTGTGGCTCCCCAGAGCCTGGCAGACCTCTGCTCCCCACCCTTCCCAGCCCCCCCTAATAAGTGTCCTTCACCTCTCTCTGCAGGGGGATGATGGGAGCCCGCTCGTCTGTGAAATTGACCACACGTGGTTCCAAGTAGGGGTAGTGAGTTGGACCTTGGGGTGTGCTCATCTGGAGACCCCAGGAGTCTATTCTCGGATCAGCGAGTACTCTAAATGGATAGAACGGGAGATAGCCGAGCTGAACTCTGCAGCCGCCATCCTCAGGGTCTCCTCCGGGATCGCACCCGGCCTTCTGCTGGGGCGCCTTTGTGTCATGATGGCCCTGTGAACTCCTCTCCTCAGTTGTTCTGAATTCTTCCTCCCCTCCCCACCCCATCCAGCTCCCCTCTGTCTCTGGAAGCTGTCCTGCACTTCCTCCTAGCATCTCTTGGATTCCTTCCTGCTGCTTTCCTGAGGATTTTAATCCCCTCCCTAACCTCTCAGGGAGCGGAGGCTCCAGAGGCTGAGTGGCTGAGGTTGGAGGACTGATTTCCAAGGCTGAATGGGCAGATCAAGAAACTCTCTGAAGATATCTTTGACAAATTGGGTAGGAGTTGGGGCCAGAGAGAGAAGACAGGCTCCTTGGGAAAGGATAGGATTATCCTGGGTTAGGGTATTTGAGTTTCATAGGCCTCAAGGGGAAAGAGGGAAGAACCTTGAGGCCTTTAGAGAATTCTAGAGAAGAGGATAATCAGAAAGAGTGGTTCTAAAAATTGACAGGAAGGTGGTAGCCATTCAGCAAGCAGAGGGAGCCAAAGGTATGGGGGAGAGGGTCTGGTGCTCATTAATGTTAAATAGAGAGACATTAGCACAGTTCTGTATTTTACATATAGCAGCAATTCAATAAATTCGTGTTCATTGATGGATCCGTTGATTCTCTGTTCTTCAAATATACACTGAGCTATGAGGAGGTGCCCTTTCTTAAGCCCATTGGACCTCTCTCTTCTGAGACTGATTATAATGTCTGTCTTATTTATGTGAAATTATAGAAACCCCAAATGTCAGAGCTGAGACAGTCCTTAGAATATAAAACAAAAAGATTGAAGCTGAATGGATCATAGAGATCACTGAGTCCTATTGCTTCATTTTACAGATGAAAAAATTAAGACCCAGAACAATGTCTTGCCCAAAGTTTATGGAGTGAATTAGTGATGTTGCTGAGGTTAGGACCTAGGAGTCCTGATTCAAGGCATCATGAAATCTTAAGGCTGCTTTTTACCATCCCCAACCCAGAATTCAAAGTAGGAAATGTCTTCCATCATGGGACACAGTACTGAATCCCTGTCTTTTCTTGCTGAATTTTCTTCTAAAGATTTTCCCCAGCCTCCTTGGGACCCTCCTGTGCATACCCACTTCTGGTGCAAACCCTAATATTTACTGCAGTGTGAGAAGATTTTGGGGGGGTTAGGGGAGTGGTGACTAGATACAGCTGAAGTCACACATATAGTTTTCTATCCCTCTCTTGGCCTGACTCATATCCAGATGTTAATCATCTCTTCCAAAGCATCTCTGGCCAGCATCTATTGTTCATCAGTGGATTTCTTCCTCAGGCCCCCCACCCTTAGTGTGGTTTAATTGGGTAATTCCACTTCAACAAGGGATTAGAGACTCTCCCTCCAGAATGAAAGTTTAGTGAAATAATTGCAAATGATTCTGATGAGAAAGAATGGGCTAGACATCTAAAGAGACCAAACGGAGCTGCCCAGAAATTTTTTAAATGAGCTCTGAGCCAAGCAGAACATATGGAAGAAGGGGAACATAATCAAAGGTGAAGACCAGTAGATGAGAGAGGCTGTAGGACAGGGACTAGGATAGAAGAAAGGCCTGAGAAAAGAAAGGGGAAAAGAGAGGTTTGGGTGAACTTTTGGGGAGAAAAGGGGCAAGAAGATAAATAGCAAACTGGTCTCGGGGGAAGAAAACAGCAGCTCAGTTTCTATGGAATGGATGTATGAAAAAAAGACTGAATGAATGAAAAAGCATTTATTAGGCACATATATGCAAAATACTAGAGATCCACTAGAAAATCTGAGGCTATCTCTACACCCAAGAAGCTTTGCAGGAAGGAGGCGGACATCACAGATAGGACATTTTCACTATAAATCAGATGACAAGGCCCCATCATCAGTCCTTCTGGGCAGATGTTTAAAACATTTTTTTCATGTAACTTCCACTGATAAAAGCCATATCTACTACTGACACTGAGCCATTTCCACAATGCCAAGGGTTGTGGTGGTGAGAACTTTCTGTAACTGTGGTTGCTAATGGGCTGCAGCACCCACAGAGGCCTTTGCCAGGTCCTGTCCCCAAAGGGCGGCTGGAATGGGGACCAGCCAGTGCTCTACCGGCTGATCAGTGGCTGTGGCCATACCAGTGGCGCTAAGGAGGTCGAGTCCCTTGTCTGTCTGGATTGCTCCCTTCAAATAATGGCAATGGAGCCAGGACAGAAGTAGTACTATCTCCGGGGCTCTTGGACGGAGAGCCTGCAGTCCAGTCAAGGAGAGGCTGATAATAATCATAATGACTAACATATGATTTCCAAAGCACTTTATAAATATTATTTCATAATAATCTAGCACATATTTAATATCTAACAAATTTCTAACCCATAGCTCTGTGTGCCAGACACTGTGCTAAGTACTTTAAAATTATGTCATTTGATCTTCACAACAACTCTGGGAGATGGAAGGGATTATTATTCCCATTTGGCAGTCAAGGAAACTGAGGTAAATGAGTTTAGTGACTTGTTCATATGCTTATGACTACCTAAAGAAGCAAGTCCTATTATTATCCCCATTTAACTGATAAGGGAATTGAGCAGGCATTTCAGTGCTTGTTTTGCCCAAGGTTACATAGCAAGTCAGTGATTCTGAGCTCATCTTCCTGAATCCAGAACCAGCGCTCTAATCCACTGTGGCTGGCCAGTGGTACTCAGAGCAGTCAGTATTCTGCCATTCCCTCGGAGGGCATCAGTTATGAGCTCCTTCCCAGCCATGACAGCAGGGTTTCCTAGCACTAACTCAGAACAAGAGCGAGAATAAACATAGTTTAAAACAAAAGTTTGTCATTTGATTTCTTCATCACCTGATTTCCAAAGACACCTTGAAAATTTGTGGATGGATTTTTGGGGATCCATGAATGTGTATGTGTATCTGGCTATACATCTGTCTATCTGTGTTTTAATATAATTGCCATCCCTTGTATATCTGTGCATTTTACATATTTTGAAATATTAATCTGGGAAGGGATCTATTGATTTTACCAGTATAGAGGGAATAGAAGTCTAAGAAAAGAGAAAATATTTCTATAGTGCTTACTATATGCCACTTGATATGATAATTATTGCCCCATTCACTCCTCCCCCAATCATGGGAAGTATGTGCTATTTATCCCTATTTTACAGATGGGAAAACTGAGGGAAACTGGTTAGTGATTTACTTGCCCAGGATCACAACTATGTGAACTTACTAGTAACTATTTGAAGCCAGATCTGAACTCATGAAGATGAATTTTCTGGATTCCAGACCCAGTGCTCTATCCCCAAACACAAGGCTGGCAGTCCAGAGATCTGGGCTACAATTGAGGTACTGCAATTTTTTATATACCTGGGGATTGTGGGCAAGTTAGAGCGTCCTAGAAGCTCAAGGCTGAAAGGGGCCTTAGAGGACTCTTAGTGAGAGCGGGACTCCTCCACACAGCCGCACATCCAGCCCTGCAGGTGATGGAGAGCTCGCCGCCTCCTGGAAGCAGCCCATTCCTCTCCTGGATAGCCCTAATCATTTGATCATTGGACAAGCTGAAATCTGCCTCCCTGCTACTTTCAACCTTTGCTTTGGTCTTCCAGAGACAAGACTCGTTCCAATTATGGAGAGAAATAGGAGTAGGGTTGGAAGGATTTTACAGACAAAGAAACTGAGACCCACTTGAAGAACCGGCATTCGAATTAAGGTTCCATAACTAACAGTGCTGCTCTCTTTCCCAGTTGCCAGGCCACTTAAAGATAATGATCATCCCCTAGGACACCAAGCCACCTCTATTCTCAAGCGCAAATGGGCCCTATTCCTTCAAATAATCCTCAGAGAGTGTGGTTTTCAGAGTCCTCTGGATCAGGCTCCCCTGCATGTGCCCATTTCATCGACTGTTGGGGGCAGCTAGGTGGTGCAGTGGGCAGAGCACTGGGCCTGGGGTCAGGAAGACCAGAGTTCAGGTGTGGCCTTGGATGCTCACTAGCTGTGGGACTCGGGGCAAGTCATTTAACTCTGTCCACCTCAGTTTCCTTCTCTGTAAAATGAGCTGGAGAAGGAAATGGCAAATGACTCCAGTATCTCAACCAAGAAAACCCCAAAAGCGGTCATGAGGAGTTGGATGTGACCAAAATGACTTCACAACGAAAACATTTACTCTCAGAACCTCAGTTTATTTATCTGAAAAGTAGGGCTAGAATTCCTTGGCTCTGGCCATCTCATGGAGCTCTTTAAAAAAGCAATTGATAAATCAGAACATTCTCTATTGTAACAGGAACCAAATCGGGTTGTATCTCACTGCAGAGACTATAGAAGTCCCTGAGAATGTGATTGCCATCTGCCACAGCCATCTTGTGTGATGTGGAGAAACTGTGTCAAATGGGAAAGATGTGGCAGGTGTGGAAAAGGGCAAACATTCTCCTAGTTTTCAAAAAAGAAAGTGAATTCCAGAAAGTATAGGTTAGTGAACTTGACCTTGATCATCAGAAACATTTTAAAAGGGATTATTGACAAAGGGAGAGATTCTCAGGCCTCCCCACAGCACACAGGCCTGGGTGAGGCAGGGAGGAAGGAGGCTGCCAATGTTTATTGCCTCACAGGCCTGTCTAGGATCATTTATCTCCCATTTCTGGGACCATGGAAGGGGCCATAGTCGTATTCCCCACAGCCTCTTGTGGTCAATTGACTCTTAAACTGGACTCCATGTAGAGATCACTCAAATTTTCCAGCCTTAAAGGAGGGAGCCAGGAAGTCATGGAAGCACATTGGGCTGGGAGCCGGGTTCTAGTCTCAGTAGTTCCAGTAATGAATGCACTGTGTGGCCTTAAGAAAATCACTGTCCTCCTCAGGGCTCAGATTCCCCCTCTGTCAAATAAGCCTCAAGTCAAGATCTCTTCCAAACCTAAGACGTGATTAATCTTGGACTCTTACCCCTTTCTGTGGGAAGCCTCATTATGCCTCAGAAGCCAAGTACCCGCATGGCAGTAGTGAGTTATTACATGGCTATTTACTTTGATTTCCTCATCTGTAAAATGGGGATAGTAACATTAACCACATCTCAGAGTTTTGGGGAATAATTGTGATATTTGTAAAAAAAAAAAAAAAATTAACACAGTACCTGGCATATGATAGTTTCTACATAAATATAAATACACAAATTCTCCCTCCCTCTGGAAATAGCTTTTTCATTCATCTATATTTTGGGAGCAATTCAGAGAAGGCTCTTGATAGAATATAATGGGGTTTATAGTCTTAGAGCAAGGAAACTTGTCTTCATTCTGATCCTTCCTATCTGTGTGCCTTAGATAAGGCATTTTGCTCCTAAGAGCCTCCATTTCCTTCTCTGTAAAATGGAAGATTAATAACCTTGGGCCTCCAGTTGCAAATGTATAGGAAGACAAGGACCTGAGTGGAAAACAATGGACAGTTACAAATGGATTACAATTTGCCTTATTGGAAGAATCAACCAAATCTCTGAGATTACAGATTTATTGGGATTATCCTTGTATTGTCCGATTCACTATAAAAATATTAGCTGTTATTAATATATCATGGACTCAAAGATTACTGATATTAGAAAGATGGACCTTTATTTCAGGGAGAAGCTAAAAAAAAGCACTAGACCATTTTTTAAGGGTGGTCTTGCCCATTTTCTTCTCTTCAATTTTATGGTAATGTTACATGTTATAATGTTACATGACTATAAACTATAAAACATTAGGAGAACTCATAGAAAAGCCCCAATATATGATGAGCCCTATCTGGTGAATCTAAGGGAACATATGAACAAGAACAAAGCAGGATAGGTAAACATGGATGCATTGTAGCAGATATTGAGGGGAAGGGGAAAGGGAAGAAAAAAGACATTTTGTTAGCACCTACACCAGCCAGGTACTGTGTTATGTAGAGGTAGGTAGAATTATTATCCCCATTTTACAATCGGGGAACCTAAGGTTAAGTGTTCAGGGTTACATAGCTAGTATATCCGAGACTGAATTTAAACTTAAAGCTTTACATAGAAACCATTGGATTGGCTCAGAGATTCATTAGAATGACCTTGATGCCCCTAAAGTAGTTGTTGGGCACAGTGTGTTGGGGTCTTGGCTCTGATGCTAAGCTCTCCCTTTTTCTTTACTTTGGTTTTAACTAGGATTGATCTTTTGCCTGCACAATATGAGCGGTGACTGCCTAGCCTTGGGTTACCTGGCCCTGGGTGGCAATGTCCATGTACCATTTTCACAATCCGACCTCTCCCAGATCTGAGATGTCTCTCCAGGACTGCCTCACTCTTCAGTGAGTTTGCCCCAAAGATCATAATTCCTCCTGTTTCTTGCCCTGCCTCATGCTGCTTAGCACCTATTCTAAGCCATAAAGTGGAGTTTTTGCTCATGAGGGAAAGAGAATTCATGAAAATAACAATAATAAGCTCAAAGGCTCCAAAGGGCATCAAAAAGAATTCTCAGCATGGAATGAGCCATTTTTAAGTTTGTGTACCCATATCTTATTTCCCTTCTACATTGTTATTATATGATAATTTGAGGAGAATCTTATATTTAGAGCTGGAAGAGACCCCAGAGGCCCTCTCAACCAACTCCCACTGTCAAGTAGGCGGGAAGGCAGCCAACAAACATTTATTCAGAGCCTACTGTGTTCCCAGCACTGTGCTAAGCTCTGGGGGTCAAGAAGGGCAAAAAGCTGCCTCTGGCTTTGAGGTACACACAGCATGTAATAACTAAATACAGAAACAGGTGTTTCAAAGGTCTTAGGTTACTTTAAGCTAATAATGCTTTTGGAACACCCTGCATCTATGTAGAGTTGACCCAAGGCAATTCAAGAAGGGAAGACCCTCACTTCACAGACAGGGCCGCCAAGGCCCTGGCTCACACAAGTGGTCAGCATCAGAAGTGAGACTTGAACACTGGTTCTCCAATCCCAAGAGCTCTTTTTACTATATCACAATTCCTCTGGCATCCTACTGCTAGCAGAGGCACACAATGCTGCCCCAACTTTTTTTTATTAGAAGAAAGAAGATGAAGTCTGCAAAGTGTCAAAATGGAATGAATTGCCTTGTGAGGTAGTGAGCTCTCCATCACTGAAGACCTTAAAGTCAAAACTGGACCAAGCTGGGTCGATGATTTTGCTCACCTAGGGGACTGCGTTAAATGCCCTCAGGATTCCTTTCAAGACTGGATTCCCTCTCTTAGCATATTGCTCTACCTCAAAAAGAAAATAGCAGGTTTTTCCCTAGAACTCCATTGTCCCATCCTGCTACAAATTTGATTTTAGTGACTCTTTTCAATGATGAGATGACTCAGGTCAATTCCAATGGTCTTGTGATGAAGAGAGACATCTACATCCAAAGAGATGAGTATGGGGACTGAATGTGGTTCACAACATAATATTTTCATCTTTTTTTGTTGTTTGCTTGCTTTTTGTTTTCTTTTTCATTTTTTTCATTTTTTTGATCTGATTTTTCTTGTGCGGCAAGACAATTGTGGAAATATATATAGAAGAATTGTGCATGTTTAACCTATACTAAATTACCTGCTGTCTAGGGGGTGAAGGAGAGAGGGAAGGGAGGGAGAAAAAAATTGGAACACAAAGATTTTGCAGAGTGAATGTTGAGAACTATTGTTGCATATATTTTGAAAATAAAAAGCTAAAAAAAAAAAAGAATTGCACATTAAAAAAAAATTGAATTTGGTACCACGAAGTTCTTCCTTCTCAGTGTATTCCAAGATTCAATTTAAATCTTTAGATTCAGTCTAAAGAGCATACACCCAGGTAGCTGGAGATCTTCTTATGCATGTTTTTAATGACTTGAGTTTACCAGTATATTCTTTGACTTACCCATCTCTAATCCTTCATTTTCATAACACGTCTAGTCTGCTTCACTTTCTCAGAGGTCTGAGTCTTTTTGTTTAGAGTTATGTTCAATTCTATGTGAGCCCTTTGGAGTTTTTTTGGCAAAGACATCAGAATGGTTTTCCATTTCCTTCCTTCTCCAATGCATTTCCATTTTACAGATGAGTAAGTAAATAGAGGTTAAGTGACTGGCTACTGCTAAGTGTCTGAGGACAGATTTCCACTCAGATTGTCCTGAATCAAGGGAATGTGCTCTATCCGCTGCACCATCTCACCGCTCACTCACATACAAGTCTTGGAGGCTCATCTACTGCAACCTATTTATACTCACTGAACTTCTTTCCATTGCCCCATCCCTACTTGGGGATGGTAGGAAAGGGAAGGGGGCCAGGCTGACCCCTAGGAGGGCCCACACATCTCCAGACCTAAGAATTCTATACTTTCAGGTGATACACCCCCAGAGAGAGATGGGGAGATGGAACCCTTCAGCCTGGGCAAAGTAGGAAGGCTCCTTCCCTTCCAAAGGTAACCTTTATTCCAAGATCCTGGGAATCTTTTCTTTCCATAGAAGATTCATCTTTTCAAGCACTCAAGCTTTCCTGACTGGAGACTAGATATGTAGAAGTACTTAAACTTAAAGTATATTTTCTTCAATGACCAGCAGGATGAATACAGAGAAGCTTGGAGAGACTTACATGAGCTGATGCTAAGTGAAATGAGCAGGACTAGGAGATCATTATACACTTCAACAACACTCTATGAGGATCAATTCTGATGGAAGTGGCTATCTTCGGCAATGAGAGGGTCCAAATCAGTTCCAATTGATCAGTAATGCATAGAACCAGTTACACCCTGCAAAAAAACACTGGGAATTGAGTGTGGACCACAACACAGCATTTCTATTCTACCTGCTATTGTTTGCTTGCATTTTTATTTTTCTTCCCAGGTTATTTTTACCTTCTTTCTAAATCCAATTCTTGTGCAGCAAGATAATTGTATAAATATGTGTACATATATTTACATATACTTTTAATATATTTGACATGTATGAGACTACCTGCCATTTAGGGGAGGTAGTGGAGGGAAGGAGAGAAAAGTTGGAACAGAAGTTTTTGCAAGTGTCAGTGTTGAAAAAGTATCCATGCATATGTTTTGTCAATAAAAAAACTATAATAAAAAAGTATACTTTCTTCTTATTCAGTTGCTCATTGAAAACCACGGAGGGTGCAGGGACCCCAGGAGAGATGTCCTAAAAAGAGCTCTATATGCATCCCCTCAGGGAAGGCTGTATTTTCCCAACCTGTCTAAAAGAGGGCTACACAAAAGCATCTAGACACAGGCCATGTCCTAATCCCTCCTCTGACACCAAGTGTAAAAGGTGGGGATAGGATAAGATGGTCCTCTTTAGCTCTCAGTCTGACTATAAGACTTGGGTTCTATTTGACGGCTCAGTTTAGCCTCCATTTCAACAAGAAGGACGTGGGTTGACTGAGCTTCCCCTCTCCAGGACCTCAATTTTTTCCTCTGTAAAGGAAGAGACGTCCCCCAAAAGTCCTTCCAACTCTAATATGACGCTTTTAGGGTTTGGCTCTGGCAGTGCTCTGACAATCATTCCCCCAAACCCTCTGCTTGCTGCAGGGGTTAGCATTTCCCATCCCTCCCGCCTTCAGACTTTGCAACCTGTAATCAAACTTCTCAAGCTTCTTGGAAGTTGAGTGAAGAAACAAAAAAGTAAACTAGAAAGTTATCACAGGCTTACTTCCTCTTGGGAGACAGTAGGGAGAGGAGGGAGGTCAGCATCCTGGAAAGCTTCCTCAGGAGCAGCCTTTATTTCCCCTCAAGGGGCAGTTTCCGGCCCAGAAAGAGTTTTATACCCAGAAAACTCTATGTGTTTGTTCTCTGGGCTTCTAAAAAGCTGACAATGCACATGTTACACCACTAAAAATGGAGGGGAGGGAGGAGGGACACCCCAGGAAATGTTTGTTCAGAAAAGGGTTGTGGTCTTAGGGATGGAGAAGAAACTCTAAGTCCCCAGCAGGAATTGGCCTGGGGTGTGGGGAGAGTTGGAGGGAGGGCTAGCCACAGAAAGCTGTCCCTGCAATAGAAGCAGCTGAGGAAAGGTCTGTTGAAAGGAGTGAGTCTGTGTATGGACATATATATATATATATATATATATATATATATATATATATATATATATATATTGTATCTAACATATACTTTAACATATTTAACATGTATTGGTCAACCTGCCATCTGGGGGAGGGAGTGAGGAGAAGGAGGGGAAAAATTGGAACAAAAGGTTTGGCAATTGTCAATGCTGAAAAGTTATCCATGCATATATCTTGTAAATAAAAAGCTATAAATTAAAAAAAAAAAAAAAAAAAAGAAAGGAGTGAGTCTAAGAGTTTCCATTTCTTCACCTAGGCCCCCAAGAATACCAGATTAGTGTCCAGGGATGCCCCACACTGACAACTCTCTTTTGACTAAGCTGATCTGTTGGTTATGGAACTTTTGCACCCAAATGAACTTAGATTGTGATCTTAGGTGAATTTCATCTCCTCTATGAGTCTGGACATTCTCCTCTATTATTTGTAACTTCCAGCTTGACATTCTAAGTCCTCTATTCTTTTTTTTTTTTATTATTAAAGTTTTTTATTGGAGCAGCTAGGTGGTGCAGTGGATAGAGCACCAGCTCTGAAGTCAAGAGGACCTGAGTTCAAATCTGGTCTCAGACACTTAACACTTCCTAGTTATATGACCCTGGACAAGTCAAAAAAAAAAAAAAAGCTTTTTATTTTCAAAACATATTCATGGATAATTTTTCAACATTAATGCCTGCAAAATCTTGTGTTCCAAATTTTCCCCTCCTTCTCTCCACCCCCTCCCCTGGATGGTAAGTAATTCAATATATGTTAAATGTGTTAAAAATATGTGTTAAATCCAATATATGTATACATATTTATACAATTATCTTGCTGCATAAGAAAAATCAGATCAAAATGGAAAAAAATGAGAAAGAAAACATGCAAGCAAACAACAAAAAGAGCGAGAATGTTATATTGTGATCCACACTCAGGTCCCAGTGCTCTTTGTTGGAAAGTCACATCCATCAGAACTGAGCATCATATAATCTTCTTATTGCCGTGTATAATGATCTCGTTTCACTAAGTCCCCTATTCTAAGATCTTCCCCAATTCTGATATTCTATTCTCAATGACTGAATGGAAAAGCATATTTAAAAAGCACTTAATAAGTCCTTGGGATACAGATAGAAAAAGCAAGACAGCCTCTGCTCACATTCTTATGGGGGCAACAGAGAGGTTAGGGAGGCATGGAGGGATAGGAAGTTTTAGCTGCAAAAGGAAAATGTCCGTGGTCTTTGGGGGAAAAACATTGACAAAGCAGATCTCAAAGCATCTTTTCTAAAGTCACATCTTCTAATCTCCCTGCTAATGTCTCATTGTCTAATGCCGCTGATAAAACCAGATCTGCTTATGGTGTTAAAACATTTGCCAAAGGCTTTCACAGTGAGAGGGTCTCCCTGAGCCTCTGAGGAGGCCGGGCCTGGGCAGCTGCACTTGGCCAGTGGCTAGTCTCTCTGTGATAGCCGTGGGGGCCGGAAGCAGGGGCAGCGATGGTGGGAGCAGGAGGTTGCTGCTATTCCCAGGGCTCCTAGGGGTCAGAGCCCTGGGGTACTTCCATCCAGATCGGAGGGGAAGTGGCGAGAGTGGTTTGATTGTCCTGGCACAGGCCGCCTCCTGCCCCTCTCTCAGGGGGCTTAGGTGCTTGGATTCCCAGATGCCTGGATGGCAGCTGGTGGGGCTGGCTGACTTCTTATGCTCAGGGGTTGCTGATGCTCTGGATTGTCTATGGGAGCTGGGCTGGAAGCAGGGTTCATGGTGGGGGGGGACCTGCTCATTAATGACAATTGTTTAGCGGGTGGTGCTGGCGGTCTGGAGGACAGCGGGTCCATTCTCCATAAGCATCGCCCTCCTCAGGGATGATGGCTAGAAGCAGGACTGGGGTCTGGAGGGGACACAGGAAGGAGGGGGAGGGAAGAGGGACAGGAATGGGGGGGGGAGGCCTGCTATTCTCAGGGCTCTTGGGCTGACTCTGAGGGGAAGTGGTGGTTAAGGCGGTGGCAGCTGATTTACCTGGTAAGTAAAACACTTCAGGGTGTTTTGTGGTTGTCCTAAAGTTATTTTTAGCTCCAACATTTCATGCTTTATGTTCTAAAGTCCCTTCCACCGCTAACATTTTCTGTTTTGTATTTTAAGGCCCAATAGAGCTGTGGCATTCCGTGCTTTACGGTTCCTTCTGGATTTGATCTGTAGCCTAAGGTCCCTCATAATCCTAGCAGACTGATAGTGTGCGATTCTATCCAGGTGTCCGCCAGGGAAGATAGATAACCTTTAGTCCTGACCGAACACCGCAGTGTCAGGCTCACAGGATGCGGCTTCCAGAGAGATCCTGAGTATCCAGTTCCCCGGCTCCCCAGAGGTGCTTGTACAGGGCTCTCCTGGAAGATAAGAGAGTCATATGACCCTTAAACAGGTCATGAGAACACGGCTGCTACTTTTCCTCCCCAACTCCTCAGAGGTAGAAAATCCTTCGCTCCAGAAAAGGCTGGAGGTGGCACGGTGCTGCAGGGGGGCGAAGCCGCAAGTCTGCCCTTCCTCCAGAAGGTTCCCGGGGGGCAGCATTCAAGGCAGGACCAGAGCTGCTGCTGCCAGCTTGGAGGGAAAAGCTAAGTGCCTGAATTATGCGATGTGCCTTCCTCCCAGAGACCCTCTGAATGCATGGACTCCCGACCAGCTAGTTTAAGAGCTGAGATATAAACTGCATCCAGGTTTCATACAAGCCAAAATTTTTTCAGTGGGGTGAGAGGCGAGGAGATGGGGGGAGGAAAGGAGTGCCATCTGTAGTCAGAATAATGCAGGGTTTATTGGCTCCCTGTTCTTACTTAGAAGCCCCAAGGGTCCAAGCCAGAACTGGAGGGAAAGACCGTTGAATTCTCATTGGATGCAAGATAGATTACATATGAAACAAAGTCTCTGTCTTCTGGGAAATAATGGACCCGTGAAAGTGAACTATCCATCGTGCACCAACACCACGGGATGGAGCAGAATATTGATTGATATCTTTGTAAGACTCGTTTTAAATGTGTAGGTTTTTTAAAAGATTCACTCCTATAAATATCCTGGTAAAAATCCAAACCTACAAGTGGCTAAATCCCACCTATGTCCAAACCTCAAATGGATAAGGCTCACATATGTCCAAACCGTGAGTGGACGAGGCTGCATCAACCAGTTCATTCTGTGTTAGCCATGCCCATTGGTAGGCTGTTCTTGGCCCTTGCTTCCCTTCCAGTAGGACTTCAAATGACTGACTCCATCACAGTGAGGAAGGTCCCAACTTCTCAACTCACCCTCTGTATTCTGTCCCCAATCTAAATTTCTAGTTTAATTTCCCACTTCTGCTCCTCAAGTCCCTTCCCTTCCCTTTCTTTCTTTCTCTTTCTTTCCTTCTCTTCCTCCCTCCCTCCCTCCCTTTCTTCCCTCCTTCCTTCCTTCCTTTCTTCCTTCCCTCCATCCTTCTCTCCCTCCTTCTCTCCCTCCTTTCTTCCTTCCTTCCTTCCTTCCTTCCTTCCTTCCTTTCTTCCTTCCCTCCATCCTTCTCTCCCTCCTTCTCTCCCTCCTTTCTTCCCTCCTTCCTTCCTTCCTTTCTTCCTTCCCTCCATCCTTCTCTCCCTCCTTCTCTCCCTCCTTTCTTCCTTCCTTCCTTCCTTCCTTCCTTCCTTCCTTCCTTCCTTCCTTCCTTCCTTCCTTCTCTCCCTCCTTTCTTCCTTCCTTCCTTCCTTCCTTCCTTCCTTCCTTCCTTCCTTCCTTCCTTCCTTCCTTCCTTCCTTTTTCTTTCTTTCTCTGACTTCAGGACTGGTGCTCTATCCACTGCACCCATCTAGCTGCCTCCTCATGGACCCTGTTCTCCAAAGAGACCTTCTCCTGTCTCCCTGGGATGAAGGTAATTTCTATTTCCACAGTTTTGATAGTAACACTCCTTCCATTTGGAATATGCCCCCTACGCTATTCTTTAAAAATCCCTTTCATCATTTATGCATTCAACAGATTTTTATTAAATGCACCCTGCACGCTAGGTGTATTGAGGGACATAAGATGAATATAGCATCCTCATGATGTCTACAGTTTAGTAGAATAGAGACGACATTTATCTCAATAACATTTACTAAGCACCTACTCTGACAAAATCTTTGCATTTGGTGCTGGCTGAAATACAAAACTTAAAAATCTGTGCCCCTGACCTTGCAGAGCCAGCAGTTAGGGCGACAAGACACCGACACAAGGAACCACAATACACAGTATTAGGTAGTAAGTGCACAAGAGAGGTACAAAACTGGTGCCCTGTGAGGTCCAAGGGTGAGGGCGTCGGGAAGGGCTTCCAGGACCGAGCCCCACGAGATTTAGCTTCAGACTTTTCACGGAGCCTGCCACTGACGCCATTCTCTCTGGGCCTTCCTGTCTCCACCCTAGTTCCTGTAAACTTTTCACTACAAGGCTTGCTCTCCATCCCTTCACCATATCCGGTCTGACTTGCCCGTGG
The DNA here is from genome assembly GCF_048593235.1 of Sminthopsis crassicaudata. Classification (NCBI taxonomy): domain Eukaryota; kingdom Metazoa; phylum Chordata; class Mammalia; order Dasyuromorphia; family Dasyuridae; genus Sminthopsis; species Sminthopsis crassicaudata. Next base: position 664,740,332 of record NC_133617.1, read on the forward strand.
TCACGCAATACATTTCGGAAGGATTTTACACTAAGTCTTCCCGTTTCCCACTGTCCCTCAGATAGCAAGACCAGCAATATCCCTGGTAGGGTTGCGACAAAAGGCACTTTGTCCTTCCGAGAGAAGTCTAGAAATGGCAGCTGCTCTGATCAGCTTTGTTGGGAAGCCCCCCGCCCTCATGGAGATCAGAACAGGTCCTGGAATGGGCAAGGTCTGTGGGTGGGGGGAGATGGAACGAGGAGGGGACCCTCAGGGTGTCAGGCCCACATGATGACTTTGCTCGGGCCATCGGACTATGGAAGGGGCAGGAGTCCAAGAAGGAAAAGAGAGCTCTGAAAATGGCCCTCGGCCAGAGCCTGGGAGGGCTGGGCCCTAAGCTTGTCCCTGCCACTGGCTTGCCATATGATCATGGGCAAGTCCTTTCCCCTCCTCCGTCAAATGAGAGCTTTGGACCCATGGTTCCCAGAGCCCCTTTGGCCATTCTCTGAGTCTTCGAGGTACGCGGGGGTCAGGGAGGCCCTTCATTTCTTGCCCTCTTTCTTCTCATCCTCCTCCACCTTGATGGCTACTGTGTCCACGGTGTCCTTCTTCTTCTTCTTTTTGTCACCTGTTGGGGAGAGAAAGGTAACAGAAGGGAGAAAAGCTGGGGAAGAGGGGTGAATGAAGGCTTGGGAAGGTCACGAGCCCTCTCAAGAACACATACTCTCCGTCTCTGTCTCTGACTCTCCGTCTTTCTATCTCTCTCTCTCTCTCTCTACCCCTCCTCCCTTTCTTTTTCTCTCTCCCCCATCTCTGTCTCTGTGTGTCTGTTTTTTTTCTCTCTTTCATCTCTCTTTCTTCTCCATGCCGTTATACTTTCTAAAGCACTTTACCACATATATTCTCATGGGAGCCACACAAACCCCCCAGGAGCTATAGGGCAGATAAACTGTCCCTATTTTGCAGAGAAGGAAACAGAATGAGAGAGGGAAAGTCGCAGGCACGTAGAAGGAAGGGGCCTTGGAGGCCACAGGATTCAATCCTTTCATCTCACAGATAAAACTAACTGTTAGAGTGCTTACTATATGCCAGACGCTGGGCTAAGCAGCCAACAATCATGACCTCATTTGACCCTTACAACAGCCCTGGGAGATAGGTGCTATGACTATCCCCATTTTACAGATGAGGAAACTGAGGCAAACTCACCCAGGATCACACCGCCAGTAAGCATCTGAGGTCACATTTGGATGTAGACCTGACTCTAGCCCTGGCTCTTTATTAACCCAGAATCTTGCTGCCCATTGAGTAAACTGAGGCCCAGGGAGATGACGTCACCCAGGTGAGTACTCCAGTTCCAATCACAGGGCACAGAAGAAAGTAGGGGGGAGGGTCCGGGTCTTCCAACACCTCCCCCTGTCCCTGACCCTTAGCCGCTTCTCTCCCCTGACTGCCAAAGCTCCCTGAGGTTAAAGCGCCCCAGGACAGATGTCCCTAAGAGCTGGACTCTCCCAGTCACCGCCTTCCTATGAAGGTCCCCACTGAGCGCGTCCTTCTTTGGGTCTGACCGCAAGATGGTCTGCTTTTTTCCACAGAGTCTGATCCCGTCACCTCCTCCCCAAGTCCTATCCCGTCATCCTAAGATCTGCGATCCATCCCTTCATGTCTGTCTGCTGCTCTTCTCCAGTTTTTCTCCCACTTTTCTGGGCCTTTTTTTTTTTTTTAAAGGATTGTGACGTACACGAGACACAAAATTACAGAGCCATTATTATCATTACTGGAGGTCATCCGGTCCAGTCTTCTGCCTCTGGCTAAGCCATTATGGCAAGTCTAAAACACTGTCTCTGTCTCTCCTCCCCGTCTCTCCTGGGTTTTCCTAGACCTCTGTCTCCCAACCCCCTCAAGTCCCCAGAAGTTGGGGAGTTCTCTCTGGGACTCAGTTTCTTAGTCTGTGAAAAAAAAAAGGGTAAAGTAGCATACACAAATGTAGATACACATATTTAGTGAATGTAGACTATAGAATAGACCATAACATATAATCTAAAGTATACTATACCACAATATAATAATAATAGACTATAACAATCTAATATGTAACACCTATCTAATATATTTAGAGGTCCTTCCTTCCAGCTTCGAAATTCCTCGTTCTATATTCCGAGGCTCCTTCTAACTCTAAAGAGTCGCCCCGGGGCCCACGGAGCCCCGGCCCTCAGAGACAATCGGATCTACACTAATCGAGCCCCGGCCTTCAGAGACAATCGGATCTACACTAATCGAGCCCCGGCCTTCAGAGACAATCGGATCTACACTAATCGGTCGCTGACTAGCTGTCACCTCTACAACCTTCCCGCCAATGCCGTTCTCTATTCTCTCCTTGAACCCCCTTAGCAAATGGGACGTCTCGTTTCATTTCTGGAACTCTGATTCGTTCATCTCCATCTTCCGCCTCTGTCCTGCTTGTCTGGTCGTCTCCAGGGGGATCTCATTCCCTCCCTTTCCCCCAGCTCCTTCACCAACCTCTGCTCTCCCCAGCGCCCTGCCCTGACTTGGTACACAACAGGAGGCCTTTATCCCGGCAGCTCTATGTGGCCCTGGTTTGCTGCCTCAGGAAAAATCCTACTTCAGGGTCTCAGAGTCAGTCTGCCCCCCCAAATACTGACATGGGGTTTGGGGTCCTGTGGCCCATCCCCCCTCGCTCACAACCCACCCTGACTTGGAGTCCAGAAGACTCAGCTCAGATACACTCTAGCAGCGAGATGGTGGACAGATGACTAACTCTCTGAGACAGGCTTCCTCTCGGTAGAAGGGGGAGATGGAGCAGGGCCCCGAGCAGTCACTCTGGACCTTGCTCTAGCCTCCCAGCCACTCTTGGCCATTCTGGTCCTGCTTTGCGGGGCCTCCTCTGGCTCCCCCCCACCTCGGAACCTCCCCCAGCTTCTCTTACTCAGGTACATGTGACAAAAACACTCAGGGCCCAATGTTCTCCAGACCCAGCCACAATCCCCAGGGGCAAGAGCATGACTGTGGACAGCTGTGCAAACTCTGCAAAGGTCTCCCTTCCCCCGGGGTCCTCAGCCCTGACGCATCAGGGAGGAAGGGGTTTGCTGTAATTCAGTGGGATGCAGAACCTTGGAGTGAAGGAGTCTGGGACAGAGAAGTTTGGGGGGAGGGACCTGGGGAAGGAACACGGTTCGGGAAGTTTGGACTGGGGGCAACGAAGGAAGCCCTCACCTCCGGGAACCTCAGTGAGCTCCGTCAGGGGGGGCACCGTCTCCAGCTTGTCCGTGTACATCTTAGCCGCCCTCCTCTGCAGGTATCGGGCTTCGATCTCCTTCCGGGTCCGGGGCACGCGGCAGTTGAAGACACAGCACAGAGTGATGACTGTAAGGAGAACAGAGACGGAGATGGGGCAGCTGGGCCAGGGGCCGCCAGCCCAGGCCTGGAGGAAGAATCCGTTTTTCCCTCTCCTGTACTTGGCAGTCCGTCCCAGACCCAGGTAAGGGAAATGGCTGCGGTGCCGTGAGACTAGAATCCAAGCCAGAGATCGGGCTTGTGACTTAGGTCAGCCAGCTCCCACCTCTGAGTCCCATTGTCTCTTCAGGAGGCAAGTTAGATTTTAACTTGGGTCTTATGACATTGTTTTTCTCAGTGTTCAGTTTTCCCCTTGGTCCAAAGGGTCCCTGAGAGCAGAGGTCGACTGTCCCTCAGCCAGAGGCTATCTGAAGGTAGCCCCTCCAACCAGGGACTCCCTAAAATTGTATTTATGCCCTTCTTGCTCTTCTCTAGTGCAGGCTCTGCCCTCAAAGGTGGCTCAGCCTGGGCTTCTACCGAGGGCCACCTCGGGTCTGTACGGCTGCTGGACATGTGATTTTCGTGGGGCCCCAGTCTCTCTCCCTCACCTGTTTTCTCAGCTGTGACTGTCTGCCCCCAAAACCCACGGGCTCAAAGAGGGCCCAAATTTGTTATCCTTAATCTGGCTCAGGCTGTCCAGGCCCAGTCCCAGGCCACAGAACCGGCCCTTGGGAGTGGAGGGAACTGGGAGAGTCAGATCTTATTAAAAACCAGATATTGAAACCTAAGCTTCCAAGGCAAAACCACTGGAGGTGTGGGCTTAGGGTGTGGGTGGAGATATTTTGGGGAATCAGCAACAGAATTAAGAATCTTCTCATTCCTCAAAGAATTATAAATTTTAGAACTGGAAGGGCTTAAAGATTATCTAGTCTAATAATTTTCAGACTTTTTGATCTCAAGATCCCTCGGCATTCTGAAATGAACTCTTTGACATCCTTAAAATTTATTGAGGACTCCAAAGAGCTTTTGTTTTGATTATACCTATTAATATTTACTATATTAGAAATCAAAACTGATAAAGTTTTAGCCCATTACATATTAACATAAATAAAATATTTTATGAAAATTAAACATATTTTTCAAAAGAAAAAATGGAAAAAAGTCATTGTTTACATATTTTTACAAATCTCTTTAATGTCTGTCTTAATAGAAAGCAGATGGATTCTCCTATCTGTTTCTGCATTCAATCTGTTGCAATATGTTGTTTTGGTTGAATTATATAAAGAAAATTTGGCCTCATTAAGATATATAGTTGGAGGAGTATTTTACTAGGCCAATATTATGTCATAATATTATTGTGAAAATAGCTTTGACCCATGGATTCTGAAAGGGATCCCTAGAGAACATTTTGAGAAATGTTAAGCTCATTACAAAGTCCTGGAACTTTAAAAAAGAAGAAACTCAGTATTAAATAATTTTCCAAGAAAAGAAGTGAGTGCAAGGACAATGTTGTAAAAATTACCCATGTATATGTTGTATCAATAAAAAGCTATAATTTAAAAAAAAAGGCTGCAAAATATATATTAATGACTATAGTCAGTCAGTCATGTACTAAATACCTACTATGTGACAGTCACTATACGAAACACTTTATAGTTCTTTAAGGTTTATTTTTCAACCCAATAAAATAAATGTGAATACCTATATTAAAAAAATTTTTCCAAGGGCAGCCAAACAATTAAGTAGGAGAGCTGAGATAGGAACTCGGGTCTTTCATCTCTTGATGGAGGCTACATTTCCCTGTACTACCTGGAGGCTGACAACAGTTTAAGGATACGGACATGGTCAGGGCTTAACCAGGTGGAGCAGGCCCTTCCTCTGGGAGAGGCCGCCCCATCCTCTCCTCCTCCACCTTCTCCATCTGCTTTCTTGATGTTCAGCAACGTGCAGGTCACAGATCCAACTGCATCTCACGGCCTTGCCTCAGTTTGGGGCCGTTCCTCAGATACAGAAGGAAGAACAATTACTCCGAAAGAATACTTTGTCTCTTCCAGAGAGACGCCTGTGTTTGGATTTCAAGGGCCTTTTCCTAGCTGTGAAAGTAAATGAAAGTGTGTTTATATTTTCACAAGTATATGATTAACCCCTATGATTATCTAGTGTTTTGCCCCCTGGCTCTAATGTTCTATTTTCAAAAGTGCTAAGTTCTTCCTGCCCTAGAATTCTAGTGTGCTCATTGGGAGGGTCAACTTGGGAGAGTGAGGGGGATTTCCCCCTCAAACTGGTGAAAAACTGGTCCCTTTGGTTAAAGCAGGCGCATCTAGGTGTGTTTATAAGTGTAGATACAACTATATAAGTTGCCATCATTAGCAGTGTGAATTCATGACCCAAGTTACAGAATAAATAAAAACTAGTAAACTCCTTGAGTTCCTGGGGGAGGGAGAGGAAGCTGGGTACCATGTTCCAGCCCCCAAATTGGTTTATAATATGACCTGAATGAATTCTTTGGTTTCTTTGGGGTTTGACTTGTATCCCCTCTGAAATGGGGAGATTATGACTTCTAAATCTTGAGACTTATCTCCAGCAGCCCGGCCAAGGGTTACTTGCTGCAGAATGTAGGCTTCTTCCCCAGCCACCACATAGGAAAAGGTCCAACAGACTAGATTTCTCCCATGCCCGTTTTCTCCCCACCCCCATTCTCCTTCACCGGGAGGCTCCCAGTGAATTTCCCGTGCTTGGGAATCCCATGAAAGGATCTCCCAGCCCTGGGGAGAACCAGCCAGCCAGGAAAACCTGAGCTCTACCCCCTTATTATCTGGGTGACCCTGAGCAAATCCCTTCTCCTTTGTGAGTCTGAGTTTTTTCACCTTTAAAACAGAGATCATAATCATAATCACAGGCATATTAAAGGTAAAATATTTTGCAAACTTGAAAACCCTAAAAAAGAGGCCATTGTTGTTACTCGTTAAATAAACATTTAATGAAGTATAAATAGGAGTTATTATTAACCAGCACTGACCATCATCATGATTACTGTTGAGCTAAAAGCATGACCAGCTTCTCTGTCTCAGGACCACCCCCATTCCTCCAGTGCTAGAGGGGAAGGCGGGAGCCAGCAGCCTCTGCACACTGAGCCTGGGGAGCTGCAAGCTTCAAAGGAGCCTTGCAGATGTTGGCCTGCATCTCGTGCAGATGTTGCCAGGCTGGGGAGGACGTGCAAACCTCCCCTGCTTCTTCCCTCACAGACATTTGTTTGGGATGGGCCTGAATTAGCTTTAGAAGAATAAAGCAGGATTTTTCCCCTGGGGAGCTGGTTCTAGGCTGATAATATCGAGGCTGGCAGCAGCCCTTGGCAGGTGCCCTCGTATGTCCCTTTTCTCCAGCCCCAGGATGCAGAAAGGTGCTCCCGGTGGTACAGCCTGAGGATGAAGGCAAGACCTCGGATTCTGTTTGCCTCCCTCGATTCCAGGATATCTAAGCAGACTGAAAAGAATCCCAGAAGAGCGGGGCTGCAACATAGGAGGTCAGAGCCAGAAAGGATGCTAGAACACCGAATTCTGAGCTGAAAGGTATCTTAGAGATGATCTGTTCTGTCTTACCCGAGATCCCCAGAGAGGAAAGTCACAGGCTAGGAAGGGAGAGTCAAATTCCAACTCGGGTGCAAGTCAGTCCTTCGTCTTCTAAACCGCGCAGTCCCCTTGTTTCCCATTTCTAGTTCTAAATGATGATTAAGCTAACTCTGTCATTTCCCCCCCAAAGGCTGTGCCAGTCCACTAGCCCATGGCCCCATTGCACAATTCTGTAACTGGGATTGTGGAGAATGAAATCTGGAGCTACAATAAAAATGACTATGGCAGAGCTCTGAGCCAGTGGTGTTTTATCAGAAGGTCCCTGGCCCGGTCTAATGAAGTGGCTCTTCCTCGTGATCCGAGATGCTCCCTTCATCCAGGACCTTGTTTTTATAGGGTTTTATACCCCAATATGTAAGAGAGGTATGGAGAAATACAGAACATCATTGGTCGATAGGCCTTACCCTTGAGAGCCAAAAATACCATTGCAGCAGGGTGGGGATGGCCATCCCAGGGCATCTCCCACTGGCTAAGTACTCATAAAATGGCCCCCAGCTGGACAAGAGAGAATAGTCCGGAAATCCAGAGATAAATTGGGGGGCTTTCTAAAGCATCAAGGCGTCCCACTCATGTTGGGTCTGGACATGGAATTTAAGCAAAACAGTTTAGAGATATCTGTCAGCACCTTGTGTTTGCACACGTGAGTCTTATAACCTGGGGAACAAGTAGTGACCATTACAGTTTGAGGCCCACTGTAGGAACCTATCTATCCCTATGTGACGTATGTAGAATATCCCACTGATTAAAAAGCTTGCAGTAGAGTGGGGAGTCTTAATGGATTATTTCTCACAATATCGGTCCACTCTATATATGGTCTCCTCCCTATTAGAACGTAAGCTCCTTGAGGGCAGGGGCCGGTTTCACTTTTATATTTCTATCCCCAGTCGTGCTTGACCGAAATAAGCACTTTAGAAACGCTTTTTCATTCATTCATATAATGACGATAGTCCCCTGGGTGACCAAGACGCACAAACTTAACTCAGCATTATTGGAGGGAGACCCGTCCTTGGCAGGAAGCAGGAAACTTGGGTTTGAATAGTCTTGACAGTCTGAGATACAACCCAAAGATCACAGGTTATACCCTGGGCAGGAGAGCTGGATGCTTCACCGTGAGGAAAGGATGATACGGAGTTGGGGCCATGGCCAGACACTGCGCTAAGCCCTGTTCAGCAATCTGGCTGGATCCTCACAACAGCCCTGGGAGGGCTTATGTTATAATATATATTATATGTAATAATGCTATTCTTTTCTATATTTAACACTTAGGGAAACTGAGGCATAGAGAAAAAAGGTTTTTTCAGTAATTTGGACTCAGATCTTCCTAACTCTAGGCCCAATGCCCTGCCCACTAAGCCACCCAAGCTATCCAGGGCCACCCAAAGTCACCTTGTCGGGGGTGGCCTTTAGCTCTGAAATTTCCAGTCTATAAACATCTCCCTCAGAGCTTGGGGAAATCACTTGCCTTAGGAGACCAAGGAAAGATGGAAGCCGGATTAGATTTGTTGTGTTTGGCCCCAGAGGACGGAACCAGAAGCAGTGGGTGGAAGTTACAAAGAGGAAACTCTAGATTTGATACTGAGAAAAAATTCCTAATAACAAGAACTGTCCAAAGTGGAGTAGAATGGGCTGCTTTGATAGGGAATGGGCTCCCCGTCCTTGGAGGCCTTCAAGAAGTAGTTGGATAACAATGCGTTAATAATGGGGATCCCTTCATATAAGGGTTGACCGGGGGGCTTCTGAGGCCCCTTCCAATTCTCCAATTCCATGAATTTAGGATGGCTGGGTCGGGGCTCCTAGGTTTGAAGGCCAGCTCTGACCTTGCCTGATGGAGGCAGCTCGCAGCCTCTGCTCTCCAGTTTCATCACTGATAAAAGGAGAATAATAACAGTTCCACTCCTCTGCTTGGGGCCTCCTTAGGAAAGCATTGGGTAAGCTTTAAGTACTCTACAAATGTAAGCTATTATTATCATTACCATGGAGGCAGTAGACTATTAGGAAGCCGAGTTGTCTCAGGAGAAGAGCCTTTGAGCGTGGACAGGAGAGAGAGCAGAGAGACGGGATTCTCTTTCTCCTTCTTTGGGGTCCGTCGAGGGCAGCTCAGGCGCCTGAAATGGCTTGTCAGGGGAGAAAGGCTCTGGTAGGGCCATGTTGTGAAACATGTTTGACAGAAGGCCATCCCCTTCAGGGAGGAATGGAAAACAGCCATCCAGGATGGCCTCCCTGCCTGCGGCTCTGTTCTCTTCCCCTGGAGGGGAAGGGGGTATGCGGAGAGGAGGGTCTATGAGGGGCTCCAGCCAGGGTTAGCGCAAAGGTACCATCAAGGGAAGAGCTAAGGAGCTCCTGCCAAGAGGGGACACATGGGAAGCAGATGGAAATGTGGGCCTGGCTCCCTTCCCTGCCTCGCACATCTGGAGGGGGCTGGCCCCCTCCCCAAGAGGACCCACCCAGTGACTTCATCCTCCCAGCACCCCAGGATTTCTGCCACCCAGATTTCTTTAGCTCAGACGATAGAAGGGTCACACACACCCCCTCCCTGCAACTTGCCTGCTCCTGTCTTGGGGTCCTTACTCTCTGGATCTCTAGGATTTGATTGTGGTCTTGGAAGACTCCAATGTACCTCTCCCCAGACCAGCCCCCCACTTCTCTTCCCAGACCCAGCTCCCACTCCCAGGAGCTGATAGAGCAGAACAAAAAATTCCTGAAATAAGAAGCCGCACCCCTGACACCAAATAGCGGGGTGTCTCTTAATTTCCATGAGCCCCAGTTTCCTCAGCTGTAGGACCTGCCCCACTTAAATCCAATTCACACTCTTGTCAAGATGTCAACCGGTGACATCACTGGTCCTCTCCAGCAACCAGAAGGGGCTACGAGGTGCTGGGCCCCGTGCTGAGAGCTAGAAATACAGACAGAACTAAGAGGAGTCCCTGCCCTGACAGCTTACGTCCCATCAGGGGAGACACGTGCAAATAAAAAATATGGATTTCCTTGGCAAGGAACTGCTGATAAGAGGAGTCCATCCACCAAACAGAGTGGCAAGCATTGGCCAAGGTATAGTCTTACTGGGTTGTGGGAACACAGGTCCCCCAGCAGGACCTGAATGGGATTGAGGCTCCATCCCTCAGGCTGGGACTCGGGGTTCAGTGATTAGCCCAGGGTCACACAGGCAAACTTTGAACCCAGGGCTTCCTGACTTCAGGGTCTGTTCCACAGCCTCTATAGCATTCGGTTGCCTTTCTGTAATAGATGCAAAAACTGAGGTTCAGAATAACGAATTGATTTGCCCAGAGCTATGGATACCTCTTAAGGGGTTTAAAGTGAAATTTTCCTGATTCTGAGGCCATTTTCCCAACACTTTACCCCAAGGCCTCCCATGCATGATATTAAAACATAACACAGTGATGGGAAGCGGGGTTTGGGCTCGGAAAAGTTCTCATGTAGAAGGCAGAAGCCGAGTTAAATGTCTGAATGAGGGGACATTGACCCCGAACGAAGATGGACCAATGACAAACAAACGGAAGCCAACCCAGCATGGCGTTCCCCACCAAAGCTGTGAGTGGGAACCGTGGGCATCCTGCCTGCTGACTCCCGTCCTGCAGGGCGTTTCTTGCTGGACACCTTGTCCCCAGGTGCTGGGTTATTGTGAATCAGGAACACTTTGAACAGCCTATGAACATAAAAACCTCTGCCTCCCCTTTCTCCCCTTTCTCCGTGTATCCTGCGCTCTCATCCCTGGTCTCTGCCTTCTCTTAGATTCAGGGCCCATTTTCCCTGAGCCATGGGGAGTTTCTAAATGGAAGCTTTCAAGAGACAAAAAAGGTTGGAAGATGAGCGTTCACTTTCCAGGCCTGCCATTGATTCACTGTATGCTCTTGGATGTCACCTCGTTTCTCTAGGTCCCCATTTCTTCACCTGATAATGAGGGGATTTCATTAGATGATTTTTAAATTTCTAGCCCTCCACATTCCAATAAGTTTATGAGGGCCTTCCGGCCCAGCACAGCGGATAGAGAGCCAGGCCTAAGTCCGGCTCCACCCCCCACACTTAGTGGACACAAGACCTTGGGCAAGACAGTTAACTTCTCAGTGTCCCAGGCAAGCCAATGAACTTCATAAATTACAGAAAAGGGGCTTTGTCCTAACGATATACCACATCTACTTCCTATTCCTACTGGTCGTTGATAGTAGGAGATGGGAAAGAGTGGGAGGGATAGGGAATGGGCTGTGATTAAAGCGGACAGTGCTGAGGTCAAGTCAAGTCTTAGCTCTTTTACTGTGTCCCTCTGAACAACTCACTCCCCTCCACGGACCTCAAAAGCTGCAAAATATTTTAATAAAATATTTTCAATAATTATTATATTAATAATCTAAATATAATATTATTTAATAATAAATATATAATAGTAAAAATAAAAATATTTGGACTGCTTTTAGCATAGAACTGTTTAGAGAAAAAAGGCATGAAAGTACTTGTTTTGTTTTGGGGTTTTAAAAAAAATTATTAGAATGTTTATTTAAGTGTGAGTTATTAGCATCGTCAAAGCAGCTTTCTCAACTGGTCCTCGACCCACAGCAGACCGGCAGCTGGGACATTGTCCCTCCGCCCCACATCATGGACACCCTGCCTGGACGAGCCAGATCACTTTCCCATGAGCCCTAGCCAGGCGGAATCAGAGAGTCCCAGGCCAATCCCACGAGAACTCGGCCTTCCGAAAGCCAAAAGAAACGGCTGTGACAGAGTCCCCTGTGGTATTGTGGAAGGAATGAAGCAGAGCTGGAAATCAGGAGACCTGGGCTCTGTTCACAGCTGTGTCATCCGCTGGGTGAATTCACCTAGTCTTTCATGCTTCAGGACTCAGTTCCTTCATCTGTACAATGGGACTTTTAACTAGAACTTTAGTTCTAATTATTTAGTTAGTTACATAAGGACTCTCATGGGGAGACCATAAGCAGCAAAACTCTACGGTAACAAGGATGGAAATTTTGACACAGAGCTTAGGGCTGATGGGATTGTCTGGGCCACTGGGGATGATCTATCTAGTCCTCTAGATCCAGGAGGCTCAGGAGCCAGAGAGGAGGTAGCTTGGAGCTGCCGAATTTTACTCAGAACTCAATGTGAGTCATGGAGAATATGGCACTGGATAAAATAAAGCTGTTGTGAGACTTGGGGGCCACATCTATGGTTGGTGTTGCCGCAGGGGGATTTCCATCTTGACCCCACCCAAATTTCCCTCCTTTCCTTATCTGGGTAGTGGCCCTTTAAAAGTGGGGGGGAAGAGAATCATCAAATGGGCATTCTGGGGACAGAATGTCAGGAATCCCTTCCCAACACCAGGCCCCATAATTATAGTAATTACCCTGAGGCAACCTTCCCTGGCAAAGAGGGCTCTAGTCACTGGGTAGAATCCCTCCCACCACCCCCATTGCCAGTTTCCTCCATCCCGCAGACCCCAAACAGGGACATTTTGAGCACCATAAGGTGCCAGAAACAACTAGGGGCCTCCTGTGGTTAGTCAACTAGCATTTACCAGAATTCCTCCCTCGCATGGTCTGCGACCAGCAGGGACCATGACTTTTCGGCCTGGTCCGTGTGCCTTCCACAGGTTGCCTGCCTGCTCGTTGGCCCCCAGATGCCCAGCAGCGAGAGGTCACTTAGGTCTCTGTGCCCCCCTCAAGCCCCCTGCCCTGGCACTTAGTCTGGCTCCTTCGTTTTCCAGGAGGACTGATGACATCACCATGGGATGATGTCTTAACTACCCTTCAACTAAGCTGAAGAGGATAGGACCAGAGATTTGGAGTCTGAAGGAAATTTCTGGAGTCTCTCTAAGCCCAACTCTCTCTTTTTTTTAAATTAAAGCTTTTTATTTTCAAAATATACACATGGATAATTTTCAACATCCACCCTTACCAAACCTTGTGTTCTAATTTTTTTCCTCCCTTTCCCTCATCTCCTCCCTGAGACAGCAAGTGATCTAATATATGTTAAACATGTGCAATTCTTCTATAAATATTTCCATGCTGCACCAGAAAAACCAGATCAAAAAGAGGGGAAATGAAGGGGAAAAAACCAGCAAACAATAACAAAAAGAGTGAAAATTCCGTGTTGCCCTCCACACTCAGTTCCAAAGTTCTCTCTCAGAGTGCAGTTGGCTCTCTCCATCAGGCCTGGTGAGCATCCCTCTCATTTTTACAAATGAGGGAATTAAGAACAAGAACCTGGCTCTAAATCAAATAATCCGGTCTTAGAACCCAGGTTCTCAGAGACCAAGTTCAGTCATCCCTCCTCTCCATACAAGCTGCCTTGTGGAATAGGGTGGGGAGAGACTGGAAAGAAGCAAAGTCAGGGAGCTGGAGTGGGGAGAATCAGAGGAAAGGGGGAAAGAAAGGGTGGGGCCTTACTTACTGATGGACAGGACAAAGAGGGAAAATATCCCAACCACGTGCCACAGGCGCATGTCCCAGAAGACGACGGTCTCCTTGGTGAGTGGGGGCGGCTTGGGTTTTGGGGGCGCCGTGCTGGGCTGCAAAAGACGAGAGAAAGGAGATGAGGACCATAGAGGAGACAGGGGGAGGGACAATAAGGAGCCCCCTTTCCGTTAATCCCAGAAATGTGACTCCCCGGCACACACCTACCACTAGCCCCCCTCCCCTTCTCTGCCTCCGCTGACATGAGCTCAGCTGTTGAGATGATGATGCTAGAGCCATGACTGCCCATCTGCTGATGGCCCAGGTGATCCTTAAATGATCTTTTGATAACAAATTCCCATTACTGTAAGCTCACTTCTAACTCTGAAATTCTGTGTTTTGAGCTCAAAGGTTAGGTTCGGTTGTGTTCTAAGTCCCTTACCCCTGAAAGTTTAGCATCCTAACTGGGCCGGGAGGTGGTTCTAGGGCTCGGAACTGGTGTCTGGCCATATTTCCTAAAACTGTCTCCCCCACTTCAGCACATCCCATGGATGTACACACAAACCTTCCTTGGAGACTCCGGTTATTCAGCTGCCAAGGCCAAAGCAGCATAGGGAAGTTGAAGACCTTTTTTGGGAGTTTTTATAACAGCTTCCTCCAAACCAAACTTATGCTCTGGAAAGACCAATGAGGTCAGTCACTCTGTGCCCCTGAGCTACTTCCTTCTCATAGAGGGGCATCTTAAGGGTAAGAAACAGTCCCTCTGCCTCTTGGAAAGTCTATAAAATAAAAGAGCGGTCCCATATATCAAGGGCCGACCGCTTTGGCAATCTGCTTTCTTAGAACCACATTTTTAAATGAATAAAGTAAAATCCATCTGATTACAAGGGAAATTACATGGAAATTAAGTTATCAATTTTTTATGTTTTTTCTCAATAGTTTTATTTTTCCAAATAAAGAATATATATATATTTTTATTTTTTAAAATGTAATTATAGTTTTTATTTACCAGATATATGCATGGGTAATTTTGACAATTGCCAAAACTTTTGTTACAATTTTTCCCCTCCCCCCCCATGGCAGGTTGACCCATACATGTTCAATATGTTAAAGTATAAATTAAGTACAATATATGTATACATGTCCAAACAGTTGTTTTGCTGTACAAAAAGAATCGGACTTTGAGATAGTGTACAATTAGCCTGTGAAGGAAATAAAAATGCAGGGGATAAAAATAGAGGGACTGGGAATTCTATATAGTAAAGAAAAATTTCAATGTTCATTTTTGTTTGTGTTGAACATTTTTCTCCTTCCCTCTCTTCTCTTCTCCCTCTCCAAGATTTTTTGAAAGTTTCCAGACTCCCTGGTTAAGAACCCCTGTACCCTATGATCTCTGAACACAATTCAATCTATAAATGAAGTGAGTTCTCATTTGCTACTTATAACTATATGATGGCCTTAGGGGATAGATCCACTAAATTCTCAGGGCTTCTGTTACTTTGTTTGCAAAATGAGGGAAATTCACTAGGTCTCCAAGATCCCCCCAAGCTCTAAATCATCCCATGGAGGACCATTTCTCTCAGACCAGGGAATCCCTGAAGATGGGACAAACCTTCCCTTCTCATGCTTATAATTTCCTCAGACACCTGAGCCCTCGGCATCCTGGGAAAGATGGCTTGGGGGCAGGGGGGAGGCGCAGAATTAGGAAAAGGCAGAGAAAGGGAGAGTTTGGGCTGTCTGATTTCTCTTTCAATCCACTGGCTGATTCCCTTAGGCAGTGGATGCATCGAAAACACTTGGTACAGCATCTTCCTTATTTTCCACCTCTAAAATATAGGATCAGTGTCCCCTAAGAAAAGACCAGCCAGAAGCCATTGATGAGAATCAAAAGAATGTCCTATGAGTCTTAAGGGCATTGTCTCATCAAACTGAGACATGGTCAAGACCTGAGCTTAAAAAAACCCAATGTCTCCCACTGGGAGAACAGTCTGGATCCAGATGGCTCTGGAGGGGAAACCGAGGCAGAGACCCTTGCCCAGGCCTCCCTCCCTCAGATCCAATTCTCCTGCCCATCATGGCATTCTCTCCCTGATGTCCCGGTCCTCGGGATGAAGGACAAACATCAATGACAATAATTGGGAGGAGAATTAACTCCGGAGGATGGGGGCTGGTCAAGGGACACCGAGGTCAGGATGATTCTGCAACACTGTATGAGGAGGGGACTTTCAGCAAGAAGAACAGACCACCCACAAAGAAGGCTGGAAAGGACACTGGGTCAGTGGGTGTGACTTGGAATTATGGTCCTAACAATAGCAACAGTAATAATAAAAATAATAGTAATTATTACCATTATAATCATAGCTCCCAGTCTTAATTTCTCTCCCTTAATGATAGCTCACATTTATATGGTGCTTTAAGGAAGGTTAACAAAGAGCTTTCCTCACCCCTTTCCTGGGAGGCAAACAAGGCAGGTATTATTATCATCATGCCCATTTTCCAGAGGAGATAAATGAGGCTCAGAAATTAGAAGAAATTTGTCCACAGCCTGTAATTATCGTAGGTGCAAGAAGCAGGTCATTTTTCAGCTCTCCTGGCTCCGTGTTCAGAGGTGATACCGGCTGGATTCTCACAAGAGCTAATTGCCCTCCTCCAGAGAAGAAAGAAGGATGGATTATATCTTTCTCTCTCTTCTCTCTGTCCTGGGGCAGCTGTTCACAACTATGGACCACACCTGCCCTCTAGTGGTCAAATGAGTTAACATCAAAGTTCTTCAATGTTTTCTGAAAAACAAAATTGTTCTCCAAAGAGCCTGGACCAGGGACATCCTGAAATTTAGAAGTGCTGGGAATCTCTAGGACCGTCTAATCCAAATCACTCGTTTTAGAGAAAAAAGAAAATAAATCCTAGTATGAGAAAAGCGACTCTCCTTTGGGCAGAATAATTAATAAACATGTATTAATAATAATAACTAACCTTTATTTGTTTTATAGTTTACAAAGAGCTAGATAATGTACATTATGTATAATGTATATGTATTAAATGCATGTTTGTGTATAGTGTATTTTGCATATGTATGTGTAAATTATATATATATATATATATTAGCTGTCTATGTTATATTCCATAGTATATATTAACTGTGTATAACATATATTACTGTATATGTGATATATGTGTTAACTATGTTTTATATATTACTGTTATATGTATGTATAATATATAAGCTGTATTTAAATATCACTGTTATATGATATATATGTATTAACTGTGTTTATATATTGCATTTTATATATATTACTGTCATGACATACATGATATATAACATAAACTGTTTTTATATATTACTGTTATGACATATATATGATGTATATAATATATATTGATATATTATTGGTATATGATATATATAAAATATATTAACTGTGTTTATATGTATATATTACTCTTATAAGATATATAACATATTTACTGTTTTTATATATATTGCTGCTATGACACATATAAGATATATATAACATGTATTACTGTTATATGGATATATTATATAGGTTTCTGTCATGATATATAATATATAGTGTGGGTTTTATATGTTACTGTTATGACATATATGATATATAATATATAAACTGTTTTATTTATATTACTGTTATGTGATATATAATATATATTTACTGTGTTTATATATTACTCTTATATAACATATATTATTAATTGTTTTATATATTATTATACATATTTTATACATATGTATATATAAGCTCACATGAGCCTCATAGCAACCTTGGGAGGTAAGTACTGTAATTATCCTCATTTTACAGATGAAGAACCTGAGACAAACAGGGGTCAAGTAACTTGCCCAGGGTCCCACAAGTATGAAGTGTCTGAGGCTGGATTTGAACTCAGCTCTACTGTGCCACCTAGCTGCTCGACTGTCTTTCCTATGTTGTGTGCCCAGTGCCAAGCGCAGTACCTTGCATGCAGTTGGCACTTAATTATTGCTTACTGAATGGGATTTGCAGCAGCAGAACTCAGCCTTGGCTGTAGCTGCCTTGCAAGGAGCTGCCCATCCATGCACATTCTGCCTTGGGCTGGCTCGTTAAACTCAACCCACCCGGGGTGACCGATGCTCTAACTTGACTAACATCACAGGGTCATCTTGGTTCTTTTCAAGAGGGGAGCAGCCAACCAGCCGACTCTAAAGAGATATCTGGCCGAGCTTCTTATTTTGTCTTTCTCTCGTTGCAGCTGAGAAGATTCTACTCTTTCTAAGATGACAAAGGGATGCTGAGGATTTTCTTTGACTCCATTTCCACCCCAGACTCGGGTCCGGAGGGGTTCAGGTTTCTGGAGAGGGCCACGCGGTGATGACCAGATCTGGGAGATGGGGGCCGGGAGCTATCTGAAGGACAAGGGCTGTCCTTGGGCAGCCAGGACTTCCAATGATGGGGGGGGGGGGAATGATGCCCCAGCAAGAGCAGGAGTAAAATAAACAAATAAAAATCATCTCCTAGAATGCTATCTGCAGGGGATAAAGACTCACAATCATACAGAGATATTCTGGTAACTAAAATCAGTTTGTCCGCCATTGTGGAATGTCTGTGTGCTTTGGTACTGTCTGCCATGGAGATAATCTCTGAATAGAATTCTCCATCTGTGACTATCTAAAATGTTGAAATAAAAATGAGAAATGTGAAAAGAAAAAAGAATCCCCTACCAAAGTACACAACGTCCACGAGGGGAAATGCACGGTCTTATAGAAATCTGACGAGGAGGGAAACCTTTTTCCCTACGACAACTTACGCTTCTGGATCACAGGTCTTGATGTCCTTAGTTATCAAATAAGAAACTTCTTGATCAAATTAGATGTTGTTTGTAAAGGACTTTGAATAGACAATGGCACATAGGCATTTAATAAAGAAACTTAAAAACAATAAAGTTATTTAAATTTACATTTATTAAAATAAATAAATTGAATAAGTAGTTACTTCCTTCCCTTCCCCTTAAAGAACAGTCTGCGTGCACATTTGCTTCCTGCTGCCCTCCTGGTCTCCACTTCCCTGTTCCTCTGCAGCCTCTGAGGGTCAAGCTCTCTTAGGATGTCTGCTCACACCATGATTTATTCTACCTCTTAGCCCCTTCTCTTAGCCTAATTCCATCCCATTTATTTGCGCACTAGGAGGATCTCCTTCAGTTCAAGTCAATAAACATTTATGAAGGCCCTGTGAAGGGCAGGAGGTCCCCTGGGTGTTTCTGGTTTCTATAAACAACTGGTCCCGGCCTTGGGGAGCTTAAAACGGAAAGATGTCCCCAGATAGCCCAGTGAGGGACGGGTCGGAGTTTGGTCTAGCCCGAGCATCGCCCCAAGCCCGTCCCCGGAGGGCAGGAGGTGCGCGATTACTTGCGCCTGTTGCACTGAGCTTTTCATCCCCGAAGTTCCCACAGCAGAAAGACCCGGCAATAATCACCGTCCCACACATTTACAGAGGCGGCTTTACAAAGCTCATTATCTCGTCTCCGTGCCGCCCACAGGCCGGGGGCTTCGGGGAGAAGGGCGGGAGGGCAGAGCCGCGGACTTTGGGAAGCAGGCGCCTGGGCCCCGGAGAGCGCAGCCCTGCCAACCAGTGGGCGCTCGGCCCTGGGCAGATGGGAACGGACCCACAGTCGGAAGGCTGCCGGAGGTCACGGGGCTGCTCCTGGGCCAGAGGGCCCAGCTTAAGTAAAACCCAGAAGGGCCCAAACTCGAACCAGCGCGGTTCCCGGGCAAGAGCCTGGCGCTGGACTCAAAATAAGGACCTCCCTGCCCCGGAGGAGCTTACCTTCTGCTGGAACAAAGCATGTGAACAAATAAGTCAGCAGTAGAAGTGCAAAGTCCCCGGAGAAGGGGAAGCCGTCGGGGCGTGTACGAAAGGTGAAGATGGAGGGAAGAAGTGCAGTGAAAGAACGTGGCTACTAAAGGACCGGGGCCTGGCTCTGGGCCTGGCTCTGAATGACCCCGACCGCAGTTCTGGATGGAGCTCCAGAACTCACCGCAATCTAAAGCAGTGAAGAAGGGTCTGATCCAACACAGCGTTTTCCCTCTTTAAAAAACAAACAAAAACAACCACAAAAAGAATACCCATCTTCCAAGTGCATCAAGAGGCTATCATGATCCACCTTTGGTTTATGAGAGATGAAACGACCACCCTTTTATTAATTATTTCCTAACCATAATTCATAAAGTAATTGGTTACCCAGACATTATGTCTATGGAACTTTTTGTCACAATCCCAATCACCTTGTTTGCCCTTCACACTAAGATTCAACAACTCAATAGACAAGTCAGTAAAGTTCTATTAAGTTCTTCCTAAAAAAAAAAATGTTATTAAGAGTGACTGAGATATGGAAGAGGGAACTGTGTACACATCTTTTATGCATGGTATATGCCTGTTTGTATATTGTCTGTGTGTACACCTACACAGGATATTCCAAAGTTCTTAGTGTAATTGTAAGACTTTCGGGTATGTTGTGTATGTGTGCATGTGTGTATGGGTATGTCTGTGCATGCACCTGTGTTTGCATTTGTATGTACATTTATATAGGCAGCACTGTGTGACCTTGAACAAGTCATGTTGAACAAGGCTAAAGTTTGCCTCCGTTTCCCTATACGTAAAATGAGCTAGAGAAGGAAATCACAAACCACTTTAGTATCTTTGCCAAGAAATATCAAATGGGGCCTGAATAATCAGACCCTACTGAAACAACTGAACAATTATGTGTGTGGACTTACACATATATATAATTTTGATATATATGTATGCATATAGGTATATGTGTATATATACATATACAGAGAGAAGAAAAAAGAAGAGGAGGAAAGGAAGAAGGAGGAGGAGGAGAGGGGGGGAAGGAGGAGGAGAAACAGCACATCTTGGTAGTACAGTAACCCCAAATATGGTCACAAAGAGTCAGACATGACTGAAAATGACTGAACAACAACATTTTTAAGTGTCCCTAGGCAAAGCTATGAAGTCTCATGATTACCTCTTTTCTCTCCCACTTGGCCATCTTTCTTTCCTTATAGAAGCCCTCCCCCAGTCAAAACATCCCATTTAAGCCTGTTCTCTCCTGTTCCTCCCCTAACCTCTTCACAATCAAAATTTCCATTCTCTCACTGTCTTGCTCTTAGCAAACTGACAAATGAATTTGCCACATTATTCATTGATAACATTATCCTACCCCTCCCAGGGGCACTTGACCCAGGCAAACAGAGAGGGCAATGCCTAATGGATCTCTAATGGCAGAATTTCCTGTACTGGTAAATGGATTATGAGCATATTTAGGGGCAGAGGGGCCTTCTTGGTACATGATGAGAACATCATAGCTTTCTGATTATCTTTCTTCCCAGACTTTTCCCTTTCCAAATTTTCCCATTATCATGTAGAGATCACTTTCCTCCCAGTTTACCCAGACTCATTGTCATCCTTGCCTTCAAATTGAGATTCAAGGGGTCCCCCAAAATTTTGTGTTTCCAGACCGGTGTAATGATGTGTCTCAAAAGACTTTGAAAGTTCAGACCCATTTATCTCCAAGTCAAGGGGAAAAGTTTATTATAATTGTAATGCCAATTAAAAGAAGGCTAAATTCCATATTCCTAGCAAAGAGCAAGGAGCCAACAGGTAAATTTATTGAGAAAAGTGAGAGAAACCAGGTGCTTCACGTCACTGATAAGTTAATTGTATGACTTAGAGGTGGAGTTGAGGAAGGGTCAGGGTCTTATGTTGTGCACAGGTGCCCTACCCATAGTTCCCTGAGCAGAGCTCCCGGGAGGTGTGTTTTTAGGCCTGAAACATCACCGAGTCAAGTAGTGGACATCCAAGTGTACTGCACCTGTCCTTACTTTAGGCACCTCGTTATTACGATCACTGGCTTCAAGCATCCTGTTATTTCGGGCCAGTGGCTGTTACTTGTCTTTTGGACTCAGTATCCTGGTCATACAAGGCAAACTAAGGCAAAATAGCCTAAAGGAAGAAATACAACATTCCTAACCACATCATTTTGAAAGCCAGGTCGCCTTGGGATTATTACTCCACACACCCAATCCATTGACAAATCTTGTCATTTCTATATTTATAACACCTTTTGTATGTGTATCCTCTTCTCCTCCAGCCAGCACCCCAATCCTCAGATCCCTGTCACCTCTCAACTGGAACACTGAACAGCCTTCTAATAATCCCCCTTGTCTCATCTCTGTCCCCTCTCAATCAGTAACAAACATTTATTAAATGCACCAGGAATTGTGCTAAATAAATACTGGAGAGAAAAAAGAAAGGGTGAAAAGACCTCTGTCCTCAAGAAGCATATATTATAACTAAAGAGATGATTAGGTTCATCGAAAATTAATCCTGATTAGAAAAAAGTCACTTGACAGAAGAAGGCATTATTTGCAAGTGGGGAGACTGAAGTGGTCTCCTATAAAAAGTGAGGCATAAGCTGGGCTTTTGATAAAGGTGAGGCAAAGCCTTCCAACTTATCTTCTACTCAATGGGATTTTGTGACCGAATTACCCCCACTTTTCAGTAAACTATGGTGACTCCCTATTAGCTTCAGAACCAATTCTACTGGTTTCTCATTGCCATTTGAAGCTCTTCACAAACCAGTCCTTTCCTGGAACCTACATATTTTTATTTTCATCCCTTTCCCTCCACACATTCCATGATCCGGGTCTCCCCCGATCAGAAGGCTTTTGACTATTAGTTTCCCTGTGTTTCCTCCAAAATGTCTCTACTCCAGAGATCTGAAGAGAAAATGCACCATTCACCTTCTGCAAGAAATGTGATGAACTTAAAATGCATAGAGAAAACAACATTCTGGACATGGTCAATGTAGGAATTTGTTTGACTGGATTAGATATGATTTGGGTGAGGGTTTGTTTTTCATATTGGATAGTGGGTATTTAATAAGAGGAGAGGCAATAGGAGGAATAGGTTATGAATGCAAGTAAAAATAAATAAATAAATTCAGGGGGGAAATGACATCTCAAAGCCTATTCTGCTTAGGGCCTTTCCCAGTGTCTCAGCTGCTCATAATAACTGTCCATTTCAGATTCTCTTCATCTATTTTTCATCTATATTCTATATATCTATTTATCTATATGTTGTCTTTTCTATTAGAATGCATGTTTCTTTTTTTCTTCCCAACATAATTCATAAATGTGTATTTATGTGTATGTGTATTAAATGTGTAAGTATGTGTACTAAAAATAAATAAAATTACAATAGAAAAATAAGAAAGAATGCATGTTTCTTGAAGGCAAAGGTTAATTTTATTTCTACTTTTGGCATTCTTGAATGGAGCATATGATGCATGGAAGTAAGGAGATATAAGTCTGCTAGCTTTTAGAGGACCTTAAATGCCAAGATAAGGAATCTAAGCTTGTGCTTGGTGTAGTGCCTGGTACAGTAGGTACTTAGTAAATGTCAGAAGCACTGACAGAATTATGCTTAGAGTCAGGTAGAGCTGATTTCAAATACAGTCTCAGACATTTTGAGCTGTATAATCCTGAGCAAGTTAATTAACCACTGTTTTATCTCAATTTTCTAACTATATATCTCATGCTGCCCTTCCTCTCCACCACCACCCCTTTTGACAGGAGAGACTGGGGGAGATTGTGACCTAGAGTCCCTTGGCATAGGGGAAGGGGAAATTAATCAAAAGGAGATGAAAATGTGGAGAAAAGTCACAGAAAGAGTTGATTTTTGCTGAGGGTTGATTAAGTAGAATTGCAGAAGAAGAGACTGGGTCCTTACAAACTCATTTACAATGGACAGAGTTTACCTATTTTAAAGAACAAGGTGGCCCAGTGGATGAAACATCAACCCTGGAGTCAGGAGGGCCTGAATTCAAATCCAGTCTCAGATAATTAATAGCTGTGTGACTCTAGACAAGTCATTTAGGCCTAGTTGGCTCAGAGGCGGGAAAGAAGCTCATGAGAGACTTCTGTTTTACTTTCAGGTGATGCAGGGCCATGAATCTCAGAGCTGGAGAAGCCTCTGAGGGCATCTAAGTCTAAACAGACCTGAGCAGGAATCCCTGTCTAGTGCTCCCAGCAAAGATCATCTGGTCACTACTTGAAAACCTCTGTTGATGGAGAACTCACTCTTTCCAAGCTGTTTGCTCCATTTTTGTGCAGCACTAATTTTTAGAAAAGTTTTCCTTATATTTATATAAAACCTGCATCCCTTTAACTTCCACCCATCGTTCCAATTCTGCCTTCTGGGTCCCAGAAAAGCATGTCTGATCCTTCTACCTGACAGCCACCCAAACACTTAAAACAGCAAATCTGTTCTCTCGTCAGGTTATAGATTTCATCAGTCACCTTACGGCGTGGTCCCCTTTCCATCCTTCCTTCCCTCAGCTGTGCTCTAGCTTGTTAATATCTTTCCTAAAGGAAAAAAGGTACATTTGGGTGACCATCTCCACCTGGCACTTTCTGCACACTGGCCATCAGCCTCAGTCTTTGGACCCTCCTGTCCCTGGATGCCCAGCTCTGATAGGTGAGCTTTGGTCTCACCTTTCCCTCCACACAACTCCTCCCAATCTCCCATCTCCTCACCAGTCCTCCTCCTCTTTCATTTCCTCTTTTGGGTGTTACATTTGCTCCATTAGAACGTAAACTCTTGAGAGGAGGGACTGTCTTATTTGCATTTGTATCTCGGATTTAGCTCAGTGCTGGGCACCTAGTCAATTCTTAATAAATGCTCTATCATCCATCCATCTATCCATCTCTCTCTTTCTATCTAAATATCTATCCATCTCTCTCCCTCCCCATCCACTCATCCATCCATCAATCCATTCATCCATCCATCTCTCTTCCTGTCCATCTATCTATCTATCTATCTATCTATCTATCTATCTATCTATCATCTATCTCCCTAATCATCCATCTATCCATCTATATATCCATATATCTATACATGTGTGTATCTTTTCATACATGCTGGACCATAGAAGTATGTATGGTATTATTTCTAATCATATAAATAATCAGGTAAATAGAAAGAGGCTTGCACAGTGATGTTATACAGCATTGGGTTCTGAATTCATTTGCTGAACTGAATTGTTTGTATGTACAGGATTGAGTGGGGCACGGGGAGATACTGGCCCACTGGACACAGGACAAGTTAATATACCGAGATCCCTGAAAGGCAAATGAGATTTTTGGTTGGGGAAGGAATCGTCCCTCTGCCTCAAGGTCTTGGCCAAGGCTCCATCCCCGCCTTTGGGCAATAGAGTCAGCCCTCTGTTGCCCAGTGAGGTACTCCCTGCCCTGGGGACTATGGACCAGACTCTTAGACTGAGCTGAACACAAGGCCAAATGGACGGGCTCAGATTTCAGGCTTCAGATGAGCTGTTCCTCCTCCCCGCCCCAGAGTGTGTAGATCTAATTACAGGGACATTCAACCCCAGCACTCGGCTCCAGGGTCTGGTTCTAGAATCAGGCAGTTAAGACTGGGAGGTTGGAGACTGAGTGGGGTGGGATGGGGAGAGGGCTGGTTGACTCCTGGAGCCCCCCACACTGCATCTCCGTGGTCTCAATCCAGCCTGGCCCATCCCCATCCCTTTTCTCCTCCTTTGCTCCTTCCCCCTCAGCCCCATTCTGACCCTGGTCTTGGTTGGTCTCTCCCTCTGTTTACCTCTGTCTTTATCTTTGCTCATCTGCCTCTCCCTCTTTGTCACTTTGCTTGTGTCTGTCTCAATCTATGCCTTCTCACTCCTGTCCATCTTACCTTGTATCTCTTGGTCTCTCTAGAGTGCTTTCTCTGGCTTTATGTTTCTCTCTTTCTCTCTCTTCATTGCCCATTTTTTCCTCAGTTTCTCCCCCCGCCCCGAACTGTGGTTCTCATGATCCCTGTCCCTGATTGTATGTATCTGTTTCTATTTGTACCTCAATGTCTTTAGTCTTTCTGTATTTCTGTCCCTATGTGTCCATCTTTCCCTTCAATTTCTCTTCCTCTCCCTCTCCATCTCTCCTCTCTCTGTCTCTTTTCTTCCATTCCCTTCTGCTTTAGCTGAACCTTATACCTGCTTTCTTACACACTGGCTCTGATCGGCTACTTTCGCCCTCCCCAAATTTCCCATGCACTTCTCCTGACTGGTTTTCCCTTCCTCAGCCATTCTCCCTGACCTATAGTCCTATCTAGAATTTCTGAGCTGAATCACATCTCACCCTTCCTCCATCCCTAAAATTGGAATGTCCCCCAGAGTCTGAGATGGAGCCCCTGTCCTTAGGACCCCCTATGCATGAGAGAACTATAAGGGGTACATTGGGGTCCGTGATCCAGCCCCCTCAAGGGAAGCCCAAGCAGGTAACTGGGACCCTCCCCCTCCGCTCCCAAAACCACTCTCAGATTTTGTGTTGGGGAATGAACTGGAGGCAGGTGGGGTAGAGAGATCTGAGCTAGCTAGAGATGAATACTAGTGTCCTGCAAAGGAGATGAACCCCTGTACTTCCAAAAGGATGATATGGAACAAGTGACTCCCCCAACCTCTTGGTTTCCCCATCTGGAATAATAGCATATGCACTGAGCTTTGGGATAGAGAAAGCTCTTTGCAAGCTATCACTCTGACAATCTTCCCCAGACTGAGATGGAGGGGGAGCGGGCTGAGTGTGGGGGTCTCAGTGGGGGTCTGTAAAGTTAGAGGGCTGCTCCATTGGGTATCCAACACTCGTTTTGGCTCTAAACCCTATGAATCTGGAGTCACACTGCTGCCCTAAAGCTTCCAGCATAATCTCAGGATGTCCTGCCAAAGTGGACAGGCTCCGAATATTCAGTTCAGTGGGTCTCCTGTGGGCCTGTCATCAGATGGCCAGCCTAAGTTCAGAGAAGCTCACCCCCCTCACCACCAGCACCTGGCCACTGGGGTATTTTGGCTACCACAACTCATGAAGAAGCATCTAAAGCATGGAAGGCCACTGGCTTCTATCCTGGAGTCAGGAAGACCTGAGCCGACATGTGACCTCATACACTTGATACTCATTACCTGTGGGACCTTGGGCAAGTCACTTAACCCAGATTACCTCGACAAAAATAAAATCATCTTACCTCACTGGACCTTGGTTTCCTCCTCAAAGGGAGGGGTTTGGGGCAAATGGTCCCTTCCAGTTCTACAGCTACGATCCTGGGACTGCAATCTGTAGCTATGAAGGGATGGCCACGCTAAAGAAACCACAGATCTAATAAAATAAAGCATCCCCATTCTCTGCAACTTTCAAGGTCCAGCTCCTTAAGGAAGCCTTTCCTGAACACAGCAGCCCACACAGACCTACTTCATAGGATCTTAGGGAAGAAAATGCCTTATAGATACTATATCCATACTATAACAGTGGATTTCAAACTTTATACTTTTAAAAATGATTGAGCACCCTCCCCCTGCAAGTGTTTTTGTTTATATGTATAATATATATCATATTATTTCTTAACAATTTTAATATAATAATTAAAATATATTGTATATAATTATAAAATTGTATGTGCAATATAGTTATTAATATTTACTATATTAGAAATTAAAGCAGCTTAGTATTATAATTATCCCTTCCACATCACAAATTCTCTCATCATGGTTTCAATATATCTCAGGTGAATATAAGAAACTAAAGGCTAATTGGGGGGAGTTTTGGGGAAGCTGCAGATGACATATGAAGGGCAGCGGATGACACAGAGCCTAGGACCAAAGACAACCCAAGTTTTAAAATATGGTACTGTAAATACCCCATAAAAGAAATAGAAAAAAAATCAGTCTTCTTCTCTGGTACAAAGGGAAAGCTGATAATTTTTATGCAGATTTTCCAGATCACAGGGGTCACTGTTGCCCTAACCTCTGCAATGTGGAAGGGATAACTGTGTTATGAAAATGGTTGTGACCTTTAGAAGTTCCTGAAACGGTCTCAGGAACCTTCAGGGGTCCACAGATCAGACTCTGAGAACCACCTCACTATGGGAATAAGAGTTATATTGACAATAGTCATGTCCCTCTCCCCAAAGAGACTGATTGGCTGAGGATGAAGATGCTAAGATCTTTTCCATCTGTACATCTAGGGTCTATTTCTCGTTTACCTCTTTATTTCATATAGAACCTGAGCAGAGCATGTTTTAGTAAATGTTTGCTGGCTGACTGATAAACTCTGTCCCTTATTTCCTTCCCTATGGTATATGTCATTTCTAGGTTGATCCAGTGATCAACATGTGAAAAGGCTGCCTCGTGTCCCTCTCCCAGGAAGGAAATATGTTGGATGACTGCTTTGGTAACATTCTCAGACCTGGACATCTAGAAGATTGAACCTACAGTTAGTTTCAGCTATTGGGTGGTGTTGATAGCAAACTCCTAGCCCCTTGCTCCACATTCTTCCACTTCCCTTCCTGATAAATACAGAAGCAAATTGGTCAAAGTGAAGCGGTTTTAGAATTGTGTGGGGAAAACCAAGTTATTTGTAGCCTTTCACCTAGCTGTCTCCTAAACAGCCATAAACTCCTGACAAGGTCTGACAAAAAAAGGGAGATTTTAGAAACGCTCAAATACTCATAGCAGCAGTTTTTGTGGCAACCAAAAACTAGAACAAGGGGAGGGGGAAGACTGAACAGAAAGTGGCCTCTGAATATAATGGGATACCAGTGTGACATGGAAAATGACAAATGTGAGGACTTCAGAGAATTATGGGAATGTGTTTATACGGATACAGAGTGAGGAAGGGAGCTCTGCTTCACTGGAAGGGGAAGGGAAGAGCTGTGTCTAGGAATAACAGGGATAAAAACAAAGGTCATTGGTCATTTGTACACAAGAGTTGTCTTTGTACCCTGGTCCCCAAAGAGCAAGAGGAAACCCAAAAAGCCAAGGGAGCAGCCACTACTTCCCAGAGGTCATAAAGGGGAGGCTGGATGGCCACTTGTCGGAGCAGTGCTATAAGGGATTCCATTTCACAGGGAAGATGTACTGGATTCTTTCCAACTCTAGAGATTCTAAATCTATGAATTAAAGGAAGAGGTGGTAGAGCTCCAGGGCTGCTAAAGATTTATTGATACAAAGTTTTTGAGGCGAGGCCAGGGGTGATGGAGAATCTGCCTGAGGGGCTAGACTAGGCCACCACTTTCCTTTTTTAATGTAATTTATTTACTTCATTGCATTTTTAAGTTCTGAACTGTCTTCTTCACTGGAAAAGGCCACCATTTGACACAGAGTTTTAAATATACGTAAAACCATATACATATGCATAATTCTATTTATCAGTACTTTCTCTGGAGGCAGATAGCATCTCCTTTCATAGTCCTTGATAATACTCAGAATAACTTGGTTGTTCACAATTGTCCTTCGAACAACATTGCTGTTACCGTATACAATGGTCTCATAGTTCTGGTCATTTTACTTTTTATTATTTCATGTAAATCTTTCCATGGTTTTCTAAAATCAACCAGCTCATTATTTTTTACAGTGCAGTAGTATTTCATCATAATCATGCACAGCTTATTTAGCCATTTTTCAATTGAAGGGTATCTCCTTGGCCACTACTTTCTCAGAAATTTAATGTGGAGTAAGAAATATGGACAGGAAATACTAGGGGTGTCCAAATATATCTATATATCATTAATTTCGGGAAGATTAGCTTAAATTCTTTTTGTCCGGTTTGACTGGCTAAATCATTATGCAAAAGGTATTAGGTTTAATCTTTGCTTTTTGTCACTTAAGAGTAAGAATCTTTCAAATTTCCCTTGTGGATATATATCAATAGATAGATAGATAGTTAGATGGACAGATAGATGGATGGATGGAAGGATAGAGATGGAAGGATAGATAGATAAAGAGACAGACAGATAGATGGATGGATGGATGGATGGATAGATATAGTTGGATGGATGGAAGGATAGATGGAAAGATAGATAGATAAATACAGACAGATAGATAGATATATAGATGGATGGATGGATGGATAGATGGAAGGATGGAAGGATAGATGGATAGATGGATCAATGGATAGATAGGATAGGAAACTTTGTTTAGAGTTTGGGGACAACATAAAGGCCTCAAGATTGGAGGGAGACCTAAATGAGGTGTCCTATGGTCTGGACCCAATAATTCTTTTTTACTCTAAAATGGAGAAACCCAATGAAAATATACAAGAGCTGAGGAAGGTGGAATGGAGGAATGTTTATTCCTGATTTGTGTAGACTTATTCCTTTCTTATTTCTTATGCAATTGGACCTCGCAAGGAAGCATTTAGCTTGCTCTTAAGCTGGACCTATGGTTAGTCTCTCTTCCTGCATATTTTAAAGAGGGAAGATCAACAAGTGGAAGGAGGACAGAACTATAGGATTTTTGCAGTATGAGGAAACATTTTATTTAGTCCAATTCCTTCCTTTTAGTGGTGAGAAAGCTGTGACCCCTCTGGATTCAACACTAGAGGATGTGAGATGCAAACCCACATCCTGATTGCACATTCAGTTCTCTCCTCACTAACACCCTGCTGCCCTCTTGCCTCGAGTCCAGTTCTAAACTGATAAGCTCTGTGATGTGGGTAAGTGATTTTCCTTTCTGAGCCTCAATTGTCCCATCTTTACCTTAGGGCGATGACCCTCAGCTCATGCTAATCAATTCCAGCCCTGACAAGCAGCATGAGCTAAGAGTTCCAATTCTGCCACCATCATGGTGCCTTGGCCAGACACTGGGCTTGGAGACTGGAGATCTGGGTGCAAATTCTGCACCTGGCCTCCCCTCGGGAGTGACCGTGGGCAGATGTGCTGCCAGCTCTCCTAACTCACTGGCTAGCGGGCCCAGACCATGGTTCACACCCATCTCTGTGCGGATGCCCCATCTCCCCACTACTCTGCATCTTTTGCTCTAGGACTGGTGATTGAATCTCTGCAACCGCAGCTTCCAAAGGGCGCGCTCTGGCCGCCTTTCCTGTGACTCCCCAGACCGAGCCCCCTCCCACAGCCACCACTGCCGCAGATGTTGCCTCCCCTGGTAGGGAAGCTCCCTGAGGGCATCGTTTGCACCCTAGAACACAGCAGGTATTTCAAAGCTTTTTCATCCATCCACCCATCTCTGGATCTCTTTTTCCCCTCTACCAAAACAGCAGAATAAGACGAGCATCTCCTTCCTATCAACAGCAGAATAAGACGAGCATCTCCTTCCTATCAACAGCAGAATAAGACGAGCATCTCCTTCCTGTCTTGTGTAGAAAGCCTTAGGATGGCTCAGAAATGGGCCGTCTCCCCATGACAAGTCGGAATGCGAGGGGCTCTCCTTCCCAGCCTCCCTCAGTTTGGGCTCCAGCTTTTCTCTGAACTCCAAGCTGGGACAGCAACAGGCAGCAAGCACCGCAGCCCTGCCCATCTCGGCCTGCTCCAAGGAGGACGCACGGGTGCCAGACCCTTGCCCGCTGTCCCCCTCCCCCTTCCCCTTCCTGGGCCTTCCCTCCATCTGGCTTACCTCCACCAGCTGGCTCCCTGCCAAGGCAAAAGCCAGGGAGAGGACCCCAAAGCCCAGCGCTGAGAAGGGGCTTGAGAAGGGCGGACGCCCCACGCTCTCCTTGCCTTGCTCCCACATCCTGGCTCTCTGCGGCCGGCCGGCTCTGCGATGCTCTCCCGCTCACCTCACCACCCACCGGAGCCCGGGCCTGCCCTGTGACGAATGGCCTTGGGGGAAGGTTGGCGGCTTCCCAGGCTCTGGACGGCTCCCCCACCTCGCTCCCCCACTCCACGGCCGCCTCTGCAGCCGCCCGCCGCCTGCCGCCTGTCCAGTGGCTCAGGCCCAGTGGGGGTGGGGAGAATCATTTATTCATCAGGGAGGTGGAAGGTATCCTGTTCCCCAGGAAGGTGGGAAGGGGGGCTGCGAAGAGCGGAGACTGATGGATGCTGGGAGATGGACGGTTGCTGTTTGGGGGCCCTGAAGGCAAGACAAGACAAGGGCAGCGCCAAGTTCAAATCCTGGCTGGGACATTCACTGGCTCCTAATGTTCCTCCTTCGGAACCCCCCACATCCACTAGAAATTTCCCAGGCTGGAAATTCTGTCTTCTATCAAGTTGAGTCTCTCAAGGACTGAAATCCTATGTTCTCTGTTCGGTCCTGTATTCTAGTGTGAACTCCAAGTTTCTTCCCGTCCATGGCCTATTTTCTGGGATGATTTTCACCTCTACATTTTTCTCTCTAGCTCCCGCTCACCTCTCGCATGCTATGATTTTTGCCTTATGGGGACAAAACACCCGAGTCCAGCTGGCACTCCGCCCCTGGGAATCCAGGGGTCCACGGGGGTGGGGGTGGGGGTGGGGGTTTAGGAAGCCTTCTGCACAAAGGGAGCTCTCCCGGGCTCAGGATGGAGTTATCCGCAGCCCCCCGCGAGGGGAAGGAAAGCCCGGGGCTGTCCGCACCTCACAGGGGGAGGGGTGGGGGAGCATCACTGCCCGTCTCACAGCCCATGTTTCTTTGCTCCTGAGCGATGTGGGGAGGAGCCTGCGAGTGGTAGTCATGGCAATGAGCATCATGCGCCGAGCTCCTCGGCTGCCCAGCCGTAGCTTTGGTCACCCTGGAGCCCGGCCAGAATTCTGCAGGGGAGGGAGGGAAGTGGGTGCCGCGAGAGCTCCGGTAGCTTGGGGGAGGGGAGGGCGAAGAGAATGTCCCAGAAGGATCCAGCCGCGTCTACGCAGACTATGGAGAAGTTTCCAGATTCGCCTCCGGGCCCGTTGGCTTTACGCAGATTAACTCTAAGTAAGCCCCGCCACTCACCGAACTGGAACCCCAGTCACACGCTGGCCCGCCGGCACTGGAAGAGACTGTAAACATCCGAAACGTGGTTAAGCGGGGAGCCCTCAGAGACCCTCCATCAGTCATTTAACGGGAGAGATCTCGCCCGAGAGAGCCCAGAGCCCCTTCTCCAGCTGGGGCAGCCCGGCCTTTTAAAGGACAAATCTGATTAAAGCGTGCCCGGCAACACAGACGCAGACAGCGTGGCCCTTTTAAGTGGCAAGGGAGCACAGCGAGCAACCAGCTTTTCTCCATCTTTTCCAAGTCCCTTGGACTTTTTTTGCATATTTTTTAAATATCTGAAATTTGGGTTACTATTGTTTTTTGGGGTTTTTTTTTGGTTACGATTGTTTTAATTCAGTGACACAACTGTGCAACAATAAACTATATTTTTTAATGTAGCCTACACAGCATTTAAAAAAGGACTAAAAATGATCCAGGGATAGTTAGATATTGGAAAATCCAGGTGAAAGGTCAGAGGAACCAGAGCGAGGCTGGAGTCTAAGGGAGCGGAGAGATAGGATGTGGAAGTAGAATGGAGAACCCCCGGAACATTCTAACTCGGACTGTATTTATCTGGACCCGAGCTTCAGACACGTGACGCTAACCGTCTGAGGTTAGACTTGAACCCAGGTCCCCCTGACTTCAGGCCTAATGCGCTATGCACTGCGCCACCCAGCTAGTTGTAATAGTCCAAACCTGGCCTCCGGCACTTAACACTGCCTGGCTGTGTGACTGGGCAAGCCACTCAACCCCCGCTGCCTCAGGAAAAAAATTACTCGGGGCGCAGTTTACGATCTGACCCCTCTCGCCATGAGGTGGGGAAAGAAGCCTCGAGAAAATGAGGAGGAGGAGCTCCAGACCGGCCCTTTACAAGGCTCTCTGCGGACATCGGCTCATTGGAGCGCCACAAGCCGGGAAAATAAGTCTGACTGTGGAATGAGGAAAAGAAAAGAGAAGACTTTAACAGACCAGCCTTGGGTCACATGACTAATTAGTAACATGTTTGGGAAACGATTGGAACTCGCGGTTCCCGGGCTGAGGGCCCCACGTTATCTGCTGCGCCACCTAGCGGCTGCAGCGTTTATCACGAGGATCCTGAGGGTCCGTGCCCAGGACGCCCGAAGCCGGAGCCCTCGAGTGTTTGACAACTCTTCATCTTTTCCAAATCTGCCACGGCGCCTTTGCAGGATCCTCCCCCAAGGGTCTCACGGACTGGGGAAGGAACCTGCGAGCCGCAGACGTTACAGCGCCTTCTCTTGTGGTGGAGCGCGGGCGCCCCCTGGCGGCAAGAGCGGGAGCTGCTGATGCTGCTGCTGCCGCTGCTGCTGCTGCTGCTGCCGCCGCTGCCCGGCTATAGTTCTACACGGAGGACTCGGCTTTGGAACCGGAAGGGGGAAGGGAGGATGGAGGGATAAAGGACTCCAGGAAATTCGAGGTTTTCCACAAGGGAGAGGCCTGTGTCCATCACAAGAAACAACAAGCCCGTCACATGACACGGCATGCGGTGTGCTGCGTTCATGGAGTAGTGGCTATGTCATCACGTGACATCACCTTTGACATGTGTCTTGCTGTGTTTGAAGGATGCTCATAAGGGAGGGGTCGTCATGGCTGCCGCATGTGCATTTGTCAGTTGATGCAGCCTGTGCCATGTACTGTTCCATAATGCCGCATTGAGTGGCTGCCACATGCCATAGACATGTTGCATGGCATATAATCACATGTGTGCGTCGTGTGACTGCCCAGTGGTGTGTTCTCCTATGCCTGTCACATGACATCCCCGAGCACGGTGCTCCTGTCACATGGCACTGCTCACTGCATCACAAGATGAAGCTGCCTTCACTGCTGTGGTATTCTGGCCACATGATGAGACACGCCCATGACGTCATAACCTGCACTCTGATTTTGTGAAATTGGAAGGTGGGAGAAGGTACGGCGAGGAACCTGAGACTGGGATGCAGAGAGCCGCTGGGGCTCTCCGGGAGAGGGGTCTGCTGCCCGATAATGGGCGAAGAGCCGGATGTAGTTGTGTCCGACTCTCACGGGGAGGGCGTGACCCATTTGGCGCATTCTCCCCCCCATGGGTTACCCTTAGGATGACGCTATATCACGTGGGCCCCTACTTTGGAGACCCCTTGAGAAATCCTCTCATCTTATGGCTGAAAAAGCAGAAGGCACAGACACAAATGTGATCAAGGTCACCCTGAGAGTAAACGTCAGAGCAGATTTAAAGCTGGCTCCTCTGACCCTAAATACAACTTTCCACCAGAGCAGCTCCTCAGCCCTGAACTCGTAGACCATGAAGTCCAAGGAGGCATGAAGGAGAATGCCTTTGTCCTCTGCTGAGACTGAGTCTAACTGTGGAATCTTCTGGATAGACTTGCCTGTGGAAAAATGTCTCCAGTGCCCGATGCACGTTCCTTCGACCCTCTGGAGTTTTCCATCTTCTTCAGGTCCCAATAGCCCAACACTGGTTTCCCCTTCTCATTCTCTCCCTCCCACTCAACCTGGTTTTATTTATACATATGTAAAATGTGGGATCTCACGTATTCTTTGTCAGCTAAACTATAGGCAGGTGCTGTGTGGGAGGCAATGAACTATAGTGTGATAGCAGGTCCTAGAATCAGGACATCTTGGCACTTGGTCATTCACTTCTCTGCATCAGTCCCTTCATCGGTAAATTAAAGAAGCCGGCACACACAGATTCTGCATCAGAGAACCTTTCTTTAAGGATCACTTGTTCCTCCCCCCTCCCCTAAGAGCAGTCACCAACTCTTCTTGCAAGTACCAAGGCTTACAAGTTCAAGAATAACTTTACTTCTATGCATATTTTTTGAAAATAAAAAAAACTTTAATAAAAAAATCATTAAAAAAGGATAATTTTACCTACAAATTAGGGAGTATTGATTGGGAATGGCTAAATAAGTTTGGCGCATGAATATAATGGCACATAGCTGGGCCATTAAAAAATGGGAAGGGAAGCATGAGAAAACATATGAATTGATACAGATGGATTACAAGAACCAGGAAAGTGGTATATACCAGAATTTCTTAAACTTTTCCCATTTATGTTTTTTTACCCAATTTTTATACAACGCTAGGTATGTATATATATATATATATATATATATATGCAAATCACACATTTACTGATAATAAATCATAATTTCCCAACCCCCACCTTCAGTTACTCAACTTCATATATGGCTGCAACCACCTTTTAAGAAGTTTTGGAATATGCAATGACCACAGCAATGTAAATGGAAAGAACAAACCCCCAAATTGAATGCTGCAGAATTATAATAACTGTACTTTGTCCCAGAGAAAAGATTCAAAAATTTGTCTTCTCTGCAGAGGTGGGGAATTATGGATATGAAATATTATATATTATCAGATTTCATTGATGTGTTGATCAATTGTGAATTAATTTTTCTTCTATTTTTAATCTGTAGGTAAGGGAGGAGGAGGGAATATATTCAGAAATGTCAACAAAAATTAAATTTTTTTTTTTTAAGACACTAAAAAAAATTTAAAGGCATGAAAAGGAAAGGACTATTCATGAGTCTATAAAGAGTGAACAGATACAGTCAGTCAGTCAGTCAGTCAGTCTGTCCCTCTCTCTTTTTTCTGGCTGAGGCAATTGGGGTTAGTTAGGTGACTTGCCCAGAGTCACACACCTAGGAAGCATTTCACATTTGAACTCAGGTCCTCCTGACTTCAGCGCTGGTACTTTATCTGCTGCGCCACCCAATTGCCTCAAACAGGTATGGTCTCTATGAGTTATAACATTGCCTTTGTTAGTGCCCCAGAAATAGGTAAGATTGATATCAGTGTTACCCCTTCTGAGAACCTTTTCTCTGCATCATATTGCTGCTTTTTGGGAGGTGGGAAGCACAATTTTCCTCCAATTGTTGCTCCTTGTTCCTGTTTTACTACTCCATCAGTCTCTTCCACTCCCTTAATGTGTTTCAGATCACCTACCTTTGTTCCTGTTGCCACTATGTCCAATAATCCCTAGTCATCGGTTCTCTGATAGTGTCAATTATTGGTGCCATAAAATGGAACTAAATTCAGAGATGAGGTAGATGGGGGCAGATTTAATAATCCTGGAAGCTGGGAGGCCTCCAGGGCCAGAAGAAAGGCATGTGGCCACCTCCACACCTGGGAGTTACCTGGTGTTACCTGGGAGTCCAGGGTGTTATCTGGGAGTTACCTGGTGTTATCTGGGAGTCGGAGGTACTCAGGCTTTCAGGACACTGCAGAGGAGGAAGTCTGTGCTAGTCCTTGAAAAGGCACCTCCTGGAGCTTGGTGATGATTACTCCAAGCTTCCTACTGGCCTCTTGGGCCCATTCTGCAGGATGGATCAGGTGCTTCCTAGAGAGGGGGGAGGTATCCATCCATTTGGGATTGATGGATTTCCCACCTGGGTAGTCATAGATGGGGGAGGGAGATGGCAGAGAAGGTATAAGGCAGGATGGAAGGTGTTCCCGGTGGGACGAATGGGCACAACTAGGCATGAACAGCTTGTTGAACAGAGAAAGCTTTTGGATAAAAACAGGATCATCCTTCATTTCATCATCATCATAGCTTGCATTCATCTTGTTCTTGGCAGCTTGCAAAATGCTCTACATATGTTCCCTCACT
This sequence comes from Sminthopsis crassicaudata, assembly GCF_048593235.1. Classification (NCBI taxonomy): domain Eukaryota; kingdom Metazoa; phylum Chordata; class Mammalia; order Dasyuromorphia; family Dasyuridae; genus Sminthopsis; species Sminthopsis crassicaudata. The sequence continues at coordinate 664,777,051 of NC_133617.1, forward strand.
TGGTCCTCGCCGAAGTCCTACCACAGCGCTTCCCTGGGATGAAGCACTGGCTGCGGGTTCTCCAAGGCTATGCTAGTGGAGGTCCTACCATGATGAAATGGCTTCAAGAATGTCTTTTCCATTGAATTCTACATTGTTTTCCAAGAACAGGGCTAGTTCAATTTCAGAAAAGCTTATCACCAGGGCACTTGCAAGATCATGAGTTTTGTGGGTTTTTTACTTCTAAAAAATATTTACTAGGGAATGTTGCAATAGCATTGAGGGACAGAATTCCCACATGGAAGAAATCACAGATATTCTGAATAGTGAAATGCAGTGCCTAGAGGCCTACTTCTGTACTTGGGTTTCAAATTTCTGCCCTGGTTGAAGAATTTCTTTAATTTTCTATTTTACAACTACCTAGCATCATATCCTATAGAAATTGGGAGGGATCTTAGATCCAGGAACACAGATTATGGGACTTGGAAGGACTTTGAGAGTGGTCCAGGCCCTTCATCCTGCAGAAGAGGCAGAAAGGGGAAGGAAGCTAGCATGTGGGAGTTTCCCACATTGTGTCCTGAATGTGACCTCTTCTCTGTTTGACAAACACTCATTTCTGAATTTCCAGGCACAATGAAAATCTCTAAGTGTGGGGGGGGATGTAATTAGGGGAAGGGGGAACTAAGGGGGGGAAGAAGAGAAAGAGAGAGAGGGAGAAGGGGAGAGGGAAGGAAGGAGGGAAGAAGGAAGAAAGAAAGAAAAAAAGGAAGGAATGAAGGAAGAGAAAGAGAGACAGACAGACAGATTAGACAAAAAGAAAGAAATTTAGAGACAGAGACAGAGAGAGGAAAAAGACAGAGAGTCATAGAGGGAGAAAGGGGAGAGAGAAGAAAGAAGAGAGAGAGGGGGAGAGAGAGGGGGAGAGAGAGAGAGAGAGAGAGAGAGAGAGAGAGAGAGAGAGAGAGAGAGAGAGAGAGAGAGAGAGAGAGAGAGAGAGAAATAACTTAACTCTAACCTCTGGCTTTTGAGTGTACAATCTGGCCTGTGATGCTAGTAGCACTATGAAAATCCCCTCACCCCACAATATCCTTTGAACTGAGGCACCTGCAGCAGATTACACAGAACAGGTAGCAGAACAATTACAGCACCTTGAGTAATTCTTTATTAAGCAGTCATTCTAGTCAAATCTTTCCACTGTTGTTTAGTTTCCTTTGCAGGTAATACCTATTGCAGAGGGAAAGAAAGCATTGAAATAAATGAATTAACGCAGTCAAATCTAGCAATCTTTCACTGGGAAGAGTGAAAGGGTGACTCCTTAAGTGGAGTTTTGATAAATTCTTTCCAAGATAATATTAAAAACAGTAAGTTTAATGGAGACCAGAGTCCTGGGCTAAGCACATTGTAAAATTCAATATGAATTTACACATAACCCTTATCCTGATTCATTCACTAAACATGATTATGCATCTACTGTATGCAAAGCACCATACAAGCTAAGCACAATGTCCTGCTTGTTTGTTGTTAAGTAATTTCAAATTTAGATGTGCAGATTTTATTCCTCTGACCCATTTTTTCATCTGCACAATGGGAATAATAATTTTGTTATTCAGTTGTTGCTGACTTTATGTGAACACGCCATTTTCTTCTTCAACTCATTTTCCAGATAAGAGAACTGAAGCAACCAGGGTGAATTGACTTGCTCAGGGTCACACAGGAAATGTCTGAGGCTGGATTTGAACTCAGGTCTTATTGACCTTCAGACCTATGCTCTATTGTAGCCCCTACTTTAGGTGCTTAATAAATGTTTGCTTATTGATTTTTAAAATTGATACAAGACTCTGGAAATACAAAGACAAAACAAAGCTGACCTTCTCCAGGATCTTAAATTCTTCTAGAGGGACAACAAATACACAGATGAGCAAATACAAAGTAATTTGGGGAGATTGGCATTAAAAATTAGGGAGGACAGGAAAAAGCCTTATGTCAGAAGTGTCATTTAAGATGAATCTTGAAGAAAGTTAGAGATTCTAAAAGATAGACTTGAGGAGTGGAAAACTTTCTAAGCATGGAGGGGACCGTTTTGAAAGAAATGAAAGAAAATATTGCCTATGGAGAAAGCAAACAGTCTAATTTGGCTGGAATGGAGAGTGTACAAGGGAAATAATGTAAAATCAGTCTGGAAAAGCTGGAGTCAGATTGTATAGGGATTTAAATGCCAAACAGAGTTCATCTGGAGGAACAAAAGGTCAAAAATCCCAAGGGAAATAACAGGGAAAAAAAGTAGGAAATAAGGAAGTCTAACAGCACCAGATCTTAAATTGTTCGCCAGAGCATCATTCATCAAAATAATTTGCTATTGGTTAAAAACTAAAAAGGCCATCAATGGAACATAATAAGCACACAACATAGGAAAGAAAACAAACGCAGGAACCTCGAAGTGAGCATAGCCAGAGGTCAGAGCTACTGGGTAAGGACCCACTTGACAAAAACTGCTGGGAAAAGTAAGCAGTAGTTTGGCAGAAATTAGGTTTATACCAGTACCTCCCACACTATACCAAGATAAGCTCTGAATGAATATATAAGCTATATATAAAAGGTAGAAGAATAAGGGGGGAAAATTACCTTTCAGATCTATGGAAAGGGAAATGATTCATGTCCAAACATAATAGAAAAGATCATAGACAAAAGAAAAATGGACAATTTTGGCTATATGAAACTTAAAAGTTTTACACAAATAAATACAATTCAACTAAGATCAGAAGGAAAATATATAACCATAGAAAAATCTTTGCAGCAAGTTTTTCTGATTAAGGTATTGTTTCATATATATGGAACTGATTCCAAATTTTAAGAATAAGAGCCATTCACCAACCTGACAAAGGATGGACAAAGAATATGAACAGGTAGTTTTCAGGTGAAGACATTCAAGCTGTCTATAACCATATTCTAAAATTCTTCAAATCACTATTAATTAGAAAAATGTACATTAAAGCAACTCTGAGATTCTACTTCTTATTTGTCAGAGTAACAAAGTTGACAAAAAAAAAAAAAGAGGATGACAGATACATTGACGCAGTGTTGATGGATTGGTCCATCCAACATGGAAAGCAATTTGGAGCTATGCCCCAAATGTTATTAAACCCTTTGGCTCAGTTATGTTCCTACTCCAAAGTACTCAAGGAAAGAAGAAAAGGAACTGTATGCACAAAAAATATTTATAGCAACTTGTAACCTCCCACTGAGGCTACTGATTGCCAGGGCCATACATACCGATCTTTCCCGGATACACACGAAGATGAGCCAATGTTAAAATGTCAAACACCCTTTCTTTATTGGTGTTCTCAGCAGGGGTTAGCAAGAACAAGTGTATGTGTGTCTCTCAGTCTCTCTCTCTGCTTCTCTGAATCTCTACATCTCTGCCTCTCTACTTTTCTCCACATCCTTCCTATGGACTCAGGGCTGGCCATTTATATTTATTCTCCTCTGGGATTACCTTGTGCCCAGCCCATTCAGCACTGCTTAGGTGGATCTGCAGAAGGGAGACACCTAGAGTTAGTGCTGTATCCTAAGGAAAGATCTAACACCTGTAAGACACAACCTCCCGCCTCAGAGGCCAAGTCCCCTTCTACCTCCTGGACCCACCCTCCCCCCCCCCCCAGGCTGACATGGCAATCTCCAAAGGAAAGTCCCTAACAGAAACTATTTTTACAGTGTCAAAGAACTGGAAACAAAGGAGGTATTCATCAGGTGAGGAGTAGCTGAACAAATTATAGTATATGAATGAATGTAACAGAATATTATTGTGCTGCAAGAAAGGATGAAGATAGTTTCAGAAAAACCTGGGAAGACCTCTGTGAACTAAAGAGATACAAGGAGACAATCTATAGTAAAACAATATTATAGAAATAAACCATTTTGAAAGACTTTAAAACTCTGATAAATTGAAAGATCAACTATGATGCCAGAAAACCAATGATCAAGAATATTATCTATTTACTAAAAGAAGGTGATGGAAATGAAAGATTCTATAATTCACAGGAATAGGACTACAGTTGTAGAATATTGGTAATTTTTAAAAAATGGTTCTTGTTTCTGGGAGAATTTGAGAGTCATTAAAAAAAACTATGAAATTTTCCAAAGACAATGTGACCTATTCTTTTATTCGGTCCAGAGTTAAATTGGCTGCTCATTTACAGTTTCCATATAAAAATACACTATATATGTGTATGTGTATGTGTGAATATATATATATATACGTACATATGCATGCTGTATATTTACATATATAGTGAAATTGTCTTCTTTCCTTAGTGTAGAATGTTTCCCCACTGAATAAATACGTAAGATTAAACATGGGGCCCTAGTAGGTTTTGCTTGGCTATGCCATTTATTGCAAGCATTTTCTGTTTTTGTTTTTTTTTTGCAGATGGGAGAGGTGGGAAAGAAAGTAAATTCTTTCTAATTTAAAATATTATCATAATCATTTAAAACATTAAAAATGCCAATGTTTTATTCTAAAAGCAATGGAAACTCACAGAAACTTCTTAAATAGGGGGAATAATATTGTCTTATATTTTAGGAAAATCCATTTGATAGTTATGTGAAGAAAAAAGGGAGCAAGGAGAAGCTGGAAGTAGAAAGACTAATTGGGAAGCTCTTACAATATTCCAAGCAAATATGATGAAGTTTTGCACTAGGAAGTTAGCCATCTAAGTAGAAAGAATAAGATACCAATGACAGATTTTGTGGAGACAGAATCAATAAAATTGATGAGATAGGGAGAGTGATAGAAATTGACTTCTGAGAATCTGAGTGACTGGAAGGATTGGGGAGCCCTGTGGGGAAATAAAGAAATTAAGAAGAAGTGAGGGATGGGAGGTGAATATTTTCTGTTTTTGACCTATTGAATTTGACACTCTTAAAAGATGTAAAGGGGATGGTGGCAACCAAGCAGTTGGTGAGTGGGGAATGAGTTCAGGAGATAGATCAGGGAGCTGACAATCCAAAAGGGAGAACCTGAAATTAATAATATGCAATATCTCACTACAAATGCATCAGTAAAGAGGAAGACAAAGTGTTTTGGGAGGTCCAAGACAGAAAGTCTCTACCAACCTCATTAGCCTCCTTGTTATACTTATAGATAAGGTTAGAAAAGTAAAGATAGACACAGGGCATTGATCTTTACCAACAAGGAGAGAGTTTCATACCAAGGAACTAGGGCTACAATACATAACTAGATACATATGTACATACATACATGTTAATGGAGGATCTTTAAAAGTGATCCATGTAATTTCATAGCCTAATCTGGACAACAGGTATTTTTTATCCATTTGATTGTTTTTTATGTGGATGATTAGGCTGAACCTTTGTAGCTCAAGCTAAAAACCTGGAATCAAGAACTGATTTCTAATCAAAAAGGGGGTTGTGATTGTTGTTTTATTTGTCCTTGGTTCCGGAAGACATCTGGCATCAGGGAGATGACACCATGATATGAGAGTGAATTGGATTTGAGGGAAGGAGGACTGTGTAAGGTCACCAGCCTCACTCTGTCCTTTGGAGCCATCTGGGTTCATGCCGTGGGAGACCTTGGCCTTTTTAAGGTAAGGTCTTTAACTGGTCTCAGGAAGACTGCAGTGGCCATGCAGTGATTAAAACTAGGTAAGAAATGAGGCAAAGAATGGCTTAGTCAGGAAAGAAAAAAAGAAGTAATCAACCTAGGAAGAGAAGATCTTCAGGGTTTCTGGGCAAACAATTGCTATATACATTCACTCTGAGGCAATCCCGGTCAAAACAAGATCTTGGGCTTGACCTGGGACCTTTTTGTTGGTCAATGAAGGAAAGCCTGAGTAATTTGGATTTAAGACGAGGTCCTTAGAAAAGAAATATAGCCCCAAAACCCCCTAAAAGGGAAAATGGTTTAAAGAAAGTTTAAAAGATCCAACTAAGCACGTTACCTGAAGAATTTTTACACATGAAACTAGAAGGGTTAGGGACGAAAGACAGGATTTCTCAAAGATTTGTTTAACAAAATTTCCATCATTTGATCAACCATGAAAAACTTGTTTCTTCTCAGTAGTTCAGTGATTCAAAGTAATCCCAATAGACTTTGGATGGAAAATGCCATCTGCATCCAGAAAGCGAACTGGAGATTGAATGTAAATCAACACATGCTATGTTCATTTCTTTTTTGTTTTTGTTTTTTCTCTCCCATGGTTTTTTCCCTTTTGTCCTAATTTTTCTCTCCAACATGTATTTCAAAAATAAATAAAAGCAGCCCACTTTAATTTTTTTTCCCCATTATTAAGAACTATGGAGGAAAAAACAAAACAAAACTGTGACTTCACCCAAGCTGTTAGTAAATGTTTAACAACTAGATCTCTTTTAGAAAAAAAAAAAAGCAAAACTTTAATTTGCCTTTCTCAGGTTTTCTCCATCACTTTCTTATGTCTGGACAATTAACACAACAATGACTTAAGCCGTCTGTGGTTACTGTCAATTTTCAAGCTGTGAATTCTTACATGGTTGACTACCTTATTGCTCATCCTCCTTTCCTTTTCACTAAGTTCCCTCCAGGTTTCAGGACTTTCACTATTCTGTCCTGGCTCTCTTCCTATCTATATAGGAATATATTCTAAGTATGTAGTATGACTATGTATTCATCTTCTTCACTGGTTTTCCCCTCCAGACTATGCCCTCTAACCTTAGCTCTCCCACAGGCTTCTATGCTGGGGCTTCTCCTCTTCTCCCTCTATACTACTTAGCTGGTGATGTCATTAGCTGCCATACTTTTAGTTACCATGTCTATGCTGATGATTCCCAAATCTGTCTCTTTTGCCGCAGTCTCTCTGCAGAACTATCATTTTACATCTCTGTCTTTCAGATACTGAATATACTAAAGTCTAAAACTGAACTCTTAGTCTCTTCCCCAAACCCTCCCACCTTTCAGTTCCCCAAACTCCCACCCTAAGGGTGATCCTTAATTCCTTGTTATCTATCCTTATCCAATCTATTTCCAAGACCCCTAGATTTCACCTCTGGGACATCTTTCCAATCACCCTTCTCTTCTCTGATCCTGCCATCACTCTGGGACAAACCCTTATCAGCTCATGTCTGACTTCTGCATTAGCCTGCTGATCCCGGGCTCTCCCCACTTCAATCTATTCTTCATTCAGCTATCAAAGTAATTCTTTAAAAACACAAGTCTTGATTCCCTATTACTTCCAGGAGCAATACAAAATGTTCTGCATGGCATTCAAAGCCCTCCATAACCTTTTCAGTTTTCTAATGTTGCTCACCTGCCCGTAGGCTTCCATCCAGAGACACTGGTTGTTCCAAGAACAAGACACTCTGGGCATCTTCCCTGGCTGCTCCCATTGCTCAACCCCTCTTAATTTTAGCACCTTTCCTTTCTTAGTTATTCCCTTATATCCTGAATATGGTTCATACCCATTTGTTTTCACAATCCCCCGTGAGATCATGAGCTCCTTTGAGGGAAGTGACTGCCTTTTGCCTCTTTTGAATCCCCAGCACTTAACACAGTGCCTAGCAGACAGCAGGCACTCAATAAATGCTTATTGACTGACTGATATTGAAAATGTAACAATCATCTTCCATGAGATCTCGGCTCCAGCATACCCACTGGAACCCCCACATTTTGACTCTGTCACCACAGCCCTAAATGCACTTATTTAAATTGTAGATGGAGAACTAAAATGAATAGAAGTGGAAAATAATAGCTATATTATACCATATGGACAGAGAAGGTTATCCCTGCTGGAAGGGACACAATGGCAGGGGTATTGAGCAGAGGTGGGAGACTCGAATGAGAAAATGGATGTAAAGCACTTGGCAAACTACATGAATGCTTATTTTTATTATTAACCTTTAGTCATGAGGCTTCCATTGTGTTGATGACTGAACCTTCTGTACTCCTGTTGAGCTTAAGCAATGATTACAGGGAAGTCCAGGGATGTGCTGGTAAATGTTTAACAACCAGGCTGAGGATAGAGAAAATGGATGCATATACTTTTTACTTTTTTTTTAGATTAAAGCTTTTTATTTTCAAAATATGTAATTGGATAATTTTTAACATTTGTCCTTACAAAACCTTATATTCTATTTTTTTCCTCCTTTTCCCCCATCCTCTCCCCTAGAAGGCAAGTGATTCAATATATATTAAACATGTACAATTCTTTTATACATATTTAAACAAGTATCATGTTGCACAAGAAAAATCAGATCAAAACAGAAAAAAATAGAAAGAAAACAGAATGCAAGCAAACAACAACAAAAAGAGTCAAGATACTAGGCTGTGGCCAATATTCAGTTCCCACAGTCCTCTCTCTGAGTGTACATGGTTCTCTCCATTACAAGGCCATTGGAATGGCCTGAATCATCTCATTGTTGATGAGAGCCACGTCCATCAGAATCGATCATCACATAGTATTGTTGTTGAAGTATATAATGCTCTCCTGGTCCTGCTCATTTCACCCAGCATCAGTTCATGTAAGTCTCTCCAGGCCTTTCTGAAATCATCCTGCTGGTCATTTCCTACAGAACAATAATATTCCATAATATTCATATGCCATAACTTATTCAGCCATTCCACAATTGATGGGCATCCACTCAGTTTTCAGTTCCTTGCCACTACAAAGAGAGCTGCCACAAACATTTTTGTTTGTGGTCCCTTTCCCTTCTTTAAGATCTCTTTGGGATACAAACTCAATAGTAACACTTATGCACGCACTTTTAAGTTTAATCTGTCTTATGAAGTCTAGATAATCATTCTTAAATCTAGACAATTAATAAAGCAACAAATCAAGTCATAACTTATAACAATTATAGATTTCTGAAAATTTACTATTTCCCAAATTCTAGTATACTTCCAGTGTTGGAGGACTGATTCTCAGGGCCTTTGATGGAGGTAAAGATACTATGCCTGTGACAAAAATCTCAGGCTTTATTGTTACCATTAATAGATGTCTGAAATCATGAATTATTGACTTATCTGCCTTCTTTCTCATTTTTACAAAATCTTTATGAGATGTATTGAAAGCATTCTGGGTAAGGGTCTTAGAAGTAAATAATCAGACTTATAAGAGCTTTACTGCACAGCAGACTATCATCTTGACTATCTTCCAACTATGAGCCGGAGAGAATACAAGATCCCATCGGGTTTATTTTATCTTGGTTTAAAAAAAACAAGCATTTTATTTTGTGGCACAAAAGAAACCTGAAAGTTTCTCCTCCAACAAAGGGTCTCCCATGGGCATATTAAAATTACCCAGGATTCTCTGAGAGCTGCCACATAAAGATAACCTTGCTTGATGACTCGGCCATTACTAGTATCCAGCAAACTATAAAAGAGGGAGCCATGGGCTCATCAAAGGCGTTAACCCCCTCCATGAAGTTGAAGATGCATTCCCTATGGATGTTGCACCAAAACTTGAAACCATTCAGGACTTCCTGGATGAGATCTATAATTCTGTTCTGGATATGGTAAGTATTGTTATTAATACGATTAGTATTAATTAGTACTTATCAACCAAGAAAGTCTGTTTTATACCATTATACCCATAAGCATTCATTACTAACACAATTTTTCAGGTAACAAGGGGGAGAATTGATTTGCCTGAGCTCATAGGAGGATTGGTCTCAGGGCCAACACCTTAATACTTAGCCTAAAAACCCACCCTCTGAGCACTTCGCCATCCCAATCTACGCTTCTTCCTTCATCTCCTAGCCTTCCACCCCAAGAGCCACAAGTAGGGCTGGAAGCTGAGCTCCTGGGAGAAGGGGGCTGATTTATTGCCCCGCTTTTCCCAAGCTTTAGAAAGGAAACATTAAAAAACCCTCCCTTCCTGCTTAAGCCATGTGGACCCTTGTTCTGCCTCTGGGAAAGTTTCCGTCTACTCCACCCTCATACTTGGCTCCCGGCTCCATAGGAAGATGGAACAGTTAAATAATGCTTTTTGGTTATTGACTCTATGGATTAGCTAGTGTTACCACTGAATTCCAGGCTGATTAAAATTAGAAGGGACTCCAGGGATTCTAAGGCATCTGAAATTTTATGGTTCTAATATTCTTAGAAATATTCCTCCCCATCTCTTGGCCCCAGTTTCCTTCTTTGTAAAATGTGTATGTAGAGATGGAGTAAGATCGGGAAAACTGGCTTAGATGTTCTCAATATTCTTTTATCACGGTGATTGTCTCTGTTCTGAGATGTTCAGAGTTCACTTCCACTCGGATCTATGATCTTATACCACAATCTTTCCAGTGCTGGTGTTCTGAGTTCTCTGTATTAAGATATCTCTCCATTCTGCCATTCCATATCCCTTTTAAATTTAATTTTTAGATAATTAACAAAAAATACTTTCTCTCCTTCCCACATCTTCCTTGTTTAAATAAATAAAGAAAGAAGAATAAAACCTTTGTAACAAGCGCATTGTCAAGGAAAACAAATTCCTGCGTTGGTCATGTAATAATAATAATTTTAAAAATCCAGATCACTCTCTATCCTGAGTGCATCACTTCCTTGCCAGGAGATAGGTAACATTTCATTCTTCTGGGATTCTCTGGAATCATGGTAACTACCATTGTGCTGATCAGAATTTTGAAGTGTTTTCAAATTTATTTGTTTGCAATCTATATTCTAAAGTCCATTTCAACTCCGACATTCTATACCTGAGAGGTCTAATGCATACACATTTTGAGTTGGAGTCAGAAAACCTCAAACACTGATTAGTTGTTACACACGAGTGCCTTCTTTATTGTAATCAATGTTTAATTCATGCTTGCTAACTTGATGAGCAAGTGACTTCAGTTCATGGAGCCTCAGTTTCCTCATCTATAAAATGGAGACAATAATTATGCTAACCCTCTTGTAGGGCCCCAGTGAAATAATGTAAATAATCATTGTGGTTCTAAGATTCCTGGCTACGTGGTCATTTCCCATCACTTCTGGAGCTCACTTGCCTTCTCTATAAAATGAGGGAGTGGAATTAAATGATCCTGAAGGTCCCTTCCAGCTCTGGCATTCTCTGGATCTCTCATGCCCCTAGCCTGGCAAGAGGCCTGGCTGGGCTTTTGTTCAGTAAGATTGGGAGGGGGGAATAGAGGGAGACTGCTCTAGGGAGGATAGCTAGCAGGAATGAGCAGCGGGAGGGGATGAGGAGGGAGAAGGACAACAGGACCCTTTGTTCGAGGGTTGTATGGTCACATAACCTCTTTTGGCAGTTGGGTCAGGCAAACAAACTAAAGTGGAAGGCAGCCCTTCCCAAAGACTCTGACCCTCTCCCAGAAAAGCCTTCTTAATTAATGCTTAACCCAGTGTGCCCAGGCTCACACAACTGCCAACCCATTCTTGGGCCTGCCCTGTGAGTCTTTTCTGCAAGCGAGCAAGGAATAGAACATTTATGGCCTCAGTCCCTGGACACTTGGCCCTGCAGCCAAGCTTCCCGCAAGTTAGATTTGGCTGACCTTAAAGAATAATATTTTTACCCCATAGCACCAGGATCTAGGATGACAGCCCAAGAGCATGAAGATAACTGAGACTTGAGTTTGTGGTCTCTCCAACAGCCCTGTGCCCGTCTTTTGTCATTTGTGTCCATTTGCAGGGTGCGAGATGAAAGCTGGAACTTTCTTTATTATTAGGGATTTGGAGCATCCCTTCATGAGGTCCTTGTGTGAACCACGAAGCAGAGAGGGCAGTTCCACTGGGCTGGTCCTTGTTCAAATGTCAAACATGTGGTGGTCAGGAAGATCGATAGAAGGACTCTTTTAAGAACTTTGTGTGACATGGGAGACACTGGCACAAGACGGCTCAGTAAGGCGTGCCCTCCTCAGAGAAGGGGCTGCGCTCCAAGAGCAAAGCAGAATTCCAGTAACTCAAAAGAAATGCGAGACAACCTCTCTGAGGGAGTACCTCTCTTTAATATCCCAAACTTTTCTGATTGTTATACTATTTATAGTCACAAATTTTAAAAAATACACAATGGCAAAAGCCGGTGTGAATTCAGTAATGGTTTAATATTATTTAGATGTTATAAATCACCACAGCGTTTGCATCTATTTTAAATAAATAGTTATTTGCATATGTATGAGATTATCTGTTCAGGCTGTACAAGGCAAACTGGCTTAGTTATTATAATAAATTAGGCCCCATTTAGTTTTTCTCTGGTTAGATTGCATTTATACAAGTCACTTTCCCCAGATGCGTTATGTCTGATTTTGTCTAATCTCTATTATCTTGTGAATAACTTCCCAAAATGCAGGGGATTTTTTTTACTTTTTGTACGTGTGTGGGGGACGGAGTGTGTGGTAGACAGTGAAAGAAGCAGCAGGCGTCTGCTTCTGGTGTCTGGTTACCCACGGCAGCAGCAGGGGAAGGAAGAGCGTAGAAAGTGGGTATAGCAGATCTCTGAGTCTCCAGGCAAGCTCAGGGCCAAGGAGACTCGGACCTCCGCGGAGTTAGGAAAAGAAAGGCCTCGGACTAGAGGTTCAATCTGTGGATCAGTTCCCTGGAAGGAGCAGTAATCCCTGGGAAACAGATCCGGCTCAGAGCTCTGTCCGCCGGGTCTCAGTGGCCTCCTTACTCGGTCCGGCTCCTTTTGGGCCAGCACCCCCACGACCCCTAGCTTCTCTTTATCTCATTCAGCTCACACAGCACTGCCCGCTGGCACAGACATTAAAAACCTGGCCGGACTCTTCACTGAATAGAACGCACCGGGGTAGAGAGGCGCCAGGCGGGCGCGGAAAGGCCGGCTCCGCTGCCCGCCGGGTTTCCGTCCCGGGATTCTGTCCGGGAAAACCGCACGTGAGGAACAAACCGAGCGGCAAAGTCCGTGCCCCAATGGGAGGCCCGGGGCGGCCTCGGAAGGACGAGCCTCCGGGCGCTCGTGGAGGTGTCTGTAGGTGAGGGTGACAGCAGGCCAAGGCGGACAGACGGACAACAGCGTGAGGGGCGCGGGGGAGGGGCAGAGGCAAGGGAGGCCGCAGGGTGGGGGAGACAGGGGGCGACATGTAGGGATAATGGGGACGGGAAGGGAAAGTGAGCGAGCACGAGGGCGAAACGGAGGGGACACAGGAGGAGGGTCAGCCCCGGAGGGACGAGGCTGGGAGGGAGGAAAGGGCGGAGAGGGGTGTTCCGGGTGGGGACGGGAGCAAGAGAGCAGAGAGAAGGGGGAAGGATGGAGGAGAGAGGCAGAGACGGAGAGAAAGAAGCGAAGGCGAGGGAAGGACGAGGGAGCCTGCCCGGAGACGGGCGCTCGCGGGGCGGGCCGGGCCGAGTTCCAGTGGGTGCTTTCCCCAGCCACTGGGAGGGTGCGGAGGGAGCGGGAGGACTCCACCCCAGGCCGAGGGGAGGAGGGAGGGTGGGGTGAGCCGGCTCGGCCCGGCCCCCTGGCCTCGCCTTCCAGGCCTGGCGGCTGGTGGCCCCTAAGCGCGAGAGAGGAGCGCCGAGTCTCCTGCTCGCTCCGGGGAGGCTGGCGGGCTGGGATCTGCGCACAGGTAAGGCGGTCCCGGGGAGGAGCAGGACAGGCTCTCTGCTGGGGACCTGAGAGCGGCGCCCGGGGCGGGGGATGCAGTCAGGAGGGGCGACGCTGCCGGGGGCCGCGGCAGGGGCCGGCGCGGGGGGGGGGGGGGACACTGACAGAGGGGAAGGATTACAGGTGAAGAGGGCAGTGGGAGGGGGCGACGCCGCGGCAGGGGCCGGTGCCGGGGGGGGGGAACACTGACAGAGGGGACAGATTACAGGTGGAGAGGGCAGTGGGGAGGGGGCGACGCTGCTGGGGGCCGGCGCGGGGGGGACACTGACAGAGGGGACGGATTACAGGTGAAGAGGGCAGTGGGAGGGGGCGACGCCGCGGCAGGGGCCGGTGCCGGGGGGGGGGAACACTGACAGAGGGGACAGATTACAGGTGGAGAGGGCAGTGGGGAGGGGGCGACGCTGCTGGGGGCCGGCGCGGGGGGGGGGGGGGACACTGACAGAGGGGACGGATTACAGGTGGAGAGGGCAGTGGGGAGGGGGCAGGCTCTGCGCGGTCCCGCAGGGGGACGGATCGCCGAGGTGGGAGCGCTACCAGAGAACAGGTCAGAGTCGGGGGCTGGGGGCGCTGCCGGGGCCAATGTCTCTCATGGGAGAGGGGTCTGCGGGGGGACGGGGCTGGCCGCGGCGGGGTGACGCCGCCGGGGTCTGAGCGTGGCTCGGGACCCGGGCGGAGCCTGGGCTCGCTCTCACACCTGGGGAGCCGCCTCCTCCCTGCGGCGCGCCCCCCCCCCCCCGCCCCGAGAGTCCTGTGCCCCCGTGGTTCCGCACCCGGGGCTTCTGCACCGTGCGCCCCCATTCCGCCCCTGGAGGAAGTCCGGAAACTGCTGACAGCCGGGATCATAAGTGCTATCTAACCTCCCGGGGCTCTCGTGACTGGGGCTCCCACAGCCGAGCGAACCTTTCGGGCCCGCTTCAGTTCCCCAGCAGCGCTCCTCCCCGGGACCCCGGCTCCAGTTTTGCTGAGAATACAAAGCGTTTGAGGGGAGCTTCCTTCCATTCCGTCTCACGTGTAGAGACCCCTCCGCCCTCATCCCTCTCCCCCTTGTCGCCCTGCGGTTCAGCCGCCTCCACAGAGGGACCAAGCATCGCTTACAGACCCTCCGCGGTTCCACTGCCCTTCCTAACTGGCGCTTCTTTTTGGATAACACGGCCTCCGCTGTGGCGTTCAGAGCTCTGGCTCGAATGATTAAAATAATAATAATCAGACTATGCAGATCGTTAAGTTTTTGCCAAACACCTTTTTGACAGAACCCCCCAATAGTGTAAGGTATTATCCTTTTTTGGAAGCTAAACATCAGAAGGGGAGAGCCGGTTTCCAGGGCTGCTGCCCATCTCTCTCCGGCTCAGGTGCAGTGATCCTTTTATTACATCAGGTTCCCTCTCTTGGTAATTTTCTTCTTGGTACGTTTCATCTCCATGGCTACAGTAACACTCTACCTTTAATAACAGCTAACGTTGATAGAGCACTGTGCATACGTTAACTTTATTTGATCCACATAACCACTCTGGGAGGTCAGTCCTATTATCCCCATTTTACAGATAAGAAAATAGAGGAGTAAATGACTTGCTAATAAGCTTGTAAGTTGGAAGTCCAAGAGAGAATTCAGACTCACTCTTTCCACTGCACCACTAACCCTATTGATTAATTCCTCGTTCTTTTTGCCCCCTAAGTATGGTTATTCTCCGTCCTTGGACCTCTTTTGCCCATTCTCGGCAACATTTTCAAATAGCACCTTTATGCAAAGGGTTTACAGAACAATATATTCAGATCCAGTTATTCCCCTGAGTGGGATATTTTGTCCTTGAATCTCCATCCAATCATTCTACACTTCTACACTTACTGTGTGCAGGCAATCTGCTAGTGCTAGGAAAAACAAAGAAAAGTCGAAAAACCTTTAGAATCTTGAACAGTCAACCAAGCATCATTAAGTGCCTACTATGTGTTTGGTGGTGCAGTGGATTGGATGCTGAGCCTGAAGTAAGGAGAACTCATTTTCCTGAGTTCAAATGTGGCCCCAGACTCAGTAGCTATGCGACCTTGGGTAAGTCATTTAACCTTATTTGCCTCAGTTTCCAAGTGTAAAATGATCTGGAAAAATAAATGGTCAACCACTCCAGTATGTTTGCCAAGAAAACTCCAAATGTGTCACAAAATGTTGGACCTGACTGAAGGAATGTGTCAGGGACTGTGCTAAATGATGGAGATTACAAGGAGATGGGATGAAGAGGGATTCCTCCCTCTTAAGACTCTCACAGTCTAATGTCCCATTATTGTCCCTAGATATGCTCTTTTCCTCAGTTTGCCTATTTCTGTTGAAGTCATCCCCTTTCCTTACAGCTGGAGAAAGCCTATAATAATAAAATATATAATAATATATTTTATTATATGTATAATATATATAATAAATTAACATAAAATAATAAATAATATATTTTTATTATATATGTAATATATAATAAGCCTATAATAATAAAAGGCTCAGTAGGGGCTTTTGAACTTAAGGGATATGCAAACAAACTCGATTGGTTGGTTTGTTGATTGTCTAGGCTTTAAGGAGAAAGTGTTGATAATTTTAATTAAGCGTAAAGGATGTCCCGCAAGCACTATTTTCCCTGAAAGCCTTTTGGTTAGTCCTTTATTAATGCCCTCAAGACACTGACTTTTCTGTTAGCCAGATTTGCACCTTCAGAGAGCCTTTGTTCTTCCTTCTTACCAAGTCCTTTTCGTTGTATCTGTGGGAAGAGGGTATCGGCCAGTTTGGTTGAAAGATGGGATTCATGATGAAGGGAAATCTGTCCCAAAAAATAGGTTGAGGGGCTAGCTGTGTGGCGCAGTGGATAGAGCATCAGCACTGAAGTCAGGAGGATCCGAGTTCAAATCTGGTCTCAGACACTTAACACTTCCTAGCTGTGTGACCCTGGGCAAGTCACTTAATCCCAATTGCCTCAGCAAAAAAAAAGTAATAAATAAAAATGAAATAAATTTAACAAATACTTACACAAGTATTGGATGGGGGAAGAGTACCAAGATTACAGAAGAAGAAAAAAAGAAATAGGTTGAAGCCAGACTGAAAACCTTTGAGTTGGAAAAGAGTTTGTACCCGTTTCTAGAGTTGGTAGTCAGTCACCTAAGCAACTTAACTAGTGAATGCCATGGTCAGACCTAGTTGTTAGGGTGCCATCTTACTAGCTGTGTAGGGGTGATTTGGGTGGAGTTGAACGATTGGGCATTGATTGCAATTGAAAAGATGAAGCTGGTGGCCCTGTGAATGGAAAGGAGGAAGGCTAGCTTTTGGGTTGGTAGAACTGAGTAGATTTAGCAACTAAACAAGTGTGTGTGGTGTGTGTGTGTGTGTGTGTGTGTGTGTGTGTGTGTGTGTGTGTGTGTGTGTGTGTGTAGGAGAAGGGACAGGGAAGGGAGACAGTGATGGCAATAGTGAAGGCCATAGAGAAGAGGAGAGGAGGTGGGGAACTAGGCCGGCAGTTGATGCAAAGGATAGAGCACTGGATGTGGAGTAAGAAAGAGGCGTTCAGGTCTGACCTCAGAAATTCCCTCGTCACCCTGCCTCGGTTTCCTCACCTGTAAAATGGGGGCAATGAGAGCACCTACCTCCCAGGATTGTTTTGAGAATCAAATGGAATAACCTTTGCAAAGTGCTTTAGCACAATTTCTGGAATATAGTAGGTGCTATATATTATTATTACTAAGTTAAATAACTGGAAGGATGATAGTGCTTTCCACAGAAATAAAGAAGAGTGAGTTTAGGAGAAAAGGTAAAGAATTTAGTTGGGAACATTTTGAGTCTGAATCTCAGAGAGGCAATTGGTGATGTGGGACTGGAGCTCTGGAGAGAGAAAAGGGCCTGGGAATGAAGTTCCAGGAATCTTCTGCTTAGAGACAATTGGACCTGTGGGAGCTGATGAGATTAGGAAGCCAGCTGTAGAAAAAGAAGAGGGCCTAAGAGAACCCAAATAACTGAAAATCCTCTTCCAGCCTCCTAATCTCTCTGGGAACTATCACCCTATCCATCTAAATCAGTATTAACTGTCTACTATTTGCATGCTAAGTAATAAGGAGGAATAAAATTTCTTGCCTTCGGGGGGCTTAAATTTTAATGCTTCTTTGAGCCCCTTATCCCCACCCCCCTTTTTTGTTTTACACTTAACTAAAGCTAATTTGAAATTATATGTTTATGTGTATAGTTCCCTTTTTGTTCTGTATTTTTAGCCTTCGGTTTTCTAGGCTAAGATATTGAAGTGGTTGGCCATCTCCTTTTCTAACTCATTTTACAGATTCCTCAATTTGTAAATTCCTCAATTGAAGCAGACAGGATTAAGTGACCTTCCCAGGCCCACACAGCTAGTAAAAGTCTGAGGCTGGATTTGAACCTTGCACCACCTAGCTGCCTACAACATGGGAAACCCCTAGAAGGCAGGTACTGTCTCCTGTGTACTCTTTCACTTGGTAAAGGGCTTTGCACCGAGGAAGCAGGTAATGAAGGCAGTGAATGCTGAACTGAATTCTTTCCCTGGTCTAATCCTGTCTACCTCAATCTCTCCATTGTTGTCTGATTCTGTTGCTTATTTCTGTTGCCTCTCAGCTGTTTACATCACATTACATTACCTTAAACCAGGTCCGTGGGAAGTATCAAATCTTGAAATAAATCAAAGCCATAAGTTGAGGAATAAAGTGTATTTTTAGTTGATAAAATGGTAGCAAACCTGGCACCCTGGGGAGTGTCCAGTGGATTTCCCAATCCTAAGACATATACAAAAGCTGCTTAAATCTTTAGGAAGAGAGGGAAAGGGGGCAGTTTGGGGAAACTGAACCCCTACCTGAGCTGGGCTCTCTACAAAACAAAATCCCTGGGTGGGGCCTATGGTACCATTCAGCTCAATCTAATCAAGAGTAAATATTTTAAGAATTGGAATGTAAGGGGCAGCTAGGTGGGGCACCAGCCTGAAGTCTGGAGGACCTGAGTGCAAATCTGATCTCAGACGTCTAACCCTTCCTAGTTGTGTGATCCTGGGCAAGTCACTTGACCCCAACTGCATCAGCAAAAAAAAAAAAAAAAAAAAAAAAAAAAAAAATATATATATATATATATATATATATATATATATATATATATATATATATATATATATATATAATTTTCAATTCTCTTTTTATTGTATTATTATATTATTAAATTATTCAATTTCTTGTTTTATTATTGTATTATCTTCAATTTCTAGAAGAAAAAATAGTGCCATAGAATTTAAAGGTTTCTGCTGTTTCCAATTTCTTCTCCTCCTTCCATCCTTCCCAACTCTAAGGAAGTCAGATTTCTGCTGTTGGTCCTTTGATCCTTGGAGAAAGTGGAGAAACAGTAGGAAATATGCTCTATCTTCCTTCTTCACAGACCCCAAGCTAGTATATTCCTTGGTCACAGGAAGGTCAGAGGTCAAACAAATGACCATGAGGAAGGCAAAGTGGGGGGAGGGGGGAGGTTTGCCTCAAGGACAATTGAGGTTTGACAGTAAGAACTTTGATACCTTTCTGACCAGGTGATTCTGGACCAAATGCTCAAAGAGAAAGTAAACTCAAGTCAACATTTATTAACTCAAGACAAACATTTATTAAGAAAACATCAAATACCAGACAGCTGGGTGGCCCCACTGGCTGGGCCCCATGTCTGTTTTAAAACCTTTTCTTGCTCTGACATTCCAGAACCCTTTATTCTAGAACTCTAGGTTGTTCTAGAATACTTTCTGGCCGTTTTCTTTCATAATCTCTGGGTCTTTGCTAGGGGTGATGTTCAGCCAGTGAGTTGAATTTCTCCATATAAGTCTACTATGACTGATCCAATGGTAATAGATTTAACAGTACTCCACCGGTCTCTCAGTAGGCAACTAGGTGCCCCAGGGGATTGAGCATTGGTCCTGGAGCTAGGAAAATGTGAGTCCAAATCCAGTTTCAGACACTCACTGTGGTGTGACACTCTGCAAGTCATTTAAATTGTCTGCCTCAATTTCCTCCTCTATAAAATAGAATAATAACATCCACTTCCCTGGGTTATTATAAGGATAACAAGATAATACCTTGAAAGAGTTTAAACTTGATGTCTTTATATTATTTCTAGGAAGGGGACAAATAATCACTTTTTCTGTAGGAAAATAATAGATTTTCATGTACAGTTTTGAAATTTGCAAAGGGCTTTATAGACATTATTTCAGTTGATCCTCACAACAACCTGGTAAGATTACTATTAAAAGTATTAGTTTTATAGACGTAGCCATGGACATTTTACAGATGAGAAAACTGAAGCTCAGTAGCAACTTGAACAGTGTCAGAAACAGGATTCAAACCCAGTTTTCTTCTGATTTCCACATTTGGTCCGTTTCACTGCACCAAAGTAACTCAACAGGCTGGTGCAGGTCATGTGATTTCCCAAGGTTATATTAGTGAAAGACCCAATGCCACGTCCAGGACTTAAAAAACAGGTATCTTGGCCCATAGTACAAAAGTAATCTTTTGTGTTACCAGAAGGCCTTATACTCGTCAGTGCTTTCTATGTCTATTATCCACTGAAATCTTAGGACACAGAGTGTTAGAACTGAGAGGAATACAGAATAGAAGACAGAACATCAACATTAGAAGTGGCCATGGACATACAGAGCCATTGGTGCAAGGAAGCATTGAACAGGGGCACAGAATGTTACAGGCGGAAGGAACCACAGAACAAGGGCACAGAATGTTAGGGGCTGAAGGAAACATAGAACAGGGATACAGGATGCTAGAGGCGGAAGAAACCATAGAACAGGGACACAGAATGTTAGGGGCTGAAGAAACCATAGAACAGGGACACAGAATGTTAGGGGCTGAAGAAACCATAGGACAGGAGCACAGGATGCTAGAGGCGGAAGGAACCATAGAACAAGGGCACAGAATGTTAGGGGCTAAAGGAAACATAGAACAGGGACACAGGATGCTAGAGGCGGAAGGAACCATAGAACAGGAGCACAGGATGCTAGAGGCGGAAGGAACCACAGAACAAGGGCACAGAATGTTAGGGGCTGAAGGAAACATAGAACAGGGACACAGGATGCTAGAGGTGGAAGGAACCATAGAACAGGGGTACAGGATGCTACGGGTGGAAGGAAACAGAACAGGGGTACAGGATGCTACAGGTGGAAGGAAACATAGAACGGGGGTACAGGATGCTACGGGTGGAAGGAAACAGAACAGGGGTACAGGATGCTACGGGTGGAAGGAAACAGAACAGGGGTACAGGATGCTAGAGGCGGAAGGAACCATAGAACAGGGACACAGAATGTTAGGGGCTGAAAGAACCATAGAACAGGGACACAGAATGTTAGGGGCTGAAGAAACCATAGGACAGGAGCACAGGATGCTACAGGCAGAAGGAAACATAGAACAGGGACACAGAATGTTAGGGGCTGAAGGAACCATAGAACAGGGACACAGGATGCTAGAGGCGGAAGGAACCATAGAACAGGGACACAGAATGTTAGGGGCTGAAGAAACCATAGGACAGGAGCACAGGATGCTAGAGGCGGAAGGAAACATAGAACAGGGATATGGGATGCTAGAGGCGGAAGGAACCATACAACAGGGGCACAGAATGTTAGGGGCTGAAGAAACCATAGGGCAGGAGCACAGGATGCTAAAGGCGGAAGGAACCATAGAACAGGGACACAGAATGTTAGGGGCTGAAGAAACCATAGGACAGGATCACAGGATGCTACAGGCAGAAGGAAACATAGAACAGGGATATGGGATGCTAGAGGCTGAAGAAACCATACGACAGGGACACAGAATGTTAGGGGCTGAAGAAACCATAGGACAGGAGCACAGGGTGCTACAGGCAGAAGGAAACATAGAACAGGGATATGGGATGCTAGAGGCGGAAGGAACCATAGAACAGGGGTACAGGATGCTAGAGGCGGAAGGAAACATAGAACAGGGGTACAGGATGCTAGAGGCGGAAGGAAACATAGAACAGGGGTACAGGATGCTAGAGGCGGAAGGAACCATAGAACAGGGGTACAGGATGCTAGAGGCGGAAGGAAACATAGAACAGGGGTACAGGATGCTAGAGGCGGAAGGAACCATAGAACAGGGGTACAGGATGCTAGAGGCGGAAGGAACCATAGTACAGGGGTACAGGATGCTAGAGGCAGAAGGAAACATAGAACAGGGACACAGGATGCTAGAGGCGGAAGGAACCATAGAACAGGGACACAGGATGTTAGGGGCTGAAGGAACCATAGAACAGGGGTACAGGATGCTAGAGGCGGAAGGAAACATAGAACAGGGACACAGGATGCTAGAGGCGGAAGGAACCATAGAACAGGGACACAGGATGCTAGAGGCGGAAGGAACCATAGAACAGGGACACAGAATGTTAGGGGCTGAAGAAACCATAGGACAGGAGCACAGGATGCTAGAGGCGAAAGGAACCATAGAACAGGGACACAGAATGTTAGGGGCTGAAGAAACCATAGGACAGGAGCACAGGATGCTAAAGGCGGAAGGAACCATAGAACAGGGACACAGAATGTTAGGGGCTGAAGAAACCATAGGACAGGAGCACAGGATGCTAGAGGCAAAAGGAAACATAGAACAGGGACACAGGATGCTAGAGGTGGAAGGAACCATAGAACAGGGGTACAGGATGCTAGAGGCAGAAGGAACCATAGAACAGGGACACAGGATGTTAGGGGCTGAAGGAACCATAGAACAGGGGTACAGGATGCTAGAGGCGGAAGGAACCATAGAACAGGGACACAGAATGTTAGGGGCTGAAGAAACCATAGGACAGGAGCACAGGACGCTACAGGCAGAAGGAACCATAGAACAGGGACACAGAATGTTAGGGGCTGAAAGAACCATAGAACAGGGACACAGGATGCTAGAGGCGGAAGGAACCATAGAACAGGGGTACAGGATGCTAGAGGCGGAAGGAAACATAGAACAGGGGTACAGGATGCTAGAGGCGGAAGGAAACATAGAACAGGGGTACAGGATGCTAGAGGCGGAAGGAACCATAGAACAGGGGTACAGGATGCTAGAGGCGGAAGGAAACATAGAACAGGGGTACAGGATGCTAGAGGCGGAAGGAACCATAGAACAGGGGTACAGGATGCTAGAGGCGGAAGGAACCATAGTACAGGGGTACAGGATGCTAGAGGCAGAAGGAAACATAGAACAGGGACACAGGATGCTAGAGGCGGAAGGAACCATAGAACAGGGACACAGGATGTTAGGGGCTGAAGGAACCATAGAACAGGGGTACAGGATGCTAGAGGCGGAAGGAAACATAGAACAGGGACACAGGATGCTAGAGGCGGAAGGAACCATAGAACAGGGACACAGGATGCTAGAGGCGGAAGGAACCATAGAACAGGGACACAGAATGTTAGGGGCTGAAGAAACCATAGGACAGGAGCACAGGATGCTAGAGGCGAAAGGAACCATAGAACAGGGACACAGAATGTTAGGGGCTGAAGAAACCATAGGACAGGAGCACAGGATGCTAAAGGCGGAAGGAACCATAGAACAGGGACACAGAATGTTAGGGGCTGAAGAAACCATAGGACAGGAGCACAGGATGCTAGAGGCAAAAGGAAACATAGAACAGGGACACAGGATGCTAGAGGTGGAAGGAACCATAGAACAGGGACACAGGATGCTAGAGGCGGAAGGAACCATAGAACAGGGACACAGGATGTTAGGGGCTGAAGGAACCATAGAACAGGGGTACAGGATGCTAGAGGCGGAAGGAACCATAGAACAGGGACACAGAATGTTAGGGGCTGAAGAAACCATAGGACAGGAGCACAGGACGCTACAGGCAGAAGGAACCATAGAACAGGGACACAGAATGTTAGGGGCTGAAAGAACCATAGAACAGGGACACAGGATGCTAGAGGCGGAAGGAACCATAGTACAGGGGTACAGGATGCTAGAGGCAGAAGGAAACATAGAACAGGGACACAGGATGCTAGAGGCGGAAGGAACCATAGAACAGGGACACAGGATGTTAGGGGCTGAAGAAACCATAGGACAGGAGCACAGGACGCTACAGGCAGAAGGAACCATAGAACAGGGACACAGAATGTTAGGGGCTGAAAGAACCATAGAACAGGGACACAGGATGCTAGAGGCGGAAGGAACCATAGAACAGGGGCACAGAATGTTAGGGGCTGAAGGAACCATAGAACAGGGACACAGGATGCTATGGGTGGAAGGAACCATAGAACAGGGACACAGGATGCTATGGGTGGAAGGAACCATAGAACAGGGGGATGGGATGCTAGAGGACATTTGTAGATCTGACCAAGTGACCTCATAAAAGAAGAAAAAAAGTCTAGAGATATATGGGCACTGAATATACCGAGAGTGTAGGAGTTAGTGACAAAGCTGGGCTTACTTTATACTCAGTACCTGTCATACCCAAGCAGGCAGGGCTTCTTCCATTCTGCTCTGCTGGCCCCTGTTTCCACAAGTCAGGGCCTCCATGGCATTGGTGCCAGTAATCACGTTGGGGAGACGATGTCATCAGGGAGAAGTTCTGCCAGTTTCTTCATGCCCAGGTGAATCACTGGGCCTGGACTTCCGCCTCACATTCACAGGAAAGTGCCCATCCCTGTATGGGCCATGCACATACCCCTCCCCTCAGCTCATAGGATCAAAGGCTGCCCCCAAACTCCCCTCAGTTATGGAGCTCTCCAATCGCCCCCACTCCCACCCCCATATCCACTCTGCAAACTATTCCTCAGCTGGGAGGGTCACTGGGTACATTTCTCTGCCTTCAGGGGAGACTGAGCTATACTTACTGCAGATAGCTGGGGGGTTCACTTCATCCTTTGTCCTTCTGTCCTCCCCCCAAATCTGTAATGCAATGTATGTAATGTAATCTGTCTGCCTTCACTCCTTGAGAAGAGTACTCATATTTTTGACTCTGCTCTACTGCCCCCACCTCCAGGAAGCAGCAGCTGGCACAGGAGATAGAGCGCTGGACCTGGGGTTCAAATCTAGCCTCAGATATTAACTACCTGAGTGACTTTGGGCAAATGCCTTAACTTTTGCCTCAGTTTCTTTAACGATAAAATGGGGATAATGCTCATTATATTATTATAAATGTGAGGTATCACAGGGCTGCTGGTGAGCATCAAATGAGATAATATTTGTAAAAGTGCTTGGTACAATGCTTGGCACATAGTAGGCTCTATATAAATGCTTTATCATCATTTCCCTTCAGTCTCTCCTAATGTCTCTTATCTCAGTGAATAGTTTGTCCCTTCCTCATTTCACTTAGGCCCTTCCTAACTATGTGTGCTCAGAACTGCACCAGCAGGACCGAGATATGCCGGCCAGAGCACTGGTGGGACCACTGATCCTGTGCTATCGGGGACAGTGGAAAGGCATGGGTTGGAATCAGCAGGATCTGAATCTGGATGGCGACCCTCATCTATAACTGGTAGTAAATGGCTGGACAACATGGTCCTCCAGCTCTGAGCTCTGCAGCCTGAGATGGCATTAGCTCCTTAGCATCCCCGTAATGCTATTCTTTTCACCGGACCTGCTGTCAGGCTGATCCTGGGCAGAACTGAGGGAGGGGGAGCTCTAAGGCCAGCTTTGGCCACTGCCCTTCTCTTAAGCTTTTATTTCCTTACCCTGACCTTGAGCTGCTTCCAGGGTGCTTGTGGAACTGAGCACTCCAGCTGCTCCAGGCTGAGACGGGCCTGAGCCTCCCTGGGGGAGGAGCCCCAGGTGTCAGCTGGGGAGGAAAGATGGCAGTTCAGTTCTGACCTAGTACCTGGTCTCCGGCCGCTCAGCTATACTCCTCCCTCTTCCCCTTCCTGCCTGGCCTCCACCCCAACGGCCTCTGCCTCTCCTTCTCAGCCTAGGTGGGGCTTGGAATTTGTGCTCAGGGCTGGCCCTAGAGTGGGGAGCCTCCCCTTTTCCCCTCTTCCCCTCCTCCCACTCCCACCCCTTCTTTGTCAACAGTTACAGAAACAAACCCTTGGAATCCATTCCTGTTTTCCCACCCCTAAGATTCCTAGCTTCAAGGTCATTAAAAAAAAATAATAATAATAATAATCTTATTTAGTCTGTGTTTATGTGTGGAAACCCAAGAGGAGGAATTGCCCAGTGACCTGTGGAAGCCCCCAGAATGAGGAAAAAAAACATGCCCCCCCCCCTCCAAGAGCACCTGGTCCGATGGGAGGCAGACCCCAACTTTGGGAAAATTCCAGGACTCCCCCAAAGGGGACATTTGACTGAAAAGACCTAAGGTTCCTTCCATAGTTAACCTGGATAGGGAAGGGAATCTCTGGCCCTGCAGTGCTTTGGAATTAGTTGGGAGATCTGAGAGACACTAGTAAAGGACCTCCCCTATGCCAGCATCCAATCTAGAGACAGCTCCACTCCGGACATGGCATTTACATGGACTGTTGGTGCCCGACCGTGATAGAGCATCCCGAGCTGGATCAGTCCCTCAGCCACAGTGGAACATGCTGTACCTTGACTTTAATATAATGTCTCTGAGTACAAAGGACAGCAACCAACCCCCCATCCCTACACCCCATTACCTTCTCCGATATGTGGGGTACCCTGTGACTTGTAAATTTTTTAGGTTTTTTTCTTTTCTTTTTAAAATTTTGAACACAAGATCAACAGATGTGAACATTTTCATATTCACAGAACAAGAAAGGACATTTTACATATATATTATATAAAATATACTCTATATTTTGTGAAGATTTAAAAAATATTAAACAACACAATAATAACACATTTTCTCTGCTCCTCTAGATCTTTCTGAACTTCTTTGCCATTTTTTTTTTTTTTTTTTTTTTTTTAATCATCACCAGTTCTCCCAACTAGAAACTCCTGCCTTGTCAAAGAGAAGTCTGGTCAGGCAGAATAAATGCACACCCTGGCTGTGCCCACATAATAGAAGTTTTATTCTGTAGCTCTCAGCCAAGAGGTGGGAAGTCTGCTTGGTCTTCTGAAGTCATCATTAGTCATTGCTTTGATTGATATTCTTAAGTTCTGAACTGTGTTTCCTTTTACTCCAATGTCATCTCTTGGGTATGTTCTGCTAGTTCTGCTCATTTCCTGCATCACTTCCAGTCTGACTTATCTGGTTTCTCTGAATCTGTCATTTTCATCGTTTTTTTATGGTACAGTAATATGCCATCATCTGATCCAGTGACAAATAGCTCTCTTCAACCCCTCTGTGGCAGCTGGGTGGTGCAGTGGATAGCGCATGAGTCCTAGAGGCAGGAGGGCCTGAGTTCAAATTCAGCCTCAGACACCAGGTGTGAGCCTGGGCAAGTCAATTAACAACTGTCTGCCTCAGTTTCCTCATTTACTTCCCAGTGTTGTTGGTAAAGCCCTTGGCAAACCTTAAAGCACTAGGGTAAATGATGGCTACATGTGACTGCTTGTTATATAAGCTGTTGTTTTATCTGTTTCCCCTCCTCCTCTGATGATATTGATAATAATAATAACTGATATTATAGAGGGACATAAGGTTTATATCCCAACAGCCCCAGAAGGTAGGCAGTGGCAGTACTATTCCCCTTTCGCGGATTAGAAAATGGAGGCACATAAAAGACAAGGGTCTTGCCTTCTATAAAGAGGCAGCGGTACAATGGAGAGAAAACAGGCTTTGGAGTCAGATAACAAATGCTCCCTCTGTGTACTAGCTCAGCCCTCAGCTTCCTGATCTGTAACAGGACAGGGCTGGGCAGTGAATGGCAGGGCTGCTGCACAGTGCCCCCTTAGCTTCCCATCCCCACTGCCTATGCCCGGGGTCCATTGCTCAACCCCAACCAGTCTGACTGCCTTGTGTGTGCCCTAGTTTCCTTCCGAGTCCCTACCTGCCCAACCTGCTGGGACCTGGCTGCAGTGCAGTCTGAATGCAGAAAGTGACTCAGCCCTGACTCCTTCCCTCTGGGCTTCCACTGTCTCCTGACACTAAAGCAGTATAGATGGATGGAGCACAGAACCCTTTGCTTCTACCTTGCCAAGTGTCCCCTGACCTTGAGCGCCCTGTTCAAGGACGTCTCCCCTGGTCTTCTGTTCTCCCCTTTGTCTCCACCTCTTCACACTTTTTGCCATCCTTCGAGGCTGAGTCCAAATCCTGGAGAGCCTTCTTCACTGTAGGATCCCAACCTACACTGCTTTCCCCAAGGTCCCCTGTGACCTTGACCAGAACTAGCATAAGCATAACGGTTCACATTTATATATAGCAAAGAAAGAATGAAACAAACTTTTATTGAGCGCCAGCTTTGTGCCAGGAACATGTGCTGAGTGCTAGGGCTACAAATGAAAGAGTTCCTGCCCTCAAGAAGCTTGCATTTTAATATGGGGAAGATCGAACACGAATGGGGGCTGAGAAGCATGGGAAATGTTTATCCTGGAGTGGGAGAGTTTTTAAGGTTTAGAGAAAGTCAGCAACTGAGGAGGAGGTGGGGAAAGGAGGTAGGATAATCTGGTTCCCTCCACAAATGGAGGCTCCAGGAAAAACTCCAGTGACAGGAGGGGAATGGGTCTTGTGGAGCTATACCAGGCTGAGGAGGCTGCAGAGATAGTAGATTGATGGTGAGATAACCCCCGGGGCCGAAGGAAATTCTAGGATGAATCAGCAGAAGAGGAGACAATGTTTTGAAGTTCAGCGTAAGTAAAGAACAGGGTAAAGAATATATAGCCTCTTAGAGTTGACAAAAATTAATGTTCCTATTTGTTTCCCACGTGGTGGTTTTGTCTCTCCAGATTGGAAGCTTCTTAAGAGCAGGGATGTCTTTGGCCCCTTGGGCGATAATTTGGGAGTTCACATCTTCTTGGGGATTCTTATGGGCCCTAAAGGCAATATAAATTATCAGTCTGATGTGGCAATCAAAAAAACTAACCTGATGTTAGTGGGTGTTAATGAAAGTAGAGTGGAAAGGGGGAGGCATTAATTTAATATTTATTAAGTATGTACTAAGAGCCAGGCACTATGCTAGGAATATAAAGAAAGAAAATCTCTACCCTCAAGGACCTTCCATTCTATTGGGAAGAAACAATATATAAAAAGCATAATTTGGTGGGGGGGCAGCTAGATGGCTCAGTGTATAGAGTGCCAGGCCTGGAATCAGGAGTTCTCATCTTACAGAATTCAAATCTGGCCTCTCAGACACATCCTAGCTAAGTGAGCCTGGACAAGTCACTTAACCCTGATTACCTCAGTTTCCTCATCTGTAAAATGAGCTGAAGAAGGAAATGGCAGACCTCTCCAGTATCTTTGCCAAGAAAACTCCAGTGGGGTCACGAAGAGTTGGATATGACTGAAATGACTCAAAAATATCAAAATAATTAGGAGACTTGAGTAGAAAGTGGCACTTGAACCGACTCTTGAAGGGGTTCCAAGAAGTCCAGGTGAGAACATTCCACTCAAGGAGTGACTGTTCTTCAAAGTCACAACAAAAGAAAATGGAATGTCAAGTATGGAAAACAGTCCAGAGGCCAGGCTGTCCTAGAATGGGTGAGGAGGGGAAGATATATTGGGGCCAGATTGTGAAGGACTTTAAATGCCAAACAGAAAAGTTTGTGTCTTCTCTTAAGGCTTAAAGGGGGATCACTAAAGTTTCTTGGCTGTGATTTGAGATCTTTTTGATAGCTATGTGGAAATTGGATTGGAAAGGGGAGAGATTGTATACTCAAGGAGACCAATTGAAAAGCTATTGCAATACTCAAGGCAAGGGGTGACGAGGACCTCGTTAGGGCAGTAACCATGGAGTGGAGCTAAAGAGATGATTTGAGAGCTGTGTCACAGTTAGATTTGAGGATTGTTTGGAGAAAGAAAGAGAAATGTTGAGGATGGTTCCCCAAATTTGATCCCAAGCACCAGGAGAATAGAAAGAGGGAAGTTTGGAGAAGGGTAGGTTTAAGGGAAAAGATGCTTAATCCTGCTTTGGAGACATGGCTGCCTGTAGATGATATTATTTTGGAGATGTCCAACAGACAGCGTATTAGACACAGAGGACTAGAAGTTCAAGGAAAGAGAAAGGTTCAGGAGGCATTTACATCCATTGGAAATTGATGACAGCCCAAGGGAAAAAGTGTAGCTGGAGGATCTCAGAAATAGCTTCTTAAATTTTCCTTTCTTTTTTTAGGGATGGAGGGAGAACAACCTATGGCTACAACCGTCTCCCTCCTCCACACACCCCTCCTCTTCTCCAAGTTGGGAAAAATAAATAGAGCCTGCCTGCCCCATTGGATTGGCATTGCCACCCACCGTTCTGTGTCCACTCAGGCCAGGAGGCAACTAGCCATAAATGCAGATGGCCCTGGGCTACTTTGGGAGGTACCATGGCTCTTAAATAGAACAGCATCTCTGAGGGCCTCCAAGTGCTATCCCAACAGGGACACTCTGGCTTTTCATCCTTCTCCAAGGCTTCTGAGAATTCCCCTTGGGGCCAGCCTAGCACTGATGCTGGGGCTTTGCATACTGAAGGGGAACCCAAGTTGAAACAGCTTTATCTGACCTATTCAGTGGATACTATTGCTTCTGAAAATGCAAAATGAACACTCTAGAGTTTCACAGATGTAGTTCCTGTCTATTTTTTTCTTCCTATGAGATTCTCAGTCCATTTTATTGATAATCTACAATGGGTGTACCAGGTATTTGAACTGATTTATTGATTCAGTTGCCTGGCCATCCAACTTTATATCATATTCTGGCCCCTAGGCATTTTTTCATCTCTTCCCGCCTCCCCTAATATTCTGGGGCTTGATGTAATCAATACAATACAATATTATTCACAAACAGGAACATTAGAGGAACTCACTGTCTACTTTTATTCTTTATAGGACAACTGACAAATACCTTTGGTGAGCATCTCTCTTATACTTTATGCTCTGATGTTAGTTATTGAAATGTTTATAAATGGTCTCTCTGATTTCATTCATCAAGGAATATTGTATTATCTTAATTGTGAGAGACTCTTCATTGGAAGAGAGCCCTTAGTGGTAGTATTTTAATCTGTGAAGTCAAAGGCTTCTTTTTTGTCAAAAACCCCTAAAACAAACAAACAAACCACTATATGTAGTGGAACCTTATTTACTTTGTAGCTTTAAGGCAATTGGCTGAATGTAAGGATATATGATGGACTGTAGGAAATGTTTTGTGAATACTGACAGGTTCAGTTTTAGGGTTCCCAAAACATAAGTATAGATCACTCCAGTAAGGGCCTGCAAAGGCCTTGTAGTGGTAGGGGGATTCTTCTACTTTGGGCTCATTCTATTTGGTTCTTCCTCGTGATTTGAGGGACCAGGTATACATTGGGTGTGAGTGTTACTCGAGGAGTCTACACAAAGTGATAGTGAAGATGGTCTAGAAGCGAGAAAGAGGGACCCTGGCCTCTGAGGCCTGTAAAATGATGATCGATGATCCTTTCCAATGGCTACAGCCTGCATCATTTATCAGAGATTTTTTCCAGATTAGATGCATGTGACTCTTACCTCATAACCATCTCAGCCCCTCACTTGGTAGGTAAAGTGGAGGAGTAACACCTCAGTCAGGAGTCACCAGTGAATCTCACAGGTATTTCAATCCCAAGTGTGAGCCTTAGGAGTCAGGCTCCTGGTTCTGGGAAATGCAGGACCACTTCATTCAGGGGGAATTACTCATGCTGAGACCTTTGCATTTCTGGGTCTCCTTCGGGCATCTCCGCTCCCTTCTTTTTTTCTTTTCTTTTCTTTTTTTTTTTTTTTTTTTTTTTGCTGAAGCAATTGGGGTTAAGTGACTTGCCCAGGGTCACACAGCCAGGAAGAGTTAAGTGTCTGAGACCAGGTCCTCCTGACTTCAGGGCTGATACTCTATTCACTGAACCACCTAGTTGCCCCCACTCCCTTTTTTTCTTTAAAGAACTGGATGCACTGCTGAGGCTTTGGCAGCCTGGGAGCTGCTGCAGGAGAGCTCTATTGGGCCTTAAGTGTCTGGCCTAGTGCAGAGCTCTAGCCCTGCAATGGCGGGGCTTGGGGGGGGGGGGGGCCTGTCTAAGGGCAGAAAAGGCCAAGGGGCAGGTGCTTAGTGAAGGCACTGATCAAATTTTCTCTGAGTGTATCCAAGCTTTTGCAGTGGGCACAGAAATTCCCTGGTTGTTCCAGGGCCCTCTGAAGCAAACATCTGCTTTGTCTGAAGGCTGGATTTGCACTAAACGGCTCCATTACAATGAGTTAAGGCAAGGAGAGGAGCTTGGCTTTGGCAAAAAGGGAAAACATGAGCTTGGGCTGCTCTCTGATTGCTTTCTGGTACGTTATTTGCCCTTTCTTCTCCAGAAGGCCTTGACACTATAACATGCAAATTGAATCAAATTGGATTTTAGGGAGGGAGATTTCACTCTCACTTTCCGTTCCAGAGCATCTGAGTCCAGTGGCCAGACAGAGATCCTGTATGGCAGGCAGGAGACGGGCCTGGAGCCAAGTCCCAGAGGTCTCAGTTTGACTGAGGCAACGTCTAATCAGTGATTAAGGCTGGGTAGGAAAAGGGGCAGAGGCTGGCCTCTTATTATACCTAGACCAAAAAGAAAAGAAAATCCAAAGTGGGAAGAGAAGACTTCAGGGTTTGCTATTTACATTTACTCTGAGCCAATCAGGGCTCAAATGGTGACCAAAATCACTTGGATGTCATGGCACCACCTCCATGATGTCATGGTTTTCTTCAAGAATGAAGGACAAACAGGAATCTCTGGGATTGAGCTGCCCCACTGGGGACACAACTGAACCATCTGGACCTCACAGAATGTTCTCTCTTGCTCACTCTCTTCCTTTTCCTCTTTCCTCTATTTTCTATCCTCCCTCCCTTCGTTCCTTCGTTCCTTCCTCCCTTCTTCCTCTTTCCATCTCTTCCTTCCTGGGGTATCCTGCCCTTACCTGCCTATATGTCCGTTTTTATTTTATTTTTTGAGGGCTGAAATCTTGCAAAATATCTTAGAATTTAGCGGCTTCATTTCTTTCTTGAGGATCATGCCTTAAACCCTCGTTGGTTGGTTTTTACGTGGTGACACAGTGAATGAAGGGTAATAGGCATTCCCTGGAGCAAGTTTGGCGTTCAGTGTGTTCGGATATGAATACGTCCATATTGAAAGAGGAATGTACTGTGTTCATTTGTCTTTTGCACCTTAGGAATTTTTTGAAGATGAACTTCTTTGAATTTGGTATAGATTGTGTTTAGGCATCTCTTCATTAAAACAAAAGCTAGAATAGAATATGTAATTGTGCCCTTTGGGTTATCTTTTAAAGTCATACATAAGGTTAACCTTCGAATATAAGAGAACAGTATTCTATTTTACATAATAAAAGATAATAGACATAATTTGAAAGTTTTCAAAGTTCGGTGGCCCGTGTTGGGGATAGGGAGGGTGATATTAGCCATATTTTTATTTTGCTATCTTCCATTCTGTGAAATATATTATAAAAATATGACCATCTTTTCAACATGGATATTCTTTCAGGAATCCTATATGTTCAAAATTTTGGAATGCCTTGATCTCTGAAGAATCAAAATTTTTTTAAAACCCTGGGGCAAATGAGAAGTAGGTAGTGGACAAAAAGTATGCCCATTTCCATTAAAGAAATGGTATAAAAAGGAAAACTATGATAGTTATGTATCAACTCTCAGAGAATAAGAGAAAGAGCACAAATGATGGCCTGGTACCTACAAAATGTAAAAGCATAAAAAGGTCTGTAGCACACTGGGTAACTTTGTGGAAAATCTCTGAAAGATCAGGGGAAAAAATTATAGAGGAAGAGAAGGTAGAGATAGGTTACAAGTGCCCTGGTGGATGAGATCATGGATTGATTGAAGAGTGGAGGGAATAGCAAAAAAAATTTTACAATTAAGGAACCAGAGCCATATTGCCAGCAGATGGCCAAAAGAAGCAACTCATTTGAAGATTTTCACTTATGTCATTTCCAAAACAAACTTGCTGTTTATATATTAAACCTGCTTGTTGGTTTCCTCATAAAATATTTTTTCAAATATGTGTGTGTGTTTTATATGTATGTGTATGTGTGTATACATAGATATATAATATGCACACACACAAATACAAACAAAACCCTGATTTCAAATATGCAAATACTCACATTGGCCATATTTTTAAAATGTGCATCTCATTCTTCATCTTGAATCCATCTCCTTTCTTTCTGCTAAAAGATGGTGGAAGAATTTTTGTTTAGCCTGGAGAAGAGAAGATTTAGGGAAGACTAGAGAGTTTGGGGAGTAATCTTTGAAGAGTTTTAATGTGTAAGACTAAATTTCAGGGGCTAGAGCTCACAGAAAGTAGGAATTGCTGAGACAGATTTCAGCTCAGTGTAAAGAAAGTCTTCCTAGCCATCAGAGCTGTGACTTCAAGAAAGGAGTGGGAGGAGTTGTCTTTTCATAAATCCTTTCTTGAGAGGAAGGGGACCATTGGTGTGGAACATTTACATATTGTCAGGTTTTTTTTTTTTACTGTATTGATCATTTTTGCTATTTTTTTCCCCTTCTTCCTTTTTTTTTTTAATTTAAAGAATATATTATAATAAGGTATAGCTCCCAAGGAAAGAGGGAAAGATATGTGGTTAAGGTAAAAACAAAAAAAGAGCAATAAAATTATTCTTAAAAAAAAAAAAAAAAGGAAAGGAAAAAGAGTTAGATTGTAGCAGAATAAGTTGGGGGACAGAGGGCTACCCAGAGAGTCAGGAGACTATATTCTTTTCCCAGAACCAACTTATTTGACTCTAGACAAGTCATGTAGAGAAACAGGTTCTTCTATCAAATATCCATTAGATTATAAGATATGCTAAAAAAAAATTAATGTTGCAAAATTGCAAGCTGTAAATTTGCAACATTAAATTTTTTTTTAGCATATCTTATTATCTTTTGGGTTTTTTTTTTACATCATCAGAATCACCACTCAGTATTCCTCCTCTCTTGCCTCTCAGAGAGCTCTTTATAATGAATAATACTTTTTAAAGGAAAAAAAAAAAAGAGGAAGAAACACAAAAAATTAGCAAAACCAAAGACTATAACAAAAAAAGTCTGAAAACACCCTTCTTATAGATCTCACACTTGTAAAGAGGAGTGGCCGGTGTTTTTTTATATCTCTTCTTTAGGGTGTCTTTTAGTTTTTGTGATTTTGCCACACTATTTGTTGTTTCCATTGTTTGTGATCACAGGGCCCTGTTTTTTGTTTGTTGTTTTGTTTTGTTGTTTGTTTTCTGGGCCCTTCTTCCTTCACTAGGCAGGTTCGTGTGACTCTTCCCATCCTTCTAGGCATTCATCATTTCCCTCATTTTTACGGCACAGTAGGATGCTCTTGTGCCCCACTTATCGTACCCCACTTTGCTTAGTCATCCCCCTGCGGTGGCTTCTGTGTGGTCTTCGGAGGGCCTTTGGCAGCGGCGGTGGGTCGGGTTGAGGGTCTTCTCCCGGCCTCTTGTGAGATGGGGATTGTTTTTGACTAGGTGGGCCTGGATGAGGCCTGGGAACTTTGTCCCAGCTACGGTTCCCCTGACACCATGTGCACTCCTGAAGAGACGGCGCTGCTGCAAGCGGAAGAAGCTTTCTCGGCCGTGCTTGACCGCATTGACACCCTTATCTTCGAGCCTTTGCTTCTGACCAGTGAGTCCTGAGGGAGGGGAGGGAGAAGGAAAGTGATTGGAAAGGGTCCCATTTGGCTTTGGTCAATGAACTTGAGCACCCTGCTTCTGCCTGATAAACCTGTTATGTATCCCCTTGTCCAGCCCGACTCAAACCCAAATCTACTAGAGCCTTTCAGGGAAGTATTCTTTCAATCGATTAATCAATAAATATTTCTTAAGTGCCTACTGTATGCAGACAGTGGGAATATAAAGACAATGAAATATTGCCAATCTACATGAACTACTCACTGAATAATTTAACTCAAATATTTATTAATTATTTTCTTGTAGTATGTGGAGAGTGCTAGACTTAGATGCAGTCTATCATAGTCAAGAAAGCATCTATAGCAATGACATCAAAGATTTTTTAAGTATTAATAATAATAATAATATAATGCATGGGATTCATTTTTGCAAACTGCTTTTGTAAGCGTATTATCTCATTGCATCCTCACATTGTCCTTCCCATCATCCTCTTCCCCTAGTGCTCAGTGCATCTCTTCAGACTCAAGATAATCTGTGGGTTTGTATCCACTTCAAATTATAGCTCGTGAGCCCCCATTACTGTTTTTACGTTTATTAATCAGTTGCTGTACATAAAGGAGTAAAAACAAAGGCATTTAATAAAATAGATAATAAGAATGCTAATAATAATAACGTTAATAATAACTGGGTTATACTCTTCCACAAATATGCAAACCACCATGTAAACAATAAACACACATAGTAATGAGGGAAAGGAAAGGGGGAACCCCATTTCTTGGCACATAGGTAATCCCATGAGGCGCAATGTCCCCTGTAAATGAATTTACGGGCCCGAAAACCTAGATTGATAAATAAAAGGTTTATTGTAGGAATTTGGAAGTAAAGCTCAGTTAGAAAGACGCCAGGGCCAGAGGTGGCCGCTGGGCGGGCAGGAACCCTTACATGGCTGGAAGGATACCATGTGTTGGCTGGGAGGGCTCCTGCCAAGAGAGGGCTCCGACTTGGCCCTTTTTATACCTAGAAGATGATGGGCGGTACCCCTAAGTTCTCGGTGGGCTTTTCAGTTAGCTCAGATCAGATGGGGGCTGGGGGAAGCTGAGGTGATAATGGGGCTGGACCCGGATATTCAAAGGGTGTCTTTGACCAGAATTTGTGAATCAAGGTCACCCATGGGCTGGGCAATTAGGAATCTTAAAGGGACCCCAACCCCCATCAATAGGAAACAGCTGTGGCCAGGGAAACACATAGGAAGGAAGAGGGACTAAACATTCACAGAACACTTGCTGTGTGCCAGTCACTGTGCTGAGTGCTTTAAAAATATGACCTTGTCTGATTCTCACGACCACCCTTCAAAGGGGCAGCTATTATTTCCATTTTATAACTGAGGCAACCTGAGGCAAACATAGGATAAGGAGCTTACTGTGCCTCAAACAGGGAATGTCTGAGGCTGAATTTGAATTCAGGGTTTTGTGACTCTTGGCCTATATACTATCCCCTGCATCACTTAGCTAAGGGCACAGTCATAGAGTACCCCATATGTGGAGGGGAAATGCATCTCTGCTGCTTTGGACCCAGCACTGGCTGGCCATTGTCTCCAGTGTGATGGGCGCTGGTCTCTGTTGGTGCCACCTGTCCACTCCTGAGGCTGGGGAAAACCCTGAGCCTTTGGACTTTTTCTTTACCATAAGGAGACCCTACAGTTTTAAATCCTAGGCTTCATAACAGATATTCCTTCTCCAAAAGGAGATTCGTTGCCCTAGGAGCCAGGATTCCAGAATTTAGCCTCCGGGCCTTTGAGGCTTTAAGATTATTTCTTTTAGCCTGTGGGCCTGATCACCAAGGACAGAGATAGAAGCCTTATTCTGACACAGGAATGGAGGTTCCTCTTAGTCTTCAATTTGTTTCTGACTCTCTGACTCTCCAGAGCTTATCATTTGCGGGCTGTCTTTCCAACAAACTGCTAAGTGCCCCTAGGCATTTGTGGGGAGTGGGTGGTACCCTCAAAGGTTTTCTCTGCCTTAAGATTCTTTTGTCTCCTGGAGATGAATGGGAGCAGCTGAGGAACAAAAGTGACGCTAAAGGGACAAGGCCATTGTTTTCTGCCTGCTTGGACCTATTCATATTTGTTTGTGTCTTGGTTCCATCCTGTAGGATGAGGACCATGTCTGACCCCAAGTCAGAAGGCCCGAGTTCAAATTCTTCTTCTAACCCTTCCTAGCAGTGTCATCTTCTGCAAGTCACAGGGATTTAGCATTTGATACACTCTGAAGTTTTTACTTCTGTAAAATGGTCCTTGTAACACTACATCAGAGGGTCTTTTTTTGTTTTATCTTTTGGGTAATAAAAGGCCCTAATTTCCCCATCTATGAAAAGGGTCTGGCCCTTGTGGCAAAGACTATGATTTAATTAAATTTAATAAGCATTTCCACTGTGTATCAGAAGCTACTTTCAACTTGGAGACTTCTTCCTGGGGGTCCTGGGAGGTGCTCAGAGCCACACAATCGGTGTGGGCCTTCCTGACTCAAGTCTGCTTTCTACACTCTTCCATTAATAGCTACAATAACTAACAGTCCCTTTCATGCGTCCTGAGCTTTTGCAGTGTACAAATAACTTTTTGAACTTGACCACATCCAGGGAGGTATCTAGGGCAGGTGCCATCCTCATGTTCTCGAGTCCCAGAGGGGTTTAGTTACTAGTCAAAAATCACACAGCAAGCAGCAGATCAAGGCCTGGATTACCCCTCTCTCGAGACCCAACTTAGTTGTGCCCTGCCAGATTCTCTCCTTTGCTTTGAGCTTGCCCATTCCTAAAAGCTCAAATGCGTGGAAAGAGACTTGGCTTCTTGCCCTAGCTCAGTCATCAGCCTGATGTGATTCTTGGAGAACTGCATAAGCCTTAGAGCAGAGAATTCAGTCTGATTCCAGAAGCATTTATTTAATTGTGTGCCAGACAGTGTTTGAGGTGCCAAGGATACTGCCCTCAGGGAGCTTACTTGCTACTTGGGGAAACGGCCAATACACAAGTGAATAAACACAAGGTATATAAGACAGATGCAAAAATGAATACGAAGTAATTTGGGCGTCAGAGTGGACAAGCTCTACCAATCCGCAAAGACCTCCTGGACGAGGTGGGTATGGGACTCTAGGAGACAGGTGAGAAGGAAGAGTGTTACAGGAGGGGAGACGGCCCCTCTAAGGCTGAGAGCTTGGAGAAGGAAGGCTGCTCCGTGGCTATCATGGCGACGTTGGGCAAGTGCTTTACATCTCTCTGAGCCCCACTTTCCTCATCTGTCAAATGAGGGGTTTGGCCTCTAAAGTTCCTTGAAGCCCTTTATCTATGGTCCTACTGGGATGCAAACAGATGCCTGGATAAAATGGTGAGTTTATGAAAGGAGATATGTGAAATCAGTCAGAAAAGACCTAAGAAGGGCTAATATAACTACAATATAATGTAATACAATACAACATGATGTAATGTAACAATACATACTAATACATGATACAATAAAATATAATACAACATAACATAGCATAAAATAGCACTTTTAATACATAACATAATACACTCTATAGCAGCTAGGTGACTCAGTAGATGCGGGGCCTGAAGTCAGGAAAATTTATCTTGAATTCAAATCTAGCCTCAGATATTAATAGCAATAATGTCACAGTGGGCAAGTGACTTAACCCCGTTTGCCTCAGTTTCCTTAACTGTAAAATAGAGATGGACATGGTAAACCCTTCTTGTATCTCTGCCAAGAAAATCCCCCCAAATGGGGTCATGAGAAATCGGAGACCACCCAAACCACCGAGTCCAACAAATAAATCACATGATATGATATCATGTTATCTGTGTATTTTTGTATTATTATTATATTATATATATTATGTCTATTATGTTATAGTAGAAGTGATATTGGATATTATAAAGTATATAATAGGGATTTGGGTGACTCCTCCCTTTCTTCTCTGGCTCCTCACCACTGTCTATCTCCTTTCCTTCCTTTCCACTAAACCACAACTCAGCTCTAATTAATCTCTTACCTGCCACAGGTAGGTACACCTCAAACACGCGAGGGGGTTTATTCAGATTATCTAAAGTCGGTCAAGGGGCGCGGAGGCAGGCTCAATCTGCCCCCGAGAGCCGGTCGGTGACTGTGGGGCATTTCTGTCTCGGACATGGCCAAGCCTGCGGATTAGAACCTGATTGATTGTTTTGTGGACTGGGAGAAAACGTAATGCCGACGAACTTAACGGCGTCCCGCTGTCCTCGTTAGCGAGCTTTGACAGCGTCTCCCTGCAAAGCGCCAGCCATCCCGCCTGGTCCGCTCTGCCGTAGTGCACGGGGGTGTGCGCGCAGGTGTGGGGGAGCGAGAGGAGAAGGGGCTCCTGGGCATCCCCGGTTCTGGGGGCCGCCCGCGCCGGTTCTGGGAGCCAGGCCGCGCCGGTTCTGGGGGCCGGCACGCGCCGGTTCTGGGGGGGCCCAGCCGCGCCGGTTCTGGGGGCCGGCCCGCGCCGGTTCTGGGGGGGCCCAGCCCGCGCCGGTTCTGGGGGCCGGCCCGCGCCGGTTCTGGGGGGGACCAGCCCGCGCCGGTTCTGGGGGCCGCCCGCGCCGGTTCTGGGGGCCGGCCCGCGCCGGTTCTGGGAGCCAGCCGCCCGCGCCGGTTCTGGGGGCCGCCCGCGCCGGTTCTGGGGGCCGCCCGCGCCGGTTCTGGGGGCCGGCCCGCGCCGGTTCTGGGGGCCGCCCGCGCCGGTTCTGGGAGCCAGGCCGCGCCGGTTCTGGGGGCCGGCCCGCGCCGGTTCTGGGGGCCGGCCGCGCCGGTGGGTGAGCCCCGTTTTCTCTTTGTCCCAGGGGAGCCTTCGCACTGGAAGGAGCGGGAGTGCGTGCAGCTGCTGCAGAAGCTCACGGAGCGGGGCCGGCACCTGAGGGAGCTGACCCAGGCCAGCCTGAGAACGCTGAGGCAGAGGCTGCGCTCCCCGGCCACCTTCAGCCTGCGCTCCGTGCACCTCCTCCACCGGCCGGACCTGTTCCTGGAGGCCTACCGCCAGTGAGTGCCGCGCTCCCGCAGTCTGCTTCCCCGCAGCCCGGGCCCTGCTCAGGATCGGGCTTTCTAAATGCACGAGTGAAGGAGGACTGCCACAGAAATTACACTGAAAGAGTTGTTAAAGGCCTAAGAACGGCTCGGACCCTCGGTTAAAAGCCCTGAGACGAGAAGCCTGAACGACCCGAGGGTGCTTTGAGGCTGTTCTGGGAGAGTCTGGAGGAGTGGGGGGGAGGGTTGTACTGGGGGGACTTTTGCGGGCCCTGTTCTCGGAGCCCCTAGGAAGGTAGGGGAGGGAGCATAGAGCGGACAGGACAAAAGTCAGCTAAAAATGGAGGAAACAAAAAAGAGCCGCTCCCGCTGTTCTCTGGGTCTGTGCCGCCTGGGTTTGCTCAGGGCCGGGGCTTTGCCCCATGGACTGCCCGTGACTGGTTTCCCTTGTTGGGGGGTGTGGGGGCGGGGAGGTCGGGCTTGAGCAGGCGGACAGGGAATCGATGTCCTCCCCTCCTGCCACACTGCTCCTGCAGGTATTTTGGGGCGTACACCAGCTGTGTGGTGGTGCAGATCTTTCAGAAGACCACCAGCAAGAAGAGGTGAGTGAAAGGAGGGAGTCGTGGGGTCGGGGCCTGCGGAGAGGCCTTGAACGCCAGGAGAAGTGGCCGAGTTCCCTGGCCCACTAGTAAATTACCCACTAAAGCCTATGGGAGGGAGTGGACAGAGTGGAGTCTAAGGAGCTGGGTTCAAATCCTGAATCTGCCCCCTAGAGACTGGGGAACAGAGAGGGATGGAGGAAGGTAAAAGCCAGAGGTTGCACTGTGGGGTTAATTTCTTCTCTGGTCCATGGGAGGACAGCGAGTTTTGGAGGAGTCAGAGGAAGGCACTGAAGCAGTTCCTGACCAGTGTGACCTTGGAGACGTCGGGAGCAGCGGCCCTGTCCCATGTCCTCTGCCAGCCCCTCACAGATCATGTGCAGCAGTATGTCCTTCTGCTGCTGAGACTCGCAGATGCTGTGGATGAGGTATTGCCTGGGAGGGGAGGCCCTGCTCTGAGGGAGACAGCCCCTCCCCCAGGGGTCTGAGAGGACAGATAGGGCCCCTGCTCCTATAGACACCCCCTCCCCCCAGGGAAAGCAGGAGGAGGAGAAAGGCATAAAACCATTTACAAATCACACAGAACTTTCAATACCTGGTTCATAAATTCTCAGAGCACTGGATTTGGAGACAAAATAAAGAAGCAATTATTCATGTTTAGCCTCTTCCTGCTCTAAATGTGATATATATATATATATATATATATTTTAAGTATATTTCTGTTTTCCTTAATATTTTATTCTGTTTTCATTTAATATTTTATTTTTCGGGGGAGCTAGGTGGGGCAGTGGATAGAGCACCAGCCCTGAATTCAGGAGGACCCGAGTTCAAATCTGGTCTCAGACACTTAACCCTTCCTAGCTGTGTGACCCTGGGCAAGTCACTTAACCCCAGCCTCAGGATAGGAAAAAAAAAAAAAAAGCCTTAGTATTTTATTTTTTCCAGTTCATGTAAAAACAATTTTTATTTTTTAACATTTCATTTTTAAAGCTTTGAGTTCCAAATTCTCTCCCTCCTCCTCCCCTCCCCCAAAAGCAAGCAATTTGATATAGGTTATATATGTGTAGTCATGCAAAACATTTCTATAATAGTCATGTTATGGAAGAAAACATAA
Organism: Sminthopsis crassicaudata; assembly: GCF_048593235.1. Taxonomy (NCBI): domain Eukaryota; kingdom Metazoa; phylum Chordata; class Mammalia; order Dasyuromorphia; family Dasyuridae; genus Sminthopsis; species Sminthopsis crassicaudata. The sequence continues at coordinate 664,818,997 of NC_133617.1, forward strand.
ATCCCCTTCCCCCAAAAAAACTCTCACAAAAGATAAAGAAGATAAAACGTCTAAATTGACACCCTCAGTTCTTTCTATGGTTATGGATAGCATTTTTCACCTTCAGAGTTGTCTTGAATTGTATTGCTGAAAATAGCAGTCTTTCACAACTGATCATCTTGAAATATTGCTGTTATTTTGTACACAATGTATTTCATTTTATATCAGCTCATATAAGTCTTTTTAGGTTTTTCTGAAAGCATTCTGCCCATTTAAATGTGATTTTTTTTTTTTTTTAAAGACACAAAGAGATAAAGTCTAGGAATTTTGGGATCTTTCAGATCAGAATCCAAGAGATTGGTTTCCAATTCTGTGTGCACTATGAAGTCTAGGGAGAAGGAAGGTCAGATATGTTGTATCATAGAATCACATAATTTCACAATTCCAAAACCTGAAGGAGTCCCAGGGGCCAGTTTTTTAGATCTGTACTGGACAAATGGCCATCCAACTTCTGAAAGACCTCTAGAGGTTGGGAAGTCACTGACACAGCCCATTCCACTTTTAGACAGCTTTTATTATTAGAAAATTCTTCCTTATTTATTTTGCGCTTAATATTTTAATTTATTTTTCCATTTACATGTAATGATAGTTTTCAAGATTCGTTTTTGCAAGATTTTTAGTTCCAAACTTCTCTCTTTCTCTCTCTCCCTTCCCTCTCCAAGACAGCAAGCAATCTGATATAGACCATACATATGTAATCATGTTAAACATGTTTCCATATTAGTCATGAAGATCTGAGTTGAAATCTCCTTTAAACTAGCTGTGTAATTGTGCAATCTTTCTTGGCCTCAGTTCCCTCATCTGTAATATAACAACAGCACCCACTTCATAAGGTTATTTATGTGAGGATCAGAAGAGAGATAACAAGTGCAGTGCTTTGCAAACTTAAGATAAATGCTAGCTCTTATGGCTGTGGTGCAGGACTCTCACTTGCCACTTTCCTCTGTTAGCATCACCCAGCCCGGGAGCTGGCTATCCAGGCTGCTGATGGCTTCGTGACCCTGCAGAGTTTAACCAGACAAGCCCTGGAGGAGGCTTCAGCCACCCAAGCTCTGTGGGGGATGCTGAGCAGCCGGCTGGTGGTGAGTGTGTCCAGCCTTCTCAGGGCCAAGACTTTTGGAGGAGGCAACAGGGAGGCTTTTAAGTCTTAAAGATCCTCTTGTATTTTATATTTTGGTTTTTATGCATCTGTTTAATTTTTATGTTCTAATACATGACCAATTTTTACAAAAGTACATATGAATATATATGTACTTTTATAAAAACTGGTCATGATATATATATATATATACTTTTTAAAAAGTATCTTGCACATTTCTATTCTCATTCAATAATTTCCAGATGTCCATCATATTTAACTTTTCTAAAGTTTATTCAGGACCTTGTATACTTTTGTGTTTTTTTAATGGTTAGATTTATCTAGAACTTAAAAGGGTTTCCCAATTTTTAAATGTATTTAGCTATTTCTCAATTCAATACCTCTATGGTAACTTGGAAATTACTTAAAGGTACAAAATGCTGTTTTTTTGTTAATATGTTTTAATTAAATGAATTTTTGCTATTGCCTCATCTGGAAAAAAAAAACAAAACTCTAGATTCCTCAATCTGCATTGATTGGCCCCCTTTCCCAGAATCCTCCCTGCCTCCTCCTCTCTTAGGCAGCAAGTAATCCAATGTAGATTAAACATGTATTGCACATCTTTCTTGGCATACTTTTAACCAACCCTAGTGTTTGAGCATTGGATTTTGTCCAGCTTTCTACTCGGCGCCAAGACTTGGAGGAGGGACAGGGCAAGTTTTACATTGAAAGTCCCAAAGGAAGCGTTAGTTTGTGGCAGGATGGAATTGGTGGGGAGAAGGAGACCAGGGTTGCTCCTGAATTTCATTGAATTCCCTTTCTACCAAGACCCTGTGCTCACCCCTTTCCCCCGCCTTTTCTAGGATGCCCTCTGCACAGCTGATCGGCGACTGCTTCAGGACAGCCAGGACGTGCCAGTGGTGGCCAGCCCAGTGCGAGCTGACCGAGTCCTCCTTTTCAATGACGTTCTTGTTCTACTGCAGGTAAGAAAGATGGTCTCAGAAAAGAGACCATCCCAGAGACAGTAGGGGAGTTAGCCTTTTGTTGGAGAGAGTATAGGAAAGATATAAGGGTAAGTACCTAGTCCTTCTAGGTAGGTAACCTATCCCGGTCAAAGTAGGGCCTGTGGCAAGAGAGCTGAGCATCTCTTTATAATACCTGAATTCTGATTCTGCCTCTGATAATTTCTAGTAGAACAGGAACCATCCTGTATTGATAGAGTTTACTCATTGGAATTTCTCTATGTCAATAAAGTTGAGGGCTGGTTTAAAAAAATTTTAAGGAATTTTAAAGCAAATTTAAAGGATTACATATTATGTGAATATGAATTACTATAAAAGCTTCTTTTCATTGCTTACTGGGCTTCCCAACAATAAAAATTACTTCTGTTAAGAGTGTTTAATATAGGAAAGAACTTTAGAAACCATTTTTTTCTGATCTCTCAGTTTACAAAGTAACCAAATCCCAGAAAAGCCGTGACACAAATTTCTTAATTCCAGATCAAATGTTCTGCCCTAGACTTTAGGATAACCTAGATTTATTCTTTTATTTTTTCCCATCTAATAGAACATTATTTTTCCAATTACATGTAAAGATAGTTTTCAACATTCATTTTTGTAAGATTTTGAGTTCCAAATTTTTTTTTCTCCCTCCCTTCTTTACCTCTCTCCTCCCCAAGACAGCAAGCAAACTGATGTAGCTTATACATGTACATTTGTTTACTGTGTGACCTTGAAAAAGTCCGTCTACTTTTCTGACTCTCAGTTTATTGATCTTTAAATGGGTATAATAATCCTAGGCCAATGAGATAATCCTTACTTCCCAGGGTTATTGGAAGGAAAGTGTTTTTCAAGCTCTAAAATGCCAGAGAAGCTTGGGGAAGTTCATGGGAGAAGAGGACATGGGAGAATCTCAGCACTGGATCGTAGTAATTCTAATGGCTCAGGCACATGTCTCACCACTCCCTCATGGGGTCAGTAAAGGGAGTGTTCCCAGCCTTATTTCCTAGAGGAGCATTTGGACTTGGGGTTCTCCACCCTGTGTCTGCCCATTGAGATGCTTCCATTCTCTCCTCATGCCTAGCTGAAAATGATCTCCACTCGGAGCTTCGTCCCACGTTCTGGGGTGATTTGTGAGCAGGCCCTACCTGACTGACTTAGCACAGAAGTCATTGCATCTCCATGGTTTGGGGCAGAGGGTTGCCCATAAGGCTGTGCGTGATCAATGTTTGTTCACTTTGTTGAAAGCTAGGGCTTGTCCAAGGTCATACAGCCCATCTGGGCTGGGGCTTGGACCTGGGCAGCTTGAGCTCCTGTTCCCATGATTTGTGCCTCCTTACTGTGCCCATTCCACCCATGGGAAAACTGAGGGCTGTAGAAGTCAGGTCACTTCCCACTGTATCATGCATGGGCTTATCAATGGCAGAGCCAGAACTATAAACCAGGTTTCCCGACAAGTGCACTTTGTAGTTGGAGCATCTCGGTGGCAGTGGATAGAGCACCAGGCCAGGAGTAAGGAAGACCTGAGTTCAGATCTAGTTGTGTGACCCAGGGTCACTTAATCTTGTCTGCCTCGGTTTCCTCATCTGTAAAAGTAACTAGAAAAAGAAATGGCAAACTACTCTAGTATCTCTGCCATGAAACCTTGAGTAGGGCTGACTGAAACATGTGAACAATGAAAAAGGGGGGATCTGGATAGGTGCTCATGGTCAGTGATGCTGTGTCTTGGTCTTTCAGGGTAACAGCTTCCAGACCTTTGACCTGAAGCTGGTCTGGGTGGATGCCAGCCCTGACAAGGTGCAGATCTCCAGCAGGTGAGTATTTCTTGTTGGAAGAGTGACTCGGCTTCCCCTCGCTTTCCTCTTCCGTAGTAGAGATGTTTTCAGGGAGTATCCCTAGTGCATAGAACACTCTCCTTCTATACCTCTGCCTCTGGCTTCCCCAGCCTCCTCGAAGCCTCACCTTCTGTAGGGAGCCTTTCCCACTTGTACTGAACCTTAGTTCTTTCCCTCTGACACTATCCCGATTGAGACTGGATGCACCTGTTTGTGCAGAGCTATTCACATGTTATCTCTCTGTCTCTCTCTTTTCCTCTCTCTGTCTCTGTCAATCTCTTTGTATCTCTCTCTCTCTCTCTCTCTCTCTCTCTCTCTCTCTCTCTCTCTCTCTCTCTCTCTCTCTGTTTCTCTTTCCCCCCATTAGATTTTGAGCTCCTTGAGATCAGGGACTAAATTTTTTTGGCTTTTGCCTTTCCTTGCATCCCATGATACCTGGCACATAGTAGGCCTTTAGTACAAATAATAGCTTCCATTTCTATTGCTTGTTTGTAGTTTACATAGTGCTCTGCTAACATCGAACCCGAGCTACTTCCTGGCTGTGTGATTTTGGGCAAAGCAGAGAATATATCTCTGACCTCAGTTTCTTTCTGAGAGGCCTGGAATAGGTGGTCTATAAAATCCTTTCTTACACTGAATCCTATACATATCTAAGGCAGGAAACCATTGTCTTTATCTCTTGACTTCAAATCCTGAGCTCTTTCCCCAAAGCAGTATGATGCTGATCCATGGTCAATGTTACTCAGCCTTCAATTTGTTTTCTTTTTCTTTCCTTTTTATTAACAGACAGCTAGGGGATATATTGGATACAGGCTGGGTTCAAATCCCACCTGAGGTACTTGCTAGCTGGAGGCAAATCACTAAACCTTTCTATGTGACTCAGTTTCCACATTGTAAAATCAGGGGTGATAATATCCCTCAAATGAGACAATATCTGTAAAGCGCTTAGCATAGTTCCTGGAACTTGTATATTTGTTAGTTTTCAAGGAGAATCAATGGCATCAAAGGCGACATCCTAACTTGTGTGAATTGGATTTAAGTGAGGAAGAGCTGCACAAAGTTGTCACTCTTTATACCCAGTGGCAGGCAGAAAGTCAGGATGACCATCGATGGCCCTGGGATGCTGTGGACCACACTGGTGTCTTACTTTGGCTGGCCAAGCTCCAATCTCCACATGGTGTAGAGTCATCTTCGTAGCCATGGGGACAGATTGATCTCTTCTGCTCATTCTTCCAGGGAAAGGCTTCTCTCTGCTAGCTCACCCACAGCTTTGGGTCTGCCCTTATTCTTCACCTTGTTAAGCTTCGCTGCCAAGATGGCTTACTGGGATGTGGCCACTGTGCGTGTTATAGCTTGTTGCAGCCAGAGGAACCGAGTGGACCAAAAGTGGACAAGCATTCCTGGAAAGGCTCAGCAAGCCTTCAGACCAGAAGTGCAAATCCTTCTGAACACCCCGTATGCCCACCCCACCTCCAGGACTGTAGTTAAAATGAGATAATATTTGTAAACACTTCGCAAGCATTAAAAACCCTACATCAATGCTGGTACTTTGCTTGTCTGATATATTAGTAGTAATTATAATAGCTCATTTCTGGAAGTGGGTAGTGTAAGTATTTTCAGACAGAGGAATTACACACAATCAGCTGCAGAATTGTTTTCATTCTACTACACTGTGGGATTATTATCATGGGCTGCTTATTGTAATTTCTATCCTCGGGTTCCAGATATGGGTTCCATGTCATCACACCTGAAGAAGAATTCTCTCTCTCTGCAAAGGATGCCCACAGCAAGGTGAGTAGGGAGGAGGTTGAATCCAGGAAAGCAGAAGGGTCACATCACTGAACCACAAGCATCCTTGTTCAGGTTATCTCTCTGTCCCTGTCGAGATTGCTCTAAGATTTGCAAAGCCCTGGTTATTGGTGATCTGATTTGGTCTCCAATGAATAAGTGGCTTGATTAAGCCTACTGGGTCTGAGGCAGGGTTTAACTCTTGGTAATCTTAATTCATAGTTTGAGGTGCATTATATACTCCACCACCTAGAAGTCCTAACACAGAGAAAGATTTGGAGACTTTCCACTCATTTGTCCAACCCAAGAAGGTTTCCTCATGGAGTGTCCTTTTAGCAGTGGTAGGAATGAAAAAAGTGAGATGACTTCCCTTCCCCGGCTTTTTTTCAACCCTTCCCAAACCTTTGAAACATCCATTATAGCTTTTCTCCTGCAGGCTTGTTGGCTGTCCAAGATGAATCGGGCCATCTGCCAGGCACTGAGTGAGAAGAGGGACATCCCTGTGCTGGAGCGGGACCAGAATCCGGAGGGGGACGAACCCCCTGACTCCCGCAGTTGCCTCTATACTTTTCGAACCGAGGACCGGCTCCGTCTTGCCACCTATGATGGCAGTTGGTCCTGGGGGAAGCCTCATGGAAAGTGAGTAACTAGGGGATGTACTTGAGAGCCAGATAAACTTATCTAGCCTAGCCCAACAAAAGGAAAATTTGATATAATATACTCAGCACGTTCTCTATACTCCTCCAAGGGAGAAGGAACAGACCCTCCCTAAAAAACAGTCCCTTCTACTTTGGGAGAGCTCTAGTCATTAGAACACAGGCTTCTGACACCAAATCTAGCATTCTTTTGCACGATGAACTTTATAACTGCCAGCTGTTGATTTTTTCCCTAAAATGACACACTTTTATCTGTGGTTCTCCTTGCTTCCATGCTCCTTGTCAGTGATACTAGGGACAAGCTGCTACTGTCCAGCAGTTAAGGAACAAGTGAAAGCACCATTCCGCCTTCTCTCCTGTCCCTGGCATTCAAATTGATTTTAATTTTTACTTGTCTGTATCACAGGGGCACCTTGAAGTGGCCAGATGGAAGAAATCATGTTGGTGATTTCCACCGGGGCTTGGAGCATGGGTGAGACCTGGTGGGATGCTGGGCGGGGAAGCCAAAGTGGCCGTCCTGGAAGGGGGCGATGAAACTTGGCTTCTGAGTCCTGAGGCCTCCTGGGCCAGACTGGCTCTCCTACAGGTGAAGGGGCCAGCTTGGACTTTGTGAAGGAGATGATAGAGTGCAGAGGAAGAGGGAATAATACCTTTTTAGAAAGGGAGTGGCAAGCCAAAATAGATTTGTTTTCTTGGGCTTTCATACTGGTTTGACCCTCTTGACTTTAGCCAAATCTCTTATCTCTAAAATGTAGATAAATAAGAGTTACCATCTAAGACTGTTGGGTACAAAGTGATCTTGTAATCATCGAAGTGTGATAAAGTGGGGCAGTGAATACAACTTGGGGCTTAGAATCAGGAGGGCTTATTTCCCTGAGTTCAATTCTGGCCTCTTTTACTAGCTTTGTGACTCTGGGCAAGTCTGTTAACCTTTGCCTCCAAACTGAGCTGAAGAAGGAAATGGCAAACCTCTGTAGTATATTTGTTAACGAACAAACCAACCAACCCTAAACAGGGTTATGAGGAGTTGGACACAACAGAAATTACTGAACAAGAAAGATAATTATAACAATAGCTCAAAGTATTTCAAAGTTTGCAAAATTGTGTGTATACATCTTATTAGAAATATAAACTGTTAATAATACATTTTTCCTGGATTTATAAATGTCATCACTATTATCATCATCATCATTATTGTCATTATGAATCCAGGAATTCTTCCTGCAGGAGGAAAGTTTTAGAAGCTGAATGGGGAAAAGGAAAAGGGTTAGGAAGCAGGAAATAGACAGGACCCCAGGTCTAATCTAGTCCTGGAGATAGGGGAGTGAAGAGGAGTCTGAGATTGCCACAGCCTTCATGCCCCATCTCTGATTGATTCCATAGGTTTGGGATCCTCCTGGTCCCTAATGGGACTGAAGACAAGTATGACTGTTACAAATGCCACTGGCGGGAGGGCCGGATGCAGGGCTATGGCATCTGTGAGTAAGTGATGATTCTGGGCTTTGGGGGAGGCAAGGACCAGACAGGGAAGGGATGAGGAGAAGAGAGGGACTGGGACCCACCACCCCTTTCTCTATGCAGGGTATAATGGAACAAACACCCAAGGCCAGCTCACATTATTCCAGATCTCTTTCCCCTCCATGATTGCCTGGTTCTATAAAATAAAAGGGCCTAACTAGATTAAACATTAAAAAAAATTTTTTTTTGTATTCGACTCCTTTCTAAGAATTAATAAATGAAAAAAATTACAACAAAACTAATTATATTACTATAAATAGGTAATTTCAAGTTCATAAATCCCTTGGAAGAGGGGATGGAGGAGTCTTGGGTTAAGCACTTGAACCAGATGGTTTCTAAATCTCAGATCCCTTTTAGTCCTGACATTCTGTGGTTCAAGGAATTCTCTTTCTAGATGTTTCTCTTCCTAAGCAGCAATGAATTTTGTAGATGGATTTTCTAGCCTCATTAGTTTCCTAAACAAGGGGAAAGGGCAGGAATATTTTTTTTGGAGAGGATGACCGCATCTTAGTTGGAAGGGACCTCAGAGCCAAGTTTGTCTAACTTGAACCTAAGCTTCCACCCCCTCTCCAAGAGGCAGTTGTCCTGCCTCTCTTTGGATAGCTCTCGAGATAGGGAACCTGCCACTTTATAAAATGGTCCATTCAAGTTTTAGACACCATGAATCATTAGGAAGTTCTTCCATATAGGATACTGAATAAATATAAATTTCATCGTCTCATAAATTCATGTCAAACCATCTCATAAGTTCTTCCTTCTGGAGCTAAAGAGAAGCAATCTGACATATAATAGGTCTTCATTTATTTGAAGAGAATAGTTATGTAACCTCTAAAGTCTTCCTAGCTTCTTCTACAAATCCTATGCCTTTGCCTGATCCACCCTGGGTTCTCGATGATCTCATTATCAGTAGCCATGACATCAGTACTATAATGGATGGCAGGAAGGAGTGGGCAGAACCCTGGTCAAGTGACATTGGAAGATTCTGGTAGAAAGTGGCCCAGATGTTCCTCCCTGTTTCCTGCCCAATTCTCAGGTAGTCAGGGGAGTTAAGACTTCTCTCTGTGTTTACTGACTGAGGAGGGCCAGCAGTATTAGCATTCACTCTGTGATGGGGGTCAGACCTCAGTCTGTAAGTGGGCACTGGGCTTATTCTCAGTGAACTGGCTTGAGTAGAAATGGTATGGGTGACCTTGGTATCTGGGCACCAGGTTCTGAGGTGTCTCAGCTACAGTCCTCATGTAGGGATGAGCCCCCCTTTAGGATGAGTTGACCAGCGTATCCTTCCTGGCATTTGCCAACCTACAAACCTCTCCTTCCCTTCCAGGTACGCCAATGAGTCTGTGTATAAAGGCTACTTCCGAGACAACATGCGACAGGGGTTTGGGATTCTGGAGAGCTTCCCTCAGGCCCCACAGCCCTTCAAGTTCATGGGACACTGGGACAGGGACAAGAAGAATGGCTATGGGGTCTGGGAGGACAAAGACAAGTAAGGGTCTTAGGGAGGGATTGAGGGTCCTCATGCTCACAGGGGCATCTCTCCTGGATTATTAGCAACCAATACATCCGTCTGTCACTGCCTTCTGGACAACATCTGGAGAAACAGTCCTTGTCTTTAGGGATGCCTTGTTTGAGGAAGAAAAACCATAGGGAGCCTGTAGACTAAGACCTCTATTCTTGTGAACCTGCTGCCCTGCGTAAAAACTCCTAGTCTGATGGGCAGACCAGGATACTCACAGAGAGAAAATAAGAGACCTTTGAAATTTATGATCTGCTCTATGGCTTTTTACAGCAACTGGAACCAGTTAAGGTATGGGAAGGTGACAAAGGGCGGAGATTTGCCTTTCAGACACATTGCTGAACAAATGCACAAGCATCTGCTTGGAGGGAAGTTCTTACTGGCTAGATTCCTTTTTCCCTCTAAACCAGAAAAGTCTGGCCTGAAGTCATCATGAAAGCAAAAATGAGAATCCGCAGCAATGGGAAAACAAAAGCACATGGTTTCAGTGGGAGGGTGTATGGAATTATAAATTGAGATTTATGTTAATGTGAGAACCAACTCTCTGAGAAGAATCTCACTGCTCTTTCCCCAATGCAGGAGTTCTCAATTTGGTGCTCATGAACTTGGTTTTAAGAAATCTTTTGAAATCTACATTTCACTATAATCTGTTTTCTTTGTAACACTGTATTTTATTCATTTTTAAAACCTGATCCTGAGATGTGATCCACATCTATGGCATTAAGGGGGTTAAGAAAGAGCCTCTGCTCTGGCTTCCTCACAAAGGATCTTCCTCTTCGTTTTCTTTACAAAAAAGGCATCCCCGCTTCCTTTGGTCAACAATAAACAAGGCGCCTTAGTTTGCATCAGGATCTAGCTTCCTGTTCTGACTCAGGGAATTCAATACATCCCTTATTTTGATTAAGTCTTCTACTCAAGGAAAATGTGATTTTCTAGCTCCATCAAGCATCTCAGATGAGGACACTTCTAAAACTGATTCGCATGAGAGGCAGAACACATGATATAATAATAGATAGGAGTCTGGTTTGTGTTCAAATCCTGTTTCAGATGCTACTTCATAAAATGAATGAGGTTGGGCTCAATGATTTCTAATGTCTCTTTCTGTCTTGAATTTATGATTCTAAGAACTGAATTCTCAATGTTTTCTGCTTCCATACTGGGAAAGTGAAAACTGGTGCTTAGAGCTCATCTCAGCAGGCAGCAGAGTATAGCAGAGAAAGGGCTAGAACTGGAGAAGCAGGGGCAGTAGTCCTTGGCTCTGCTATTGGGAATCCCTTCCCTTCTCTGATCCTCAGTCGCATCCTCTGTAAATGAGTGAGTCAGAGGACCTGGATTTGAATTCCAGCTCTGTTTAACCTCAGTTCCTTGCCCATAAAAGGAGGAGACTTGACTAGATGACGTTGGAAGTCCTCTCTGTCATTAAGCATATGAGCCCTTACCAGATAACTGTTCCACTTTAATCCTGTGATGAAACTTTTCTAAGCCACATGGTTTCTCCACTAGAAAAGAGGGAAGTACCTTCAAAATGGCCATTTCTCAGAGATTAACTCCAAAGGGTGAGAGAAAACTGAGATCTTCTGAGTGCTGTCATGATATGGTGACATGTCATGTATGATGTCATATCATGATATATGATTGCTCCACCCCACCCTTGTCATGATCCTCTTCAGAATGCAGTACAAACAACTGGGTCCCAGAAAGATGAAGGCATTCGTTCCAGGTCACACTGATAATGTACCAAATCTGAGTCTCCTAGTCCAAATCCAGAGTGCTTTCTTACTACAACTGAGTTGTAAAAAGTTCCAGTTTTTGCCCTCCTCCCTTTTCTTTCCCCTCCCAAGACAACAATCCCATAAGTTATACATGTATAACCCTTTCACATATATTTTTGTTTTAGTCATGTTGTGATAGAAAAATTGGAACAAAAGCGAAAAATCATGACAGGAAAGAAAAAGTGAAAAGAGTACTTCGATCTGCATTCATTCTCTCTCTGGATGTGGATGGTATTTCCATCTCAAGTCTATTAGAATTGTCTTGGGTCACCTATTGCTAAAAAGAGCTAAATCTGTCATAGCTGATTCTCACACAAAATTGCAGTTGCTATGTATATTGTTCTCCTGGTTCTGCTCACTTCACTCAGCATCAGTTCATGTAAGTCCAGATTTTTCTGAAATCTACCTGTTCATCATTTTTAATAGAATAATAGTATTACATTGCATTCATATACCACAACTTACTCATTCCCCAATTGATAGTCATCTCTCCAATTTCTTGTCACCATAAAACAAGCTACCAGAAGCATTTTTGCTCATGTGGGTCCTTTCCCCCTTATCTCTTACTGAGATAGTGACATTGCTGGGTCAAAGGGCATGTACATTTTGATAGCCTTTTGGTCATAGTAACAAATTGCTCCCCAGAAGGGCTGGATCAGTTCACAACTCCACCAACAATGTATCAGTGTCCCAGTTTTCTTCACTTCTGCTCCAACATTTATCAATTTCTCTTCTTGTCATCTTAGCCATATGTGTGAAGTGGTACCTCAGAGTTTTAATTTGCATTTTTCTAATCAATAGTGAACTCATTTCTTGTAAAGTATAGGAATTAAAGAAAGGGAGAAAATAAATTTTCTAGAGAAAATTTAGCTGTCTCCTTAATTTTTTCCATGTGTCTCTAGGCTCCCAAATGGTTTGTCTGCTAGGTGTCTTGCCAATAGCACCTACTCCTTATACTGTAGAACTGACTATTATCAAGGGGTGTTGGTGCAGAGAAATGGGCAGTGGTTGATGATCCAACCCTCTTCTCTCCAGTCCCCCCACACTGGATTGTCTCTGTCTCTTTCTCCAGAGGGGAGCGTTACATTGGGATGTGGCAGGCTGATCACCGGCATGGGCAGGGCATTGTGGTTACCCAATCCGGCATCTGTTACCAGAGGACTTTTCATGCAGATAAGATGGTGGTAAGTCATTCTACTTGCTTTTTAAATTTGAAAAAAATCCATAACACTTAAATACAATCAAACATTAAAATAGATATTTAAACCAAGCATGAATTTCTTTCTGTGTTCCACAATTTACAACACTGGCTTATCTATATAGTGCTAAGGAGCTAGAAAAAAGAACAACACATTAAGAATGATGACATAATACACCAAATATATATACGTATGTGTGTATGCGTTTGTGTGTATTGTACATGTGTATATATGCAGATGAACTAGAAAAAAAGAACCACACATTTAGAATGATGATATACACCATATATATGGGCATATATGTACATAGATATGTATATGTAATATATACCTTTTTTTTAAGAGAAAAGACTTAGTAGGACTTACTTTTAAATCCTAAACAAGGGTGTTGATAGATATTGTTTTAGCTCCCATGTGAGCCCATTGACAGCCTTAAATTGGTCTCATCAGTGGAGAATGATTCATTCATTTATTCTTTTGATCACTCTTTCTTATATCCATTTATGCAATAAATACTTAATAAATAGTTTTTGTGGTCAGAGCATTTTGTTTAGAGGTAGGGAATATTTAATACATTAGTTCACTGTTTCTAGTCTTGTGGAGTTTATAGAAGATGAACACAGATAATATCCAATGTATAATGTTACAGAATTGTGAGGTTCAAATGATAAATTGTTTCACAAACATGAAAGTGTGGAATTTCGGCTCTTTTTAGATGTGCATCAGAAAGGTGCAAGGTGCCATGTGAGGTCCCCGGGGAAGTCATTGGAGGATGCTGAGGGTTGATTAACAAGGGCAAGATAGTATAGTGGAAAGATGGGAGGACCTGGAGCCGTGATTCCTGGCAAAGTCTCTACTTTTTCTGAATCTCACTCTTCAGCTGTGAAAGTCCACTACCTGCCTCACAGGGTAGTGTGAAGAAAGTGGTTTGGAAAATAGGGATTGGGCGATACAGGATTCGTGGGGGAGGGCAAGCCAGGCCCAGTGGAACAAAGACAAGGACAGAAGTCAAACTAAGACAAGTTAATCAACACTTATTAAACACTATCTGTCAGGCATTGTCCCCAGGGCTAAAGGGACAAAGCAAGGCAGAAGACCACTTCTTACCCTCAAGTTGCTTATAGTCCCCTGGGAAGACAATATGAAATCAGCTGTGCAGAAACCAGCAATGTAGAGGAAAAACTGGTGATGATCTCAGAGGAAAGGGGAGCAAAAGATTTCTTACAGAAATCTAGCTGAGACTTGAGGGAAGTCGAGAGGCAGAGAATTCTAGGCATGGAGGACAGCCTGTTGCTGGGAGATTAGCATTGTGGGTGAGGAACAGCAAGAAAGCTGATGTCCCAGGATTGTATTCCCATAGAGTTGAAACATGGAACATTTAAAGGCTGAGTAGAATATTAGGGTGATACCGGGTCATTTTCTTAAAAAAAAATTTTTTTAATTCAGTAATTTATTTTCCCCCCAGTTACAGTAAAAACAATTTTTAACATTTGAAACTTTGAGTTAAGGGGCAGCTAAATGGTGCAGTGGGTAGAGCATCAGCCCTGAAGTCAGGAGGACCGGAGTAAAATGTAACCTCAGACACTTAATACTTTCTTACTGTGTGACCCTGGGCAAGTCACTTAACCCCAATTGCTCAGCAAACAAAAACAAAAAACTTTGTTACCAGGTCATTTTAAAAGGAAACATAATCAGATCCCTGCCTTCTACTCCACATCTCTGGTCCCGGCTTTCCTGGTGCCACTTTGGAGACCACTCCTGTAGGGAGGACTTCCCTACCTTTCTTGGCTTGGGGGAAGCCAAATCCCTCTTCTTGTCTTTAATTCCCCAGGGCCAAAGATTATAATTTTTAAAAAGGATCTTAACTAGTGACTAAAGAGAAAAAAAAAAAGAAAAAGAAAAATTCTCCCAAAGCCTATGCCCGTTCTCAAACACAAAAATCCTTTGCTAGTAATAAGTGAATATTAGCTGCTGACATTTATAGACCACTGTGGGGGTTAAAGCCATGCTATTCACCTCATCTTATTTGATCCTTATAACAGTCCTCTGAGGAATGTAGTACAATATTACTACTGTCTCTGTTTTGCAGATGAGGAAACAGAGGCTTCATGCAGCTAATAAGTGGCAGAGCTAGGATTTCACAGTAATAACTGACATTTGTATATGCTTTAAAAAATTGTGTGTGTGTGTGTGTGTACATATAGATATATAGTATATACATATATATCTATATATACCTTTGTATATGCTTCAAAAAGTAGTGTGTATGTATGTTATGTATATATGTATACATATATATGTATATATACTATATAAAATACACAGACATGCCTCTTTGTATTTGTATATATAACTTTACATTCATGTGTTTCAGAAAGGAATGTGTATTTTTTTATTTATATAGGTTCAAATGAGATTTTATATATGTGTGTGTGTGTGTGTGTGTGTGTGTGTGCGCACACAAACACATTACACACACACACAATTTGAATTTCAGAACACTCTGAGAAGTAAATACTATAGGTATTATCCCAATTTACAGTTAAGAAAACTGAGTCTGAATTTAAGAGACATAGCCATGATCTTGAAACTAGCAGGGACATGTAATTGGGAGAAAAATATTAAATAAGACTTTTTTTTTAAAAAGAAAGAAGCTAGTAGGGGTTAGAGTGAGATTTTGAAGCCAGATCTTCCTAAGTCCAGCACTGTAGACATTGAGCCACCCAGGCAGAGTTCTCTCTCACGTACAAGCTGCCTCCTACGAGGCTCCAGCCTACCCATACATGCTCCTGGTACAGCGTTTCAGGGCCTAGACTGGGCCTCTCCACCGGTCATGCTATGGCAGACACAATGTCACAAAGGAAGTAAAAAAGACCTGAGAATCATTTAATCTCTTTGGTCTTTTGGTCTTCCTGATGAAGGCCCTGGTGTTTCTGTGGCTAGGTCACTCTGGTACATTAAGACCATTCTTAAAGGGGCATTTAGGTGGCGCAGTGTGTAGAGCACCAGCCCTGAAGTCAGGAGGACCTGAGTTCAAATCAGGCCTCAGATACTTAACACTTCCTGGTTGTGTGACCCTGGGCAAGTCACTTAACCCTAATTGCCTCAGGGGGAAAAAAAGACTATGTGTGGTATGTGAAAACCTGTACAAAGGACTAAAAGTTTAGTACAGAACTTCTTAAACTTTTTTGATCTCTAGGTCTCTTTAGACTCTTAAAATTATTGACCCTTTTTCCTTTCAAAAGCTCTTATGTATCTGGGATATAGCTATCAATATTTAGCATATTTGAAATTAAAAATCATAAATTTTAAGTTCATTCATTTAAAAATTATAATAATAAACTAGCTAGGTGTTAACATAAATAAACATGAATTCAGAAAGAACTATTTTTCTTTTTTTTTTTTCCTGAGGCTGGGGTTAAGTGACTTGCCCAGGGTCACATAGCTAGTGTTAAGTGTCTGAGACCAGATTTGGACTCGAGTCCTCCTTAAGGCTAATGCTCCATCCACTGCGCCACCTAGCTGCCCCCAAGAACTATTTTTCAGAACAAAAAAAATTTTTTAGTAAGAAAAGTGATATTGTTTTACATATTTTTGCAAATCTCTTTAATGCCTGACTTATTGGAAAAGATATGAATTCTCATATTTACATCTGCATTCAATCTGTTATATGTTGTTTTGGTTGAAGTATAAGAAGAAAAATCTGACCTCACACAGATTTGTAGTTGGAAAGGGGAGGAGTATTTGATAGGATAGCTGTCTGGGATAGAAGGGTGAGCCTGGAGGAAGACCCATCTTTGTGAGTTCAAATATAGCCAATGATCCTTACTAGCTGTGTGATTCTGGGAAAGTCAATTCACCTGTCTGCTCAGTTTCCTCATCTATCAAATGGGCTGGAGAAGTAAATGGCAAACCATTCTAATATCTCTGCCAAGAAAACCAAATGGGATTATGAGGACTTTTTCACAACTGAAAAATAGTTCAGCAACATCTGAATAGGGAAAAAAATACCTTAGTATTACCACAGAAATAGTTTTGATCCCTTGGACCCTGTGAAAGGTGTATTAGAGACAGTGGAATTGTCTCAGAGATTCTGGGGGTCCCCAGATCACACTTTGAGGACCTCTGGTCTAAAGGAAAGGGTACAACTGAGGAAGACTTGGATTTGAATCCCAGATTGCGGCTTACCATGTGATTTTATATGACCTTATGCCAATCATTCATTTTTTATGAATCCCAGTTTCATTATTTGTAAAATGGGGATAACAAACTTGGGCTAAGTGCTTTACAGAGGTGCTATTTGAGGTCGCAATTGGTCAGAAGTCATTTTCCAGCAGTTTTCCTTGCATCTGAGGTAATATCTCTGGCAGATAATAAGATGCTGTGTTATATTTATTAGCTATATGATCTTGGGCAAGTCAGTTTCCTCCTCTGTCAAATAGGAAAGTAATATTTGTACACAAGGGTGTTGTCAGGGATCAAGTCGATAATTGCTCTCTGAGGGGCTTTATAAAATAATAAATTTTATATTTATATTATATATAAATTTTATAAAATTAAAAATAAAAAAATATAAAATTACTCTATTGGCTAGCTAAGGTGCTGACTGCTTCTTCTTTGTTTCTCTTTCTGGTTAGCCCCTAACCCTTGTAAGTACTCACTCACTGAGCTTTCCTTCTGCTCTATCTCCACCAGGGCCCTGGAATCCTCCTGTTGGAAGATGACTCACTCTATGAGGGCAGTTTTACAAAAGACTTGGCCTACACAGGGAAGGTAAGCAGCCTCCATTTAACCATTCAGTAGAATGGGTTAGCATAGGATAAACTCAGTAGATTTTAACTTTGGCCTTGGGCATAAAGCCATTTAAATTCTCCCATTTCCAGATTTATTCTCCCAGAATTAGTATTAATGCCAGGTTTGAGGTTGGGCTAAGTTGTGTAGGGGAAGAGACAAAATGGTGACATTGACTAATGCATATCAAGTCCAGAGTTGGTAGGGGTCTTTTTGGACTTTGGGGGGGACTTTGAAGCTGAGGGATGGATTCATTGATCTTCCAGAATCAACCATCAAGAGTCCTCTGTCCAATTCCTGTCATTCTATTTTGAGCCTCACAGACTTAGCCACCTTCTCCTCCTCTGCCTCTACCCCACAAAGCAAACCTCAAGCTTCTTAGGCTTCAATAGACTCTCACAATCTGGTAGTAACCAGTTCTTCCCTTTCTTCCTTAAACATACACTTAGCCAGCCCAGATTCCCTAACTTCCTTAGTGTGGACCCTCTGTCTGCTGACAGCTGGGTTCCGAAAGATTCATGACTTTCTATAGCCTGTCCCATTCATCCCCCGGTAGCCAAATGTCTCCGATGAACCTCTCTGGACTTAGCTAAACCCTTAGAGGACATTCATTCCTGGCCTCATATTTGAAGCTGCACCAAGCTGGTGGGAAATGCCGGAGTTCCTCTCCACTGGCGTAGCCCTAAAGAGTTCAAGATCACTTGTGGGTTATAATGAGGTAGTAGAAGAAGACTTTGGAGGAAGAACTTAGTGTTAATAGATATTAACTTCCCCTTCCCCTTCCAGGTCACGTATTTGCCTTCTGACAAGAGTCTCCTATAGATAATGTCAATAAATTAATCACACACAAACTTATTTTCCCCTTATCATTAATTATTATTAATCTTATTAATCCCATACTATGTTTTAGGCACTGTGCCAGGTGTATACAAATATAAAAGATAGCCCCTGTTCTTATTATGTGCAGAGGCTATGGGGTAGAGGAGGAGATAGCACATGACTGAGGGTAGCCCATGCAGGATAAAATTGATGAATTCCTCAGATTAACTTGGTAGCAACCAAAAGCTAGGAGGCTGGCCCCAAATGGAAGAGATAAGAAGGTCCACGTGCTCACAAGCCCAATATCTGACTTTGTTCTCTCTCTATTCCAGGGCAAAATCACTTTTCCTAATGGCTACTTTCTAAAGGCTTCCTTCAGTACTGGGGTCGGCAGAGGCTTCCATACCCAGGGTATCCTGGAGACGACTGCTCACCCTCTGGATCCCATGCATACCTGTAAACGGTGAGAACCCAGTTTTTCTATTTCCAAGACCTTTCCTTATACTTGGAACTTTGCATCTCATTTAAATATAGAGAAGAAATTGCCCTTTGGTTTCTTCAATCAAGGAAAGTGGGCCCGGTCTAAAGGTTCTAATGGATTCTATTAGATAGATAAAAGAATATGGAGAAGTAACTAGGTGATACAAGGGATAGGGTACCAGGCTTGAAGTCAGAAAGCTCATCTTAAATTCAAATCTAGTCTCAGACACTTCCTAGCTGTGTGACCTTGTTTGCCTCAGTTTCCACATCTATAAAATGAGAAGGAAATGGAAAAAAGGAGCCTTAAGAAAAAGAATATTGGAGCTTAGACTATAAAACATAAAATGTTACAGTGAAAGATGACTTTAGAATGTACAGTGTAAAGGCTGCAAAGAACTCGAGGATCCATCTTATCTTGTAGATATAATTCCACTTTTGTTGTCAAATCCTAGGAAGCAAATCCAGTGAGAGGCATTCACTTAGCACTCTGGGTCCCTCAGGTGATTTCCTCCTCCAAATTCCCCTCTCCAGTTTAGTTCAGATCCTTAATAGCAGAGATGAACAGAGAGGGGCCTGGGAGCAGTAGAGCAGCCAAGGGAGCCCATTTGTTTCCAGCTCCATTCTTCCTTTCTCTCCCTCTCCCTTTCTTCTCACACAACATGGTCACTGACTGCTGGGTCCTTGGATTGCTCTAAAATGAACTGCTGGCTTATTGCTCTTAACGGACTATTGAGAGGAAGCGGACTGGGACCCACCCTGGCCTGTGCATTGAAGAATGGGTGGCTGGACTCTGACTTAAGGGGCTCTATAGATAGGAAGGGGGGAGCTGTGGCCAGAGGAGTGCACTCCATCCCAGATGCACAAAACTCCATAGGCTGATGGGACCCAGGGGCAAAGGATCCTGAGGGACTTAGGGTGACCCTTTGCCTCTTGTTCCTGCCCTTTCATCTTTCCCTCCTTAGAAGGAGGGAAAGTCATATTAGGATCCAGACTTTTGACTATCTCCACCATCTTTATTCTTTCTATCCTTGTCAGGTTCCATTGCTGCCTCTCTCTTTCTGTTCAGCTACTCCTTGGCTACCTCTTATCATCCAGTTGCCTAGGACATAATTATTTTTCTGGTTTCTTCTATTTGTTTCTCTGTGCTGTCTTCCTCTCCTTTGCCATTCCCATTCCCTGGCCCTTTCAGAGCCATGATGCCTCTTGGCTCATGCCCTGGCTAGTTTCCACTACTTGAGGAAGGGACAAGCTAATGGCAGACCGCCCTGGCAGGCGGGAGGCCGGGTCACATGAACCAGTCTCTTTCCTTGTCTCCAGCCAGCTGGGGCTAGATGCCTTTCCTGTGGAGAGCCGATGGCAGGGCATCTACCAGCAGTTCCGGGACTTTATCTGCTCTGATTGTCCAGAGGATGCTCAGGAAGCTTTCTTGGGTTTCCACATCCAGACAATCAAGGAGTTCCGGAAATCCCAGGAGTATCTCTTCTGTGACAGGTAAGGGTGGAGACAGGCCGCCCCAAAGGTGAGGACAGTAGCTCATAGGCCAGCTTTCCCTTCCTAACCTCAATAGACAGAGAGATGGACGGATGGGTGGGTGGGAAGGCTGCCTCTCTCACTCAGTCACCCTCATTCCACTTTATTTACTGAGGCCTTCCAATTGCCCAGTCCTAGTCTGGGCTCTGAGAAGGAAACATCCCTAGTCTGAGGGGGGAGAAAAGGCCAGGAAGGGAGCTCCTCTCCTTAGGATGATGAATTCCATGAGATGTTTTGGTGTCTTCTGGGACCCAGAAGTAATCCGGATGAAGTCTCAGCAAAGATCCAGGATATACTTGCAGAACTGCCAACACACCGGGAGCCAGAGTCACTCCAACTCTACCTTCAGAAAGTAATGGGGGCTGGGGGGGGGGGAAGGGGATTGTGCCTCTGGCAGGCTTCTGCCCCAGCTCCAACAGGCAGGAATGGGACAAATAACCTCACACATGAGTCTTGGTTTATGCCTTTCAAAGCAGCCTGGTACTGTGGGAAAAGATCTGGATTTTTATAACCAAGGAAGGGGGTCCGGTGGGTTTGCCTTTGCCCTTTGCTTTTTTTGTGTGTGACCATATATGAATATATGACTATAACATTTCTGAGCCTCAATTTTCTCATGTAAAACCGAAGTAATCCCTGTTGTGAAGAATGGGAAGTACAGATCAGAAGAGATAAGGCATGAAAAACATGTTGGAAATCTTAAGGTTCTATAAATAATGTTAGTATCTTTATTATTATGAATGCCTGGCTGGGTCCTAATATGAGGCCAAAAGAGCAGAATAAAATAAAATGCAATCCTATTTTACATAAGAGAAAGTTGAGATTCAGAATGCAGAAAAAGCTAAAAGATCAGACAGTTAGCTTTCCCTGCTACATTTCCTGAGACTTCAGCTACTTGAAAACAATCAGTAGATCTTTTGCCTTTGACCCTTGGGGCCATTTACCTCTATTTTTTTTTTTTAAATTTCATTGAGTTCCCTTCCTGCCAATATGAATGAATGAATTGTCATCTCTCCATCATCCATTCACTCACCCATCTCTCCTGCATTTCCTGGCTCTGTATAAACGACTGAAATTTTTTTACTCATTTTTGTATTCATCTTTCCCTTACTGTTCTTGATCCAGTAGAGAGAGTGAATACTTTGGGATTGGGAGGC
This sequence comes from Sminthopsis crassicaudata, assembly GCF_048593235.1. Classification (NCBI taxonomy): domain Eukaryota; kingdom Metazoa; phylum Chordata; class Mammalia; order Dasyuromorphia; family Dasyuridae; genus Sminthopsis; species Sminthopsis crassicaudata. Next base: position 664,840,170 of record NC_133617.1, read on the forward strand.
AGAGAGTAAGGAAAGGTGGTGGGCTTCCTTTTCCCCATTCTTCCTGCTTTTTCCATCAGGACACTTAGGGTTGGCTCATTAGTGAGAAGAGGAAGAGGGATGGCAGATGTGGTATTTCGCCAGTCCCAGAGGTGTCTTGCAGAGTGGCTGAATGATGGATACTTCACTCTGTATGGATTGATTGTGGACAGGGTGGGCAGGGAAGAGACCCAGGCAGCTGAGCCTTCAGAGTTTAGTTTTGGTCTTGGTTTGTGATGGTGGTAGCTCGGGGTGCAGGGAAAGCTTGTCCTAATGGGACTCCCCTGCCAGGGAGCAGGCAGTGGGGAAACTTTGATCTTGCATCTCACCTTTAGAATCCTTCCCTTCTTAGAGGGGTGCCCAAGGCCTCTTAGCACCCACATTCTGAGCTTAGAGATCTGCTGCTCCATCTAGTCCCCAGTTCTGTGCCACTGTAACAGGGCAGTCTTGTTTCCCACTTTCCCTTCTCCTTCTGTTTTCTTACATCCCATACCATCAGAACCCTAGGTTTAATTTGCCAGGGAGATGAACATAGTCAAAAGTCACACATGCTGGTTGTGTAACCTCCTAGTACCCTGGGCAAAAAGACCCCTCCAAATGTCAAGAAAACCCAGAGTGAGTCCATCTTCGGACTCTTGTGAGTATCATCAACTAAGTGTCACATGATACTCTGAGAGCAGAGTTTGCTGCTTTGTCTCTTCTCTCCCCCCACCTCTGTCTAGAGCCCTGATCATTTCCTTCTGAACTCTAACTTTGTATGTTCTGTCCTTTTTACCCTGACATCCCGTGTTCTAAGGTCACAGCTCCCTGTTCTCATTTTTATGCTCTATTTTACAAGATCCCTTCTAACCTTGATGTTCAAAGTTCCTGTGCTCTGGGGTCCCTTTTAGCCTCAATATTATAGAGTTTCAAAGTCTTTTGCAGCCCAAACATTCTAACTCCAATGAAAGACAGTATTCTTTGTTCTGGAGTCGTTCCAGCTCTTAAGTTGTGTGGAACAGGAGTTCTTAACCTGGAGTTCACATGGACAGATTTCTGGGAGTTCCTCTGATGGGGAAAAAACCCAAACAACTCTATCTGTCTTATTTCCATTGATGTCTAATTGAAATTTTGTTGTTCCTGCGGTTATTTAAAAGCATCATTCTGGGAAGGGACCCATATCCTTCACTGGACTGCCATGGGGATCCATATTACACAAAGGCTTAAGAACCCCTGGTGTGGAAGGAGACAGTCTGGTTTCTTTATAAGGGATAAGTGGGGGCACTCGAGTGCCCAGCTCTGGTCCTAGGGCGCCTTGGAGGGCACTCCAGGTTTGGTGCCCTGCAGAAAGTGGGATGAAGGGCAGCCAGGTGAAACTCTGAGGGAGGGTAGAACCGTTCCTTCCATGTGCAGGCCCTGAAGTCTTCCGCCCACCCTCTGGGGAAGCTGCTGAAGCTGCTGACGCTGGCCTTCCAGGCCACCTACTCCGGCCTGGGGGCCAACAAGCACCTGCTGGCCCTGGCCCAGGAGGAGGTGCAGCATCATGCCAAGGAGATCTGGGCTTTCTATCGGTAGGTTGGGGCAGCTTCTCAGGAATTCTGGAGGCCTTCCCCAGCTCTGAGAGGAGAGCTGGAACAACCTCTTCCTTCCTCCTTCTCCCTTTGTAGGGGACTACTGCGGGTAGCCTTGAAGCAGCAGGACCAGATTCAGGAGGAGCCTGAAGATGCCGATAAAAGGTACCCGGGGTCCCCCACTCTATCTTGGTGCTTCCAAGTCAGCTGCCCCAGACTTCCAGCCCAGGCTACTCCCTGCCCCTCGGGGTGAGCTTTCCTGAATGCAGCTGGCTCAGGCCCTTGACTTTTCCTTCTGGAGAATCATCATGGAAAAGGCAATAGATTGAATGTCTCAGACCTGTATTTGAATTTCGATTCTCCTAACTATGGAACCCCTGGATTTCCTCTACTTTAAGACAAAGGGGTTGTACTAATCTTGAGGCTGGCAAATTACTATTATCTGGCTAATTTTTTTTTTTTAATATAAATACTGGCCAGCTATGGAGGCCTAGAGTCTGTGGATCTCTGGACTGGCTGGACTCTAAATTTCCTCTAGCTCTAAATTCTATGATCCACATCTCACCTTCTGGAGTACCTACAGCGGAGAGGTCTCAGGGATAGAGGGAGGCCGAGAGAACATTCAGTCTTGGTGGGGTTCAGAAGGTGGGGTGTACCATTCCCTACAGTGAGCTCTGTGGATTTCAATAATTTAAACTTTATTTTATAAATAAAATATGCCACTGAGGGTTGTCACTTTTATAGGAGTGTTCTAATCTTTGTTCCAAGTGTGTCCATGTCTTTCTTTCTGTATTTTATTTTTTTGTAAATTCTGACTCACCAACACTTTACAAATGGAGACGTGAGACTTGGGGAAAAGGGGAGGAAAGATGAGAATACCAGCAACTGGGTGGTGAAAACCTGGGGAGGTCACTGTGTCAGCCCTTCAGTATCTAGCACCTGGCAGGTAGTAGGTGCTTAATGAGTGCTTGTTGCTTATCATTGCCATTGCTAGCCACCGAGACTGGTTTAAACTATTGATCAGTGAGGGAGGAGAAGTCCAAGGCTTAGCTAGGGTCCCCCTGCAAAAGTCCAGCTCCCCAAAGGAGGCAACTCCCCTCCCTTTCATCCTTTTCTTGAGGAAATGGGAAGGGCATCACACGGCTGAAACATTTTCAAGTAGGGGATCATAGAGTCTAGGTCTCCAGCCAGGAGGGATCCCTACCTCATTTTGTAGCTGAAGAAAATAGGGTTCATGGTTAAGTAGTAAAATTTATGGTGGGATTTGAACATTACTCCAGAGAGAGTGACTTTTCCTTTGTACCCCCTGCTTCAGGAACCACTTGCCCTTTGCTCCCTACCCGGAACCATCTGAATAGGGACATGGTAGAGAGGGGTCTAGGGCTGTTGGGGTTTTAATGAAGCCTCTTGTTCCATTAGTGACTGACTCCCTCTGCGACTTTGGAATTAGATTTAGAGCTGTCTGGGACTCAGAAACCCTTTCCTCTCAGGGCTTACATCTCCTCCTTTGGTAAAAGTGGGGAAGAAGGATCCTTTCTCTCACTCCAATATTGGGCAGATCAAATAAGACAATTTTGTCAAACTATTTCGGGAAGTTTAAAATGTGGTACTTTGTTTTGGCAATGGTCCAACTGGGAAGGGCTGAGCTCCCTCCCAATAGCTATTTAATGAGGGGATACCTATGACTTGGGGCAGAGTCTGGAGTCATAATTGAAGGTAAATCTGGCCTCAGACACTTTGTAGCTGGGTGATCCTGAGCAAATCACCGTCCTGTTTGCCTTGGTTTCCCCATCTATAAAAGGAAAGGGCAGATACTCTAATATTTCTGCCAAGAACATCCCAAAAAGTCTCCAAGACTCGGACCTGACTTAACAGCACTCCCTGTGGCTTTGGCCTTATTGGCAGGAAGGTCACACCGAGTCTCATCCCTGCAGACGTACCCAGCTAACTCTGCTTTCTCCTCCAGTACCCCTGAGGACTACAGGCTGGTCTTGCCCCTCATCCTGCCCTGCTTCTATCCGGAGCTCTTCATGCTGTACATGCTGTACCATGAGAAAGAAGATAGCCTCTATAGCCAAGGGATAGTGGACCTCAGCCTGTTCCCGGACACCAAGGTGCTGGAGTTCCTGGATGTGCAGAAGTAAGCAGGGGTCCCCTTGGCTTTGGCTGTCTGCCATCCCATGGGCAGGGCCTGGGAATGTGCCTCGGACGGGCTTTGTCACAGAATAAGAGAGACGGTGTCAAAGAAAAAAATATTAACAACGTATTCTGTGAATTAATTTGCCAGAAGCAATTTTCTTTATAGTCAGACTATTTCTAGCTTGAAGACACGGTCAGGCTAGGATATAGTTCTCCATATTCTCCAATATGATTTTCTGCCAGGAAGTTTTAGGTTACATTTATAGGAATCCTGAACAAAGATTATAAGAGGTTAAAATGTAGTTTGGGGTTAACATTCTAGAAATGGTCAGCTCCCTCTTGGACTCTTCCTCCTAAGGAGTTTCTTTGATCAAAATCTTAACCTAGCATTCTCAAAGAAAAGTCTTGAGTTGGGTCAAGAGGCCAGTCACTTCAAAGGCAAGGGGGAACAGCTCCAAGATCTTATCTATACTAGACTTATGTTCAGCTATCATTCTTACTGAATTTCAAAGGAAGGTCTCACTTTGTTCTTCTCATTTGCCTAAAGGGAGCAATCTGGAAAGACTGAAGAAACATTTCTTGAGAAACTAAAAAGGAATTTTTTTGCTTTGTTTCATTTAAAATATGCTTCCTCAACGGTTTGGTACGGACTGATGGGTTCTGGCCAAAAATGTAGAGCAGCAGCTGGTCAGAATCATTGAGGGCACATAATAGACAGGGACCAGAGGAGATCATTCAGGGAGTCCATATCTCTCTGAAGGTAGTTCCCCATTGAAACCATCACAAGTAACGTTAACATCTAGCCTGTCCTAAAATGTCACAAGCTGAAAGGCATTATAATTGGGTAAACTCCTGGCTGGGAGTCAGAAGACCTAGCTTCAGCTTTTCTACTAATTCACTGTGACCTTGGGAAAATCACATCATAATAAAAACCATAACAGTAATAATGAGGGTTTATACAACATTTTAAGGTTTGCAAATTGCTTTACACATGTTATCTCATTTAATCCTTAAACATTTAAATCCTTAAAACAATCTTGGTGTTATTGTTAATAATAATAATAATAATAAACTAAGGCAGACAGAAGTTAACCACAGCTAGCAAGTATTGTCAGGGTAGATTTGAATTCCGGTCCATCCTGACTCCAGGTCCAAAGCTCTATTTTATGTGCCGCCAGGTGCTTTAGTGGGCAGTGGTGGGAGCCAGAGAACTTGGGTTTTTTTATCCTCTGCTCCTCACTAGCTGTGTAACTTTGAGCGGGTTTGGTCTTTGTGCCTTACTTACAATGAGGGATTTATACAATGAGAAATACCTGAAACTCTTTCCAGTCTTAAATCCTGTGATCTCCAGACTTCTGCCTGGGTCTCAATTTTATAAATAGAACTATTTATATTGTTTCAAAAGTAATTTGTGATCAATAATTAAATGTAAACAAGATGGGTGTGTTGGGAGGGGAGCATAGAGTACAGTGAGTGGGTAGTGATCTCTAAGGGCCTTCTCAGCTCTAATGGGACATGCTTCAATAATATTTTATAGCTTATTTTGGCAAAATGCTCATTGACTTACCCAGTCCTGAGTCTGAGGAAATTCTGAGCCTCACTCCCCTTCTCTGTTCTAAAACCTGTTCTTCTTGTTCCAGGCACCTGTGGCCTCTCAAGGACCTCACACTGACAACTAATCAGGTGAGATGACAGCCCGCCCAGGTAACTTCTGGCAGGATACCCAATTGCTACAGGGAGTAGAGGCAGAGTGAAAGATGAGGAGGTTTTCCTGAAGTCACTGGCATCAGGGAAGACTTCCTAGAAGGTGTGTAAAGGTTAGGAAGAGAGCCAGGATTAAGGCTGAATGGAGAGGAAGGCAGAATTTGGGAGACGGGAAGATGGACAACAAAGACCTGGTAGGTATGGGAAAAATTAGAATTATGTGCCTTTCAGTGAAGTTTGACCTGATTAGTCCTAATTACATGAGTCTCAATTATAGGCTAGGGATCAAGGTGTCATTTAGGGACAGGTGTTGAAGTGCTGAGGATCATCAGGATGCAGGGGTTTGATTTCTAGGGTGGGCTTGTGGAGGGGCTAAGGTAGGGTAAAAGATAGGGAGAGGGTCCCAGTCTGACTTTTTATTTTGATTCTTGCTGTCCCCCTTGCAGAGACACTCCCTGGTTAAAGACAAGTGCTTCCTTTCTGCCACTGAATGCTTACAGAAGATTGTGTGAGTCACCCTTTCAGGATCAACCAGCCCATATGGAAGTAGGGTGGACCCCTATCCTCACTTCCCATTGGAGATGGGGAGAACATCCCCTTTTCATTCCCATACATAGCTGGAAGTCCATGCCCTTATCCTATTCTAGGCAGGTAGCAGCCTGGTGCTCTAACCCCAAACCTGCAAGTAAATACTATCAGCTTTGACTTGAGACCTTAATGCTCCCATTTTCCCATTATTCATGCAGGTGCTCCTCCTAAGATTTTGTTCTGGTCTTCTATTTATTTTTTAAAAACTTTCATCTAGTAACTCTGAACTGCTTTTTAAGTGGATGTACAAGCCATCAATATCTGACCTCAATGGGTCCCAATCCACTCATTCATATGATTTGGCAGTAAAATAAAATGTGAGTCCATCAAAGTCCCCTCTCTACCACACTGAGGACACACTCCCTAGCCAGCCTTCAAAGTCCGTATGCTCACAGCTTCTTCTTTGTCAAATGGTTTTATTCCACTCTACTAAACTACATTTTTCTTTCTTTTTTTTCAAATTATGGTTTTTGAAAAAAATTTTAAAGCTTATTTTCAAAACGTATACACAGATAATTTTTAATATTGACCCTTGCATAAGCTTGTGTTTCAGATTTTTCCTTCTTCCCCCTTCCCTAGATGACAAGCAATCAAATATATGTTATACATGTTAAAATATATTAAACTACATTTCTTTAGCAATTTCCCAATTTGCTCTGGGTTTTTGTAGTTTAGACTGTTAGGTACATGGGCCATTCTTTGGATGGGATCTTTGCCTCTTTTCTGCTTCCAAATACAACTCATAGTCTGTTTCCATCAGAAAGTATTCCCTGATTTACTCTGGCTGGTTCCCATAACTCCTCCCGCCTTTTAGTTTTAATGCACGTACCTCCGAGATTCAGCTAGTACTTCTCTGAACATGGCTATGTATTTTTAAAAATGTTTCCATGCCAGTCCACTTGTGATTCATTCCTGACTTACACTGGGAATTCCTCAGTGCTAGGATTTAGGGTTTCCTATTAGACTGGGAGCTTTTTGAGGGCTGGGTCTTCTTTTAGACCAGGGTAGAAGGCAAAGACTCTCCCATCAGACTGAGAGCAAAGAAGAAATTCATTCCAGATTGAAGCTTCTCTTCCCTTTTTACTCTCCCCAAAGTGTGGCCCGGCCTAAGGTATAGTTCTACAAGAAGGAAGACTTAACAGATGAGATGATCTTAGGGTGTTCTTGCCCTTCCCTGGGTGACAAAATGAAGTCAGGAGACCAGGTTTCAAATTCTGACTTGGATTTGTGTGATCCAAGTGAACTGATCTCTCTTCTTTGACAGGGAGGCTGGTGATACTTGCCCTACTCCTTGAAATAATCTGTTATGAAGACCGTTTTTTGGTTTTTAAAGCTGCGACCTCTCTCCCCCAGCACCACAATGGATCCCCGGGAGAAGCTGGAGATGCTTGAGAAGACCTATGATGAGATTGAGAACACGGTTTCCCGGGTTCTGGAGTGGGAATATAAGCTTCCCATGGATGACCTGCTGCCCTTGCTCATCTATGTGGTATCCCGGGCCCGGTAAGCCAAGGAATGGCAGAAGGCTGGCCCAGATTGCACGTGAGGGATTCACAAATAGGTCCCTTTTGTCCCTTTGAGCTGGCTTGGCTGGTAGTCCTTCCAAGGACAAGACAGAACGACAGGGTGTTGACAGTGGGATCACGAACCGATTCCCGCGCCACCTCTGAAAGAGGGCTTGACAAGTTTCTGGCTATGTTTCCTAGGATCCAGCACCTGGGAGCAGAAATCCATCTGATCAGGGACATGATGGATCCTATCCACAGAGGAGGATTGCATGATTTTCTGCTGACGGCCCTGGAGGTGAGGGAAGGGGAAGGAGGGGAATGGGCTCTCTTAATAGAACTAGATCTATTTTATTAATAGAATCAGGTCAGTGTGGGAAGGGACTTGAGAGATGATATAGTTCCCCCACCCCTCTGACCCTCCCTTTTTAACAGGCTAGAAAGGTCATACAAGTTCCACTACATGATTCCCTATATAAAGCTGTCTTTTTCTGCTCCCTGGGTCGGAGTCAGTCAGCTCTGAGTTGGGTCTCTAACCATGGCAGTGGGTTAAATAGAACTATCTGCACAGTGACTTAACCTTTACTGTTATTCAATATCTAAGTGAGTTTCTACTCTCCTCCTTCCTCTGAGTTGTGGTAAGATTAGGTGATTTTTTTGTCTTCCCAATTCATAATTTTCAGGAAGGAGGTTTTGTGCCTCCTGATTATTATTAAATAAACCCTCCTGGGTGCACGTCAGAACAGAGGGCATGCTTCCAGAAGACATAGGCTCCAGTGCCTAAGAAGCCAGTACTTTTGTCCCTGTCCCTTTCCTCCTCTCCAGAGGCGATTGAACACTCAGATATGGGCTTTCCAGTCATGATAGCAGCAGCTCGGTGTAATGGACACCCAGACTCGATGTCAGCTGTCCGGCTCCGGCCTTCTTGGGCCTTGGTGGCCGTCCTCCCAGGGACTGGGTTTATGGTCTCCTGCTGGGCCTGACTCGTCTGTTTTTTCTCTCTGACCAGTCCTGTTACGAGCACATCCAGAAGGACATGAGGCTGTCCCGCTTGGCCGGAGTCCGTGATCAGAAGGCTCTTTGGTAGCTTGGGCCCGGCTCTGAGTCACGTTGGAGTCTGCCCAAGGGGAGCCAAGAGCCTGATAAGATGTGGTGGCTACCAGAACCAGGCTTTGGTCTGCTTCATCCCTGGAGAGGGAATTCTGGACAGTCTGGGTCACCCAAGGCAAACGGCTGCTTCCACCTCCTCCCCAGGGTGCTGTTCCAGATAAATGGGTCACTCCTCTCTGGCTATTTCACCGTCTCTTTGCAGCTTCCTTCTGCTGGACCAACCAGCAAGTAGAAGGGCAGGCTCTAATCTTTGCTGATCCTTGCCTTGGGAAAATGCTATCAATTTAAAGGGGAAATTCATATTGCACTTTATTTTTTGAATTTTTTTAAAAGAAGAAATTATAAATTTTCTATGTGCAAAGCTACTGTGAGACGCTGAGGAGAACGCTGAAGTGTGTGCCGCAGTCTCTGCCTTCAGGGACTTTACTTTGTGTAAACAGCCCTAGCAGGCGGGGTTCTCTGTGCTCAGAGCCCGGATGGAGCAATGCAGGCAAGAACTGCCCTCATTTGTCTGTGCACCCTGGCCCCTCCGGCCTTCTGCTTTTTCACAAGGGGCAGAGGGAGAGAAGGGTAGAGAGCAGGTCTGAAGTAGAACTCCAGTGCCTTTCACCGTGCTGCACACAACCCTGCACCTGGTAGATTCAACTACAATGCAAGCTAACAGGTCTGGGCAGCAGTACTCCGAGAGCTTGCACAAAGTCCCAAGGAACACACCAAGGGTACACACCAAGCTTTGGGAATACTCCTAAGCATGATTCTACTGCAGCCCCCATTTCCAAGCTGCAGCATTTTCAGCAGCTCTCATTTGTAGAGGGCCTCTGGGTTTATAAAGCACGTTCCTCACAAATACCCTTCTGGATAGTTAGTGCCAGTTCTATTAGCTCCATTTTACAGATGGGGAGACTAAGGGATGGGGCTGCCATGGAGAACCAAAATTGGGACTTGGAACTCATGTTTCCCATATGTGGCCCACTTTCCCCATCTTTGCTCTACATCAGCAGACAAAGGGCCCACTGAGCCAAGGGAAGTTTTTCCTGCCATGAAGTGCAGCTGTTCACCTGATAACACAGGGAGATCACCAAGAGACAACAACTGGTGGGGCTATGGGGGTGACTTTGGAAGGGAGCTACTTCAGGGGGCACTGGCACTGCTTGCAGTGCTGGCATATGATGGCTTTGGGGCTTTTTTGGGCACCCACAATGGAGAGATGCTGCCTTATGCCTTTAGGATGTGGCTGGTCTGGCTCTACAGGGTCACATTAAAAACATAGATCAATAAACATCTGCTGAAAGACCTTCTGAAGTTAGCTTCTTTTTTCTATCACATCCCTCCTGCTGGACTGGATCTCAGATAAGCTGTGGGAAAGGAAAATTACTTTTCATTTAAATTACATTCCTAGTATCGCAGACCCAGAGAGCTAGAAGGGACAATAGGGCTTCCTTCATTTCACAGATTAGTTAGGTGACCTCCCTGAAGTCACATAGGTAGTAAATAGCAGAGCCAGATTTGACTTCCAGTGATTCCCAAGTTCAAGATCACCTTTGGAGCAAGGTGGACTATGAGTATATTGATAAGACACCCATTTGTTGTTACTTCTTGCTACTTAATAAAAAAACCAAGATTAGAGAGAAGCAGCATTTATTATTTCTTTCAGGTGGTTGAAGAGGTCCTCTGGGGGTAGTGAAAGTTCACCAATCTCCAGTTTTTGGAAATCTGGGTTTGTGATCAAGGATTCTAACACATCAGCAATTCGACTTAAATCAAAAGCTGCATGGTGGGGATCCAGACCAGGGTTGTCACTGAAAATATTTTCTAGGGGTTTGGTTGCAGGAACTTTTTCTAGGAGAGAAATTCTCTTTTCTGCTATGATTTTGAGGAAGTTATAAAACTCTTTGTAGTCAATTCCAGTGCATGATTTCATGATCACCTGAGGATCAGAAAGAAAAAGTATTACAAGATTATGCTTTAAAATGATACTTCCCACTTTCCTGAGTATGTGTCCAGCCTTTAGTTGCTAATCTTTGGGACTGAAGCAGTTTAAGACAGGGTCCTTAGTCTCCACTAGTTTAGTTGGAGAGATTGATATAAGAATGTAAAAAGCTGAACACCACAACAAAAACAAAACCAAGACCATATTTGATTAAATGGAACAAGGAACAAAAATAATAAATCATCTTAAGAGTTCAGAGGAAGGACTGAGGGAGAAAGGGATCGATATATTATATTGGTTAGAGGAGGTAGTGTTGGTACTGGGCCTAGAAGAATGGCTAAAATTTGGAAGAGAGAGGAGAACATTACACATTAAGAAAGCATGAGTAAAATGGAGAGAACTAGAGACAGTAATGTATTTATGGTATATTTATGGGACAATGAATACCTTAGTTTGGCTACAGTGGAGGATTTAAATACAAGATAATCTGGTGCCATGTTGTGAAGGCCCTCTAGTGCCAGGATGTGGATGTAAAACACAAAAGTTAAAGCAGGAAGGGACTTAAGAATTCATGTAGTGTAGGACTTCTTAACATGGAATCTACCAGAGACTTCAGAGGTTTCATGAACTTGGATAGGAAAAAAATTACACCCTTATTTCAATATAATGGTATCACTTGTCATCCTGTACATTATTATCAAAAGGGATCCAAAACCAGGCGCCAATAGCGTCTGGGATCTTAAAAAAAGTTAAGAACCTGGGATCTAATGTAATTGCTTTATCTAAAAGCAAACAGGCCCATACAGTGAGTCAAATAATATCTTGGTGACAATTTCCTGATGTTATAGATGATTTTATTATAAAGACTGAATAGATGAAAAAGTAGGCATAATGGTTACTGATGTTCTCTTGTCTGCCTTTTTTGGGGGGTATTTTTTTCTAGTAAATCTATTTTAATACCCATTACTTTATGAATCATGTTGGGAGGGAAAAATCACAGCAAAAGAGAAAAAGCATAGGAAAGGAAAAAAAAAAAAACAGAAAAAAATGAACATAGTTTCCTTAAATCTTTTTTTGGATGCAGATGGCATTTTCTGTCCAAAGACTATTAGGATTGCTTTGCATCACTTAACCACTGAGAAGGACCAATTCTTTCATAGTTGATCATTGCACATTCTTGCTGTTATTGTGTACAGTATATTTCTGGTTCTGCTTGTTTCACTCAGCATTAGTTCATGTAAATTTTTCCAGGCCTTTCTAAAATCTGCTTGTTCATCATTTTTTATAAAACAATAATATTTCTTTGCCTTCATATACCACAACTTGTTCAGCCATTCTCCAATTGATGGGCACTTTCCAATTCTTTGCTACCACAAAAAAAAAAGCTGCTACAGACATTTTGTGGGTCCTTTTTTTTATGATTTTCTTGTATACAGACCCAGTAGAAACACTGCTGGATCAAAGGATATGCCCAGTTTGATAGTCCTTTAAGCTTAGTTTTAAATTGTTCTTCAAAATGGTTGGATCATTTCACAATTCCACCAATAATACATTAGCGGCCCAGTTTTCCCACATCTCCTCCACCATTTATCATTATCTTTTCCTAACATCTTAGCCAAGCTGAGAGGTGTGAGGTGGTGACTCAGAGTTGTTTTAATTTGCATTTCTCTAACCAATAATGATTTAGAGCTTTTTTTTTTTCATATGGCTATAGAAAGCTTTAATTTTGTCTTTCATCTGAAAATTGTCTGCTCATATCCTTTGACCAATTATCAATTGGGGAATAATTTGTATTATAAATTTGACACAGTTCTTTTATATATTTTAAAGATGAGACCGGTATAAGAAACATTGGCTGTAAGTATTTTTTCCCCAGCTTTGTACTTCCCTTTTAATCTTGTTTCTGTTGGCTTTGTTTGTGCAAAACCTTTTTAATTTAATGCAATCAAAGTTGTTCATTTTGCCTTTCATAATGTCCTCTAGTTCTTTTTTGGTCATAAATTCCTTCTCCAAATGAGAGATTATTGATTAATTAATTAATAATAAATTAAAATTGATAAATACTGAGGTCCTAGATTTTTTCCACATTATGGTTTTGAAAATACCTGAGTACTGTGATAGAAGATATCAAACATCCATGAAGTTAATATTTCTTGCGGCTTTGAGGTGCAAGAAGGAGTCATCCTTCCACTTAGCTGCAATTTCTTTCTGTCTTCTGGTTACGTTTAAAGGGATTATGTCAGTCTCATAATAATTCAGTTCCTCTAGCACTGTGCTAACTTATTGGCCACTGGAGAATAACCTCATATTCGGAGTTTGCAGAGTCACATGAAAGTTTATAGAATATACTTAAAACAATATGGTTCTTAGCAGTCCTGCCACTAAGACTGAAGAGAGAAGGGGTCTGCCCAGGGCTTCTTCATTAGGACAAAGAATTCAGTACCAAGTGATTGATAAGCCTCTCCCTAATTAGCTAGTCTGTGGTCCCTTATGCTTCAGAGCAGAGTTCTTTGGAAAGTTCCAAGCTTTCCTACATACAAATCCTGTCTTGGGAGGAAACCTTTCCAGTGTTCGACTCCTTCCCTGGCCAAATCTGGCTTTCACACATAACCCCAGTGACCCTGTGCCTTCCTACCTGGCAGTGCTGGTGCCAGTCTTCCATGGCGTCCCTCCACTCAGAGATCTCCTGCTGCACGGCAAGCAGCTCGGCCTGCAGGAAGCGCCACATGGTAGCGACATTGCAGCCATTCATCCAGTTGTGGTTAATGGAGATGGTATCTTCCTGAAAGAATGATTCAGATAGAACTGCGTTAAAACAAGAAGCCAGCCCATCCTGGGATGGCCAGCAGAGGTCACCAACAGGTGAGACTGAAAGTTAGCAGGTCCCCATGGCATCTAGTCATCGGAGGACAGACCCTAAAGGAGATACTGCAAGTCTCATTGCTATCAAGATAAGGAGAGGAGACCACGGTCAGTGTGTGTGCTTATCGCCCCTGCTAACAGGTAGGCTGAAATGGGCAGAGCCATACTGGACATCCATGTGAAGTCTGGTACCCAGAAGGTGAGCTGCTGGGTGTGGAGGGCCACCAGACTGCTGAGGAAGGGATGAACCAGTCCAGGTCAGAAAGCTTCAGTCCATATTGGGAGTAGGGATCCTCCAGCCTGGCTGAGATAGGGAGCCCTCATGTCAAAAAAGGGAAAAAAAAAAAGCTAGAGCGGCCCAATTTGCCCTTCATTAGGTTTTACAAGCACCTATGAGGCACATATCAGCTAACAATCTGGTGAGGAATTGGGACTAGGGGGAGAACTGGAACCCAGACTCTTCTAGGTTCCCAGCCTAGTCATTAGATATGAATCACTGAACCAAAAGCAGCTTCTGGTTTTTACCCACTGCTTCTAGCTGTGTCCTTCAGGACTAGACAGAACGAGCCTAAATCTTGTTCCCACGCAAGAGCCCTTCTAATAGTTAGAATATTGTGATGTTGTCAGTAAGTTTTCTTTCCTTCTCCAGGTGAAACACTCCCAGCCCCTTTAACTAATCCTCAGGGGGAACAATCTCAAGGCTGTTCACCATCATATTGCCTTCTATTGGATATTCTTTAGCTTATAAACATCCTTTGGAAAACATGGTCCCAAGAGCTGAATACAGCATGCTTCTGAGGTGGTTTAAGTAAGACAGAACAGTGGGATTATCATTTCCTTTCTTCTCTTTGGCACAGTGGATAGAGTACTGGGTCTAGTGTCAGGAGGACCAGAGTTCAAATCCAGAGTCAGACCCTTGTCAGGAAAACCCCAAATGGGATATTGGAGAGTCACACATGAATGAAAAACGACTAAACAACAACCTTCTAGACATTACACTATTTAAAGTAATCTCAGAACTCAGTGGCTTCTGTGGTTGCCAAGTCCCATTGCTGACTAATATGGAGTGTGCAATCCACTAAGTACCTTCCTTTCACAAATCACATTTAAAAAGAACAGAGGCTATCTGGATACGAATTTGAAGCTGACTTTTTGAACTCAAGTACAAGGTACTTATTTCTATGAAAATTTCATCTTATCAATACTTTGTTGAAATCGGATCTAGTAGCACAGACCTTCTTAAACTTTTTCCATTCACAATTCCTTTTGGCCTAACCCTGGGTATATAAAATAGGTATACAAATTAAACATTTACTGATAAAAAATTATAATTTCAAAATCCTCACTTCAATTATGAGACCCCATATGGAATTATCACCCACAGAAAACGATGCTATGTTCATTGGCCTGTGGGTTGTGAATTCTACTTTCTCTCTCTTTTTGTTTTTAGACATCTGATACATTAATCTTTTTCTAGGATGTTCCAAAGATTGCTAATGGAGGCTATGCATTCACATTTATCAGTTTTGATCTGGAAATTTAGAATTCAAGGCTTCTAGGTACTCCCTTATTATAATTTACATGATAAATATTAAAATTTAATATGTAATTTAATATAAATTATAATTATAATTTTCTAACTTAGCTTTCATTTCTAGTCAGTCATTTTAATTCTATCTTTTCAATGTTTTCCTTAGTATGGAAAACAGAAGCAAATTAAGTCAAATATTTCTATTTTTTTATTATGCAGCTCTCTCTCATCATCATCCTTCTTTTCCAAACCCTCCCCCCCTGCAATATAGTTCTTAAAATCCTATTTTGTTGTTTTTAGCTTTCCTAGACAATGTCAGCTCATTCTAAGTTTTATTTGATTCTTACAGACTTGTGTCACAGTTTGGGATTTCTTACCCCATTGGCCTTTGCACCAGTCTTCTGAATTAAACCTATTAAAAAAAAAAGTCAAGTTGCTCCATGAATTTACTGTCCATTCACATTGTTCTCTTCAAGCTACTGGCCCTTTCCCTTATTGGAACTGGGTTTGTTTTTTTTTTTTTTTGTTGTTTTTTTTTGGTGACTTCAGAATTTCATTCTTGAGAACTTTCTATCCCTCCTGGGTTGATGTCCCCATGCAGAATTTTAGTAGAAGCCAGATTTGCTTAAGAACCTCTATTTAAAAACTGTCCCTTTTTTACTGTTGACTGAAGAGAAGAATGTATTTCAGTATCCTTGTTGTTGCTTCTGTTTTTTATGAATTGTATTCTCCTTTGTCTAGAAAAAGGTTGTTAAACCTCTATTAAAGATAGTCCAAGTTCATGCTCTTGCCTCAGTCTGGTTTTTATGATTTGATGCCTCAGTCTAGAATTACGGCAAAGTCTGGATTGAACTGATATCCTGACAACTGTGTAAAGCTTTTTCGTCCTGTTTGCTGATGTGTTTAAGATGTTTTGATTCACTGAATGAAACTTAATGGAAAGTCACAAAGAGGTTACCCCAATTACTTTTAATTGCTTGATTAAATTCTGAGAAAATCTTATCTGATAACATAAACAAGTGATTTTATTCCATTTCCAAAGAAACTACCAATCGTTCAAAATCTGTTCTTCTCCCAAATAGCATATATGTCAGATCATATCTGGTTTTCCTTTCCTTATTTGCCATGAACTCTAAGATGGAAAAATTACTGTTTGCTCCTCCCTTCCTGCCTGAGCTGCCAAAGTTATTTCTTTTTCCTCAGTAAGTTCCTCCTTGTTGATAAGAATCACATCTAGATGAGTTTTTTATCCCCACTTTTTTGAAGCATAAATTATCATTGAGCAATCTTAATAAATCATTAGTAGTTTTGCTTTGGGCTGAGAACTCTAGATGTTTGGTTTTCTCCTCTCTCTACTAAATATCATGCTTTCCTGTGCCTGAATTGTATTTCTGTGCTTGATTGTATCCACTTCTTCCTTCTGTCCAGGTGGTCAAAAATATACCACCTGTTGAAATTGATCCAAATGTCTACCAGGCCTCCCCCTTCTGCTTCCTGGATTTCCTCATGTGATAATTTCTTCCTATGTGATGTTTCTCAGTTCCTACTTTAAACTCTTTCTTTTGAATAAAACATACCATTCTGGGTCCACATTCCATCCGTAAGTGCTACTTTGTGAAGTCTTGGTGATCTGCGAGGTCACATTTGCCTCCTTATATTAGGATCTTCCTTTTAACCCATTCTTTGTGCATATATCAACCTCCAAGATCACGATTCTTACTGAAGCCTCCTTTCTTTGATTGTTCCCTTCTATAAATTTCTTGGCTTCTCTGCTGCTCTCTTACTTACAGTGAAGTTTCTCTCTGTAGCCACTGGTATTTAACCTGGTAGATATACATATTCAAAGTTTCTCCCTCTCCACCTTTCCTTTTCACTTTAAAGCTCTAAGAAGAAAACACATTCTTACCAGTCCTTCTTTGGTATGCTCCAACCCTGGTCAAGAGGCTGTCATTTCTGTCCCTGAACATCTGACGTCGCTGCATTCTTTTCAGCTATAGCTTGTTTCCTCAACTTAACTGTAAGCTCTTAGAGGACAAATGCAATTACTTCTCTTTCTATGTTTCTCTCCCATCTAGCACAGAGTAAGCAGTGAAATGCTGCTTTAGACTTAGAACAAGGTAGCTTCTTCAGGCCTTAATTCCTCATTTGTAAAATGGAGGGGTTAAGGTCTCTTTCTGCTCTAAATATTATGTTCTATAATCCTGTGAAATGTTTATTTAAAATCAAACACTACAAATAAATGCAAAAAAATTATTCAAAAAAGATAAGAAAACCAGTATTATATAAATGTAAATCAGTATACCTGTATATCAGTAAAAATGTTTTACATGTCACTGGGGAAAATAAAATATAAATTTTAAAAAGAAATAAAATCTAATACATAATGAAGGGTTTACATGCAAGGACTCTGCACATAGAATAGTTAGCATTTATAGTGTTTTGGGTTTGAAAAGCATTTTGTATATTACCTTCTCATCTGATTCTCATAGTAAGCCTTTGAGGTAGCTAAGTATTATATCATTATTCCTATGCCAAAGGTAGATCTGAACCTAGTTCCCTTCTGTCTCTGAGTTAAATGAACAAATTCCATTCATTCTCTTGGGCTAAATTCAACTCAAAGAAAACTATTAAACACTATTATGTGTGTGTGTGGGGGTGTGTGTGGGTGTGTGTGTGGGTGTGGGTGTTTCTGTGCTTGGTGCTGAGGATTCAAAGGTGAAAAATGACAAAAAGTCTACTTTAAGTATTTAAGAATTACTTTAAGTAATTCAGAATAACTCATACTTCTATAAGAAAACTGATCCAACCATTCTGGAGAGCAATTTGGAACTATGCCCAAAGGGCTATCAAATTGTGCACACCCTTTGATCCAGCAGTATTTCTACAGAACTTGTATACCAAAGAGATCATAAAGGAGGGAAAGGGTCCCACATGTGCAAAAATGTTTGTGGCAGCCTCTTTGTAGTGGCAAGAAACTGGAAACTGAATGGATGCTCATCAGTGGGAGAATGGTTGGGTAAATTATGGTATATGAATGTTATGGAATATTATTGTTCTATAAGAAACGACCAGCTAGATGCTTTCAGAAAGGGCTGGAGAGACTTACGTGAACTGATAAGTGAAATGAGCAGAACCAGGAGATCATTATACATGGCAACAAGACTATGTTACCATCAATTCTGATGGATGAGACTCTTTTCATCAATGAGGTGATTCAGACCAGTTCCAACAGACTTGTGATGGAGAGAGCCATCTGAACCCAGAGAGAGGACTGTGGGGACTGAGTATGGATCACAAAACAGTTTTTTCACTTTTTTTTTGGTTGTTGTTTGCTTGCTTTTTTTTCCCCTCATTGTTTTTCCTTTTTGATCTGATTTTTTTGTAAAGGGGAGGGGGGAAGGGAGGGAAAAAAATTTGGAACACAAGGTTTTGCAAGAGTGAATGTTGAAAACTATCTTTGCATGTATTTGGAAAATAAAAAACTAAAAAAAAACTAAAAAAAAAAAAAAAAAAAAAAAAGCTTCACAAAGGTCACATTTGGTTCCCTCAAAAATCCTGTAAAGTAGGCAGTGTAAGTAGGATCATCCATATTTTTACAAGTGAGTAAAATGAGATTCAGAGAGATTAAATAGCTTGCCCATGGTTACACAGCTAGTAAGTACCACAGTTAGGATCCAATATGGAGAATGAAACACTCACATATAATCCCAACAGCTAACATCTATATAGACCTTACACTGTGCCAGGAATTATGCTAAGCATTTGATCCCCACAATTCTGAGAGGCAGCTGCTATTATTATCCCTATTTCACAGTTGAGGAAACTGAGATAGGGAGATAACACAGGATCACACAGCCGATTAATATTTTAAGGTCAAATTTGAACTCAGATATTCTTTTTTTTTTTTTTTTCCTGAGGCTGCGGTTAAGTGACTAGCCCAGGGTCACACAGCTAGGAAGTGTTAAGTGTCTGAGACCAGATTTGAACTCGGGTCCTCCTGAATTCAGGGCTGGTGCTCTATACACTGCGCCACCTAGCTGCCCCTAAACTCAGATATTCTTAACTCAGGTCTAAGTGCCCAGACAGAGTGTCCTAAGTGCAAAGAAGTCAGACAAACTATCAGGAGAAATCTGTGGCAGAAGAGATCATTTTTAATATGGGAAGAGAGAATAAGGAGAGAGAAGGTGGATCTTACCAGATTGTAGACCTGATGGTGCCATCCGCTGGGGACAAAGATCATCTCTCCTGCTTCTTGGATGACTTCAATAGCTGGACAGCATTTGGGGTATTCTGGGTACACTTTGATGTTGTCGAGGGCAGAAGAAGTCACATCGTAGGGCAGGTTCCCGTGATAGTCCCGAAGGTTCTCTTCTTGCCCTGGGGGGTAGAGTAGCCATCTCTTCCTACCACAGATGTTGACAGACCAGCTATAGGAGTGGAAGACATCTGCATGGAATGGGGTCCTGTAGAGTGAGCCAATAGCAGCACAATGAATTTTATTCAGTTAAAAAAATTTTCATGTGACATAAAAGGTGAGTCCCATCTTTCATATCCATATAATGTTAACCAATCGTGTCAAAGTAATACTGATACTTCAAAATCTGTGAACATTAGGAGAAAAAGACCTAGATATGAGCTATGTCTCCAATGCTAACTACGTGATCTTGAACAAGTCACATCTTTTTTTGATTTTCACTTTCCTCATCTGTAAAATGGGATTGATACACTACCTCCCAGAGCAGGTTGTGAGAAAAGTACTTTGTACATCTTAAAGCACTTTGTGACCTTTTATTATCCACAGCCTGCAAGAAAAAGGTCCAATTTTGTAGATCATTGTTCTCAGTTTACTCTTAAAATTATTACTTATGTTGTATACATATATGGTATTTAATTTATACTTTAACATGTTTAACATATATTGGTCAACCTGCCATCTTGGGGGGGGGAAGGGAGGGGAAAAATTAGAACAAAAGGTTTGGCAATTGTCAATGTTGTAAAATTACCCATGCAAATATCTGGTAAATAAAAACTATTAAAACATAAATTAAACAAACAAACAAACAAACAAACAAACACATAAATAAATAAATAAAATTATTACTTGTCTGATTCCTTTAGTTTTTTATTTAGCTTCAGTTCCCTTCCTTAGGTCAAGTGATAAAATTTATACAGAGGAAAAGGAGAATAAGAATAACAAAAGGATTATGGGTTCAAAGGAGGAATTTGTATTGTCAGATATGGAATTATTTTATAAAGTGGTTACTATCAAAATCATCTAATCCTAGATTTTAAAAACTCCAGAAAAATAAATTAATGTATGAGCCTAGATAAGCATCAACCTACACATTTGGTCCTCAAGATCTAGACTTGAAGTGCTTGATAAGTGGGTGAATCACAAACTGAGCTTAGGTATTTCTAAAGAATAGAGGCCACTCTTATCTGGACTAAGGAAAGGAGGAGATCTGGTGAATAATTTCATAGAGGAAAGGTACATGACTGTCAAGCTTAAGTCCGAGGGAATCTCCGTATAGATTAGTTAAATAAATTTAAACCCATCTAGTTTGGGGTAGATTTTTTTTTCACATGCACTTATCCTATAGGGTAATTCTGAATTATTTTCTGAATCTGAATATAATTGTAGATTCTGCTTTTTCCTTCCAACATTCTACCAAAACACACTCTGATGATGTTGATTGGGAATGAGGGGAGGAAAAAAGAGAAAATGAGCGAAATGGATGCTAAAAAAGCGGACCTGTATTGTATAATGGCAGCAATGTCAGGAATGGAGAGTGGAGGTATATAAAAATATATGGGATATACTAGATCTTTGGATTTGGGAAACCACAATGGTTTAAGTTAGAGATGTACAAGGTGATGAGCTCTAGACCTAAAGACAATGATCTCTGTGAGAGGGGGAGGAGTTGGGGTCTCAAGTACTGCAGACCAATATAATTCCTAAGGACCAAGATCAGCTCCTTCAGGGATCAGGGATGAAGGATGCTTAGGATTTAGGTAAAGCATAAAGGTTAAGGAAGGCACACTGGAAAAGAGGGGAAATGGCAAATGACATGAGCAGAGGCACTTAGGTAGGAAACCATAAGGTATGGTCAGCAATCTGTCAGCGTAGACAGACCAGAGGATTTGTATCAGGAAACAGTGGGAGGAAAGGAGAGAAAGGTAGGTTTCTGTCACAATGCCGAGGACAGTAAGAAGTTAATATATAGAATGAGGAATTTATTTTGCAGGTATGAGAAAGTCATTGAAACTTATTAATGAAAAAGTGATGATAAAAAGTTTTATAGGAAAAATAGCTGTTTTCTGATGCCTCTGGGGAGGCACTGGTATGATTTTGAGTTATAAGTCTACTCTAGCACAGCACAGGTTCTATCAGGTGCTGTTAAGTTGGAAAGGCCTGGAACAGTCTTAGAGTCAGATTGTATCTAGTTTCTCAGGACCAGCCTGACAAGGAATCAAGAGGATCCTGCCCTCTAAGTTAAGTCACTGTGGCCATGGCAACCTGCGAGCCTGGTAGAAGCATGCAGAATGGAGGGAAGGAGTGGAGTCTGAAGCACCCCATAGAGCTGAAGATACCCTATGTGCTTCCCTTCCCCAAGGGTCCCAAATAATCTTACCATGATCCTTTTGGCCCCATGTAAACAAAACGATAATCATCCACTGCTAGTTCATCCCAGTACTCGTTCAACCAATCAGATGAGAAATATACAGGTGTAGTATATACTTGATGATCTGGAAAACTCCTTAAAAAAGAAAAGGGAAGGTGAGTGAAAACATGGGAGGAGGTCATCCCATGCAGTACTACCAACTCTAGCACCCATCTTCTTGTCTTGGATAAACTATCCTAAATGTGGGAGGTTGAGTAGACAAGAAGCATCTTTGCTAATGGTGTCTGATCCATCACTGTATTCCACCTTTTAGTATTTTAATTTAGTATATTAATTCTTATTAATCAACACATATTGACCAAGCATTGTTTATATCCAAAGCACTAAAGCACTATAAGGTATAGAGATGAATAAGAAACACTAACACTTATTACAGGCTAAAGGAAAATTATTGTTATAAGAGATAGAGCTCTGGGAGTGATCACTGAAGGTCACTGGCACCAGGGAAGGTTTCATGGAATTGATGTTTGAACTGAGCCTTAAAAGATTTTGACTGACAGCACATAATGAATTCAAGTATGTGAAGGTTCTTTCAGGAATTCTCACTGGACCACTTGAGATCTTTTTGAAATCTCTCTCCCGTGAATTTCTACTGCACATACTAGGTGTTGTTTTTTTTAAATTTTAAATTGTTTTTGAATATTCATTTAAAAACATTTTAGAGTTTCCAATTTCTTCCCTCTCTGGCCCCTCCCATTGGGAAGGCAAGAATGCAGTGATGCATGCCTTTTAAACTGGAGTGACTCTTAGTCATCTCATTACACTTAAATAGTTCTTCCATGACAACTCCAAGTTGTTTCAGTAGTTTAGAGTATAGTTCGTCTGGATCATTTAGGACAGTCAGGTGTTTTCTCTTGTTACCACTTCCCTACATCTCGGGCTTCAATGAATCATAAAACATCACAGCAGGACTGGTCTTAGCCAGTCTAATACCCTCAACTTTAGATCCAAATGAACAAGTTTCTCTCATGACTTCCTCTACTTTGAAGACAAATTGATCAATATACAAGCTGAGACTTCGTCAGGGGTTTTGACTTTAGCAAAATAAGATCTGAGAATTCCTTTATGGACAATATCAATGATAGAGATGAGAGATGATTCCCATTTTAATTCAAATTGTTAGACGTTCTCTAGTACAAGTAGGCCATTTCACCAAGGCTTCTTCCCTAATCTCCCTTCAAAAGTTGAAGTCAGGTGTCATTTTATTAGAAAAGCCTTCCTTTAGTTGTAATTTCTCTCTCTCCTCAAATTATCTTTATTAAATCTTACTCATGCTTTTTGTTTTTCATTCACAGTAGATTTCTGGTGCTGAATACATGCTTGGTGAACTGAGTTTATCTATTTTCAGAAAACTGACAAAAGTCAAGTCAATAGTTATTTGTCTAGTAACACTCTATGCCTTTTACCTACACAGGTGCCAGTCCTTGAGGTAGAGACATCCTTTGGGAGAAGAGTAATCTCTCTGGATGTAGTCCTTCCAGTAGCTTATGTATTCCCTCAGTGGGATATGTTCTTTTGGATTAGAGTTGTATTCCTGGACATTGCAGTTTGCAACAGGAACTGATGCATCCCCTGAAACAAATATAGATCCTTCTTATCACCTTGCTCAAACACAGCACGAACTGAGAAAAACCCTTTTCATCTTAGCTACTCCTACCTCCTTAGCCTTCCCACCCTCCTCCAGAATACCAAACGCTGTCCTTGGACTGGGAGATAGGTAGCCACGCCCAAACCTGATTGGAAGTGTAGCCTGTCAGGAAGAACCATGTTCAAATTCTACTTCAGACACTTACTAGCTGTGTGACTCTGGGCCAGTCAGCCCCCATCTGCCTCATTTCTTCAACTTAAAATGGAAATAAGAACAGCGCCTACCTCCCAGGGTTGCTATATGGATAAAATGAGAAAATATTTGTAAAGCCCTTTGGACAGTGTCTGGCACACAATAAGTGCTCAATAAATGCATATTTCCTTCCTGTTAAAAGCTGATTAAGAACTTCCCCCATAAGTCAATCAAAAAGGAACAAATCCATGATCTTCTGAATGTTGTGGACTTTGGAACCGCCTTGGTGCTTCTATAACTTAGCATTTAGTGCATTGTACAGGGTCACTGTTCTGAAAGAGCTTAGATACTTGGGGAGAAGAAGTAGACACGCAAACCAATACATTACCTTTTATTTATATATGTCACTCAGGAGCTTAAGGGAAGACAGCTAGGAACTATACTAACTCTGAGGTAAAGTTGCAAGTGGGATTTCAACAGGCTATGGGGAGGACTTTTTTTTCCCCCAAAAAATCAGATTTGTGATTTCACTGGTGTAAGGAACTCAAGAAAGCCTGCTCACCAAGGCCGAGCAGCAACTGCTCTGTGAAAGTCTAGTCTCAGGGGCCTGGCTCCTGGGCTTTAAGTGGTTTCTCGGAGCCGCTCAACAAAGAGGGAAGATCGGAAAGAAGGGAGAAGGGCGGCATCCCTCGGTGGGGGGTGGTGCGAAGACCACAGAGAAGTCCAAATCCAGGAGAATGCCTTCGAGAAGCACCTGAATTTTGCTTTCCTCCTCTGTGAGATGAACGCACCGGGGAGGGTTAAGTAGAATAAAGGACGTGAGAAGGCCCGGTAAGGGCTAGAGAAACTTAAGCTGGGCTGATCTCATTTCACCCTGCTTTGATGGGAAGGAACGGCTCCCTTACCTGTTTGCCAGTGAGGCGCTGACCAAGTGTATTACTCATAAATGATAAACTTTCAGTGCTCCATGGTTTATTTCACATCCAGTTCATGGCTCTTTTTTGCTCATTTGTTTGCATCATTTCATCAAGAATCATCCTGTAAGTCTCTGAAGATGAGAACTAGCTCACTTACATTCTACTGAGTAATTCTTCAGAGCACACAGAGCCTGCTTCAAGCAAACTCCAAAGCTTAACCCAAAGCCACAGCCACAGACTGGCGGCGGCCCTGAGGTTGCAGGGCTGACGTCTGGATTTGGGAGAACCCCAAGTTTAACTGGACCTCAGCCCTGCCGCCTCTTCCCCGAAAAGGCCCGCTTCAGCTCTATCCGACAGCAGACAGCTGTGGGCCACCTCACTCCCTGAGCTCCCCCGGTCTCCGACCCTTCCAGATCTTGTGACACTGACAGAGACTTGTCCGCCGAACCGCTTACCAAAACGCCCGAGAAGGTGATCAAAGTTGGGCTTCCCGTCCGGGGTCACCCACGAGCGTCTGCTCCCCCAGCCCCTGGTGAAGGCTGAAGAGAAAACACAGGGCCGGTTGGGGAGCAGGTGCCCTCTGAAGAAGTCCAGGTAGGTGAACGATTCTGCCTGGATGAAGGCCACGCCGGCCCGGGCTCGGGAGAACGCCTCGTGGGGGGGCTGCGCGCCTGGACGGCTGCGGCAGAACTTGCTGGCGAACACCAGGGTTTCCCGGTCCATCGCGACCTGGGCAGGGCCGGCACCCGGGCCGAGGCTACTTCCTGCTAGACCGGGCAGAGGCCGTTCCAGCCTCCATTTCTCTCGCTGTTTGCTGCCAGGTTGTGGAAGTCCTCTGAGAGCGCTTTACATGGCATAGGAATCTCCCCCACGGGTGTCTCCCAAGCATCGGCAGGAAGGGCGTGACCCGGGGGGCTCGTGACTGCACGCGCTGCAAGGAGCTCCTTTGGGTACCTGGGGGGGGGCAGAGGAAACAAGTTAAGGGCATCTCTGAACTTCGGCCCTGGGTGGGGGTGGGGGCCGCAGCAGGGCAGCCTTGTACATTTCTTTGCATAATTTTGCACACAGCAGGCGCTTAATAAGTGTTTCCTGCTAGGCCTGCACCACCGGGCCCAAACGCGTCATTACAAAACAAAAATCGAACACAGGCCCAGCACGTGGGAGCCAGGCAGGGATTGGCCCAGGACTCAGGCCTTGGCTCCTCCTCTGCATATGATTTCCTCTACTTACAAAAACATAAAAAATCCTCCTCTAGACGCGACGGGGGTGGGATCGCAACAACAGGTACCTTCCCTGAGAGCCGGGAGATGGACTAAAAGCTGGGACAGCGGACAGGCTTCCCGCGCCTGCGCACGACCGCTTTTGGATCCGCCCACCAGCTAAACCACTTCCTGGATGAGCTTGGGTAAGTCAGGAGCCGAGGGAAGCAATCTAGGAACTCCGAAGCCAGGGCATGTGACGTAAAATCCACTGCGACGCCGAGAGGCCGAAGCACGGCAGCATCCGCGTTCCAGGAGCGCCGAGGCGGCCGTGTGCGCACGCGCCTTGCGCTCTGACTCCGCCCGCGGTCGGCGGCGGCGTGCGTTGGACCGGAAGCGCGTCTGCGACGACAACAACAACGGACAATCTCCCGGCTCCTTTGCGGACGATTCGTCACTCTATGCGGTCTTCGACCGTATTTAACCCGCACCCCGCGCAGTGTGCTCAGACTACGAGACGTGGACTGGCACCTGCCGCTTCGAGCGTCTCTTCCTTCTGCCTCCTATCCAGTCTCCGGTACGTACGGGGCTCCTGCAGCGATGCGCTCGGCTTCCCCTCCCCCGCCGTTGCTATGGTGACAATATTCGTCTCCCCATCACTCCCTGTCAGTGGAAGGTTTATTAGGAGAGAGGGGACCTATTTCTCAGTCCCACAACTTTCGAACTCGGGAATCCCTTCCTAAATATCTCTTCCCTTTTCGGTGCAGATTGGGAAACAAGTTCAGAAAGGACGCTGGGGCTTGCCTCCTGCTGTCACTCAGAGAGTCCGAGTTGGGGGAGGGGAGGGAGGGAAAGAAAGGAGACAATTGCTCTATTTGAATACCTCCCTTTCTCTAATTTAAAAAAAAAATAACACTTATATTTATATTACATTTGTACACATATCAAATTGGAATTTATTGTGATATTGAAAATGCTGGTTTAAGCCTAATTTTTGTCAATTTCCAATTTTCCCTGTAGTTTTTACTTAAATAATAGGGAGTTCTTAAACCAATAATCGGTGAACTTGGGTTATGACACAGTATAATGAAGGCATAGTTTTGTTAACCTAATCTCTTTTATTGATCAACTTTGCTAATTTTTTTAGCCAGTGCCAGATAGTTTTGATAATTTCTGCCTTCTTCGTTCTCATCTTTTTTTCATCATCTCCCTTCAGACACTTGAAGTCTTGTTCCATTAGATGAATTTTGTTACTGTTTTTTTTTTTTCTAGTCTATAAACTAACCTTTTGGCAGTTTGGTATGATTCTAAATCTGTGCATTAATTTAGGCTGCATCATAATTTTTTACCATTTTGTCACAGTACAACAATTAACAATTATTATCTCCAGTTTTTCTTTGTTTCTGTAAATGGAGTTTTTAGTCATATTTATGTAAATCTTGAATGTATGTTATTAAGCTAATTACCAGATATTCACATTTTTTTGATATTTCAAATGGAATTTCTTCCTTTTGGATTTTATGGAGAGGCTAATGATTTTGGGGGGTTTTATTTTATATCCTGCCACTTTTTGATAGTTTTTTTTTTTTTTTTTTAGGGTTTGAAAGCAAATCATTCTCTCACTTGAAAATAGCAATAATTTTATTTCTTCATATTTGTGCTTGTTTCCTCAATTTATTTTGTTTAATTGGGATATTTACCATTTCTAACAAATAATAGTGGTGACATTGGAAAACTTTTTTTTTTTTTTTTAGCCCTGATCTTGGCAAAGCTTGTGCTTCTCCATTACTTCCCTTTTTTTAAAAGATGAAGAAATAAAGCTCAGAGAGCTAGGAATATTTGCAAAAAGTCACATAGTTAATAATTGTTTAGGGGTAAGAGTTAAACCCTGGTCCTTTGGCTACTTTTCTGCTGTACCCCTACAGAAACAATGCCAAAAAAAAATAAGGTTTACACTTTTAAGGTAAAAAATTAGACATATTTAAAGAATTGTGTGAGAAAAATATAAGAAGGAAGGGAAAGAGCAAAAAAAATGCAAGTAATTGGGAAAAACAAAACCCAATAAACAACAGTTGTTTGCAAAGCCCCTCCACTTTCCTCCGAGTTAAACCAGTAAGTGGTTCTAAAATCGATGTTAGTGCTCATCAGTCATGTTTTGGTTGTAAATTATTTGAAGGAACATAATATGTTCTTGGGCTAAAGCTATTATCTAATGTTTTATTGTGGTGGCCCTAGGTCTTGAAAACATGTTTAATCTATATGGGATTGCTTGCTGTCTAGGGGAGAGGAAGGAGAAAGGAAAGGAGAAAAATTTGGAAGACGGTGTTTTGTAAAGGTGAATGTTGAAAACTATTTTTGCATGTATTCAAAAAATAAAAAGATATTACAAATGAAGGGGAGAAAAGCAACTGTGGAGGATTTATAAGTGTAAGTTCTGGTAGCCCTGTCAAGCTGGAGAGGCTTTTGAAACTGGGTATCTGTCATGAGAGGATCACTTAAACCAAGTCCATATCACCACAAAGTGATTTGTAGGTGATAAATTTTTAAAATTAAAAACAATTTTTTTTTTTTGCCATAGCAGCTAATGAAGGCAGCCTGAAATCATGAATGGATTGTTTATACTTCTTCTTGAGGAGTTACACATATATGTAGAATAACAGATTGCTTAAATGTGGAAGAATGTTGATATGTGGCCATTTTAGGAATTCTTGAATAAGAACACTGTTTTCTTACTGTGTTTGTCTTATTCAGGAGGCACAAGTATGATAGAATTGATGTATATGAACATCACACAAAACTGCACTACATTACAGATAAAACAGCATGTTCTATCTTTTCCTCATTAAAAAGATTTCCTAAACAACCAGCTGTAGAGTAGTGGATGACACATAAAGTGTATGGCATATGATCCTACTTTAGTTGCCTTATTCTTCTTTGTTTTCTGTAATCTGCCTTCAAATTCTTCATTTTTTCTTCTATTGGGTCATTGGACAGTTACCTGAAATCCCTCTCCAGTTTCAAACAGGTGCGAAATAGCCATTTCACTATCTTTTAATTCCACTACTCTTCTTTGTTAAGGTGGTATAGTGTAGGGGAAAGAACACTGAATTGAGAGTTTGGAGTCACTGACAGATTTAGTGGATAGAAAGGTAAAATACCATGGGTGTAGATTGTTGTAACTAAACTAGCGCCTTGGCTCTTTAAATCCTTTTCTTTTAAATTTCCTATGTTGCATATCATAGTTCTGGCCATGTAAATTGGTACTTAAGAAAGATAGTAGAAAAGATTTACCATCACTAAATACTTAATAGCACCTATAGTGCCCAACTATCAGAATTCAATTCAGTAATTTTTTTTGAGGGTCTCCTAGAAGCAGGGATTTATACTATGCCCTATGACATAGAGATGAAAATTAAACAGTCTCTTCCCTCAAAGAGCTTACACTTTACTGGAAGAACATAGTATGTATGGGGACAAGTAAATACATACTAGTTAACTTGAAGAACACCACCAGTAACTGGGAATGCTAGGGCAGATTTCTTATAGGAGCTGTCACATGAAGTTTGAAAGGGTGGGGTGGGGTGGGATGTACAATTTATGAAGTGCTTTAAAACTTGCACTTAAACTGAAATGTATCTCCCATGGTTTCTGTTTGTAAAGGTCTGATTGTTTCTTGATGTGAATAAAGACTAGAATGGCTTCTGCTTTTTTCATTTTTCAACAAAACACTTCAGACAAGTAAATTGTAATGTAGTGGTTTGAAACATTATTTAAAATGGAGGATAAAGAATTGGGATGGATTCCCAAGGACAGAAAATATCCTTCTTCTGGGGATCCTCTCAGCTAAGGACTAAGACTTAAAGTATTAAGAATATGTCACTATTTTTTCAATATTAAGGCAGAAATATAAAATATCTTCTGTTAATTTCTTGGTATTTTCTGTTGTTATTTGGAATATATATATTTTAAAGTAAATTTTTATTGATAACTTTTTTTATATCATACTTCCATTCAGTATCTCTTCTCCTTCCAAAGAATTATCCCACATAATAAATAGTATTTTTAAGTAAAAAAGAAAAAAAGGGGAAAAAATCAGTATAACTGATCAGTACTTCAAAAACATGTGCATTGTACAACACTTGTGAATCTTCCATCTCTGAAAGGGGCGAGGAATGTCCTCCTTTTTTTTTTTTTTTTCTATTTCGCCATGCTTATTTTTTATGATTTTATAAATCTTTACCTTTGATTTTTTTTGGTGGAGCTTTGTTTTTACCTTGTTATAATTATGTATATATTGTTTTCTGGATTCTGCTTATTTTAGTTTTCATCAGTTCATATAACTCCTTCCTTGTTTCTCAGTATTCATGATACACATCACTTTTTACAGCATAGTATTCCATTGCATTCACGTACCAGTTTTGTCATTCTCCAACTGATGATATCTACTTTGTCTATCACAATTTTTGGCTATCACAAAAAGTTTGCTACAAGTATTTTTGCATATGGTAGGGACTTTCTTTTCAGAGGAGGAATATGTCTTGTTAATTTGTTCTTTCCTCTTTCTATTTAAAGGTAAAAAGCTTGGATCCTTTTGTGTCTAGTAGGCGCAGCAAGCTGATGAACAGAGACATCTGCATCCACACATGGCCATGTTCTTATTATTTGGAACCTGAGAAACGATGGATCCCTGGCAAGCTTTCATTGACTTCTACTTTGCTAAAATTTTTGGCTGATAAAAATGGAGAATTATTGGTCAACTTTCCCCTTTCAAGCATCAGTGAGATTAAAAAAGAATCATCTCACTTCATCTTTAGCTCTATCACTATTTTGGAGAAGGACCACATAAAGCACTGGTTTAGTTCCTTCCAACCTAGCCGGAATGTGGTCTTCAACATCATTGAGCATTTCTGGAGGGAGCTACTGTTGTCTCACCCAGGAGCTCAGGCAGCTTCTCCCCAAATGACCAAGGGTAAAGAACTGACAGGCCTAATGGCCTGTTCCCAGAAACGTTTAGAAGATACAGCAAAAGTCCTTCACCATCAGGGTGAGCAATTTGATAACATCATGAAAGGACTGGACAAGATTGAATCTGATATGGATGTAGCTGACAGGTATTGTATATGACTTCCAATGTACTAAACCTAAAGTTTACATCTTAATCTCACACAAAAGGATGATCCCCTAATCTTTTCCCTATATTTAAATTTCTTATCCTGAGAATTTTTATTTCAGAATTTAAATTCTTAGTAGGAAGAAAGAAGTTCTGTTACTTTTTGTGTTTATGATGCATCTAAAGCACACTTAATAGAACTGACATGACACAAATGGTCACATGAATTATGACTTTAAGTTGAGAAGATTCTTCCTATGCAGAATTAGATGATAGAATGCTGCAGAGTTGAGATACCATGTTCTGTATGCTTTTTTGGCCATGTTCTAAAGAATAATTTGCCAATACTGTGGTTTCACACTGGCAAAACTTATTGCCAGTAAAGTTCATACTTAGTTTACAACCACTGATCAGATGCTTTAATATTATCAATTCAGTTCTTTTTTTATGTCTACATATACTTTTATTCCAGAATATTTTATATAATTTTTAATTATATGATTAACATAATTTTATAGATTGTAATGAGTGATAATGTATTAATATGATTTGATTCCATAATTTTTCCTGTAATACATTAAGATAAATATTTAAAGCTGACTTGTTAGTCATGCCATATATCCATTCCCAGGTTTGTAGTTCTTTGGCTTTGCTGTTTATCCATGGGAATGGTGTTTGATCTGTTGGAGTTAGTAGGGATCAGTATATTTCAGTAAAGCTTAGTTCCTTATCCTACCTTGGATACAGGTGCAGAAAGTATATTGAGAAAGTTCTTTTGTATACCAAGATGTTGCATCCTCATACTCTGAAGAAAGTTTGGGATTCTGAGGTTCAGATTAGAAGGAAGTATTTTTCAGATATAAAAGACTATGCATACAAAGTCAGGAGAGAGAATGAAATCTTAGGGGAACAAATAACAGGTTAGTTTTATCATAACAGAGAGTGTATAAATAGGAGGAATATTAAATAAGACTAAGAACATATATGGGAACCAGATTGCTAAGGGCTTTAAATGCTAGGTGGTAAGATTGTGTTCTTTGCTAAGATAATAGCCATTGAAAGCTTTTACGGGAGGATACTATTAGAATAGTGCAGGAGAGAGATATTAAAGACAAGGTTAAAGGTTACATGTATAGAGAAAAGGAGTTGGATAAGAGATGTCTTAGAGATAGACTATCAAGTTTTGTGGACTGACTAGGAGAGAGAGACAAAGAAGAAGGAAAACCCCAAAGGTGATTGTTGGGTCTTGGGCCTTATTTATTGAAATGGTGGGTGGTGCTCTCAAAAGAAATAGAGTTTGTGGAAGGGATGGATGGGATGTGGGGTGAGACTGGGAAAGTATAAGTTCTCTTTTGTTTGAGTTGGGAAGGGGTTCTCAGAGTGGAAATGTATAGCAGCTGATTGACAGTGTGGAATGACTTCAGGAAAAATATCAAAGCTGGCCATACAGATTGGGAGACATTTGCATAGAGGAACAACCGAGTACCTGAAACTTGGTGAAATAAGTAAAGGAGAGAAAAGGACACAAGAGAAAGCTTTGGGAAAATAGACACTTATCAGGCACAGGAGAGGGGTGAGGATCCAGAAGAGGAAACAGAAGGAATGGTAAGACAAGTAAAAAAATTATCCAGAGAGAACAGTGTTACGCATTGTAAGAGAGGAGAGAGCATCCAGGAGCACAGGGTAGATTCAGTGGTTTCAAAAATTGTGAAGAGGTAAAGTGAGAACTGAGAAAAGACTGTTGGATTTATCAATTGAGTTCATTTTAGAGAGAGTCAGTTTTTGGTGAAAAAGTGAGATCCAAAGCTAAATTAGAAAGAGTTATGAAAGAGAGTAGAAATGGGAAAATGGAGCTACTGAAGTGTAATTCACCCTTTCTAGCAGTTTGACTGTGAGTAAGAAAAGAAATGAAGGATAATAACTTGAGGTTTCATAGGGCCAAGTAAAAGATTTGTTTGTTTGTTTGGTTTTTTTGAAAGATAATTCAATTAGGAAGTCAGAAATGTGCTATCAATAGACAAATCTGAGATTGGATTCTAAGGCTACTTGCTGAATTTGAACTCAGGTCCTTCAGACTACAGGGCTGGTGCTCTATCCACTGTGCCATCTAGCTGCCCCTGAGGATTTTTTTTTTTTTTTTTTTTTTTTTTTTTAAGGAAGCCATGCAATGCTCAAGGAGAAATGGAAGATAAGAAGAGGAAAGGAAACAATAATGGGGACAAACTCCTAAAGGAGACTCCAGGATATTGTATTTGGGGCAATAGTGGAGAGGTGGGCCTTGACAAGGAATAGGCTCTCTTTTCAACAGACTGAAGTAAGGATTTAGAGAGTACAGGATAATGACGAAAGAGGTTTGAAGAGGCAGGATAGAAGCAGGGATGGAAAGGGGAGTAGGGAAGGTGACCTCTAATTTCCCCATGGAGTAGGAACCAAGATATCCCCTGAGAAGGGAGTGAAGGACAAGGTGGTATGTGTGGCTTAAGTAGAAAAGAGATTTGGAGTGGCTACTAA
This sequence comes from Sminthopsis crassicaudata, assembly GCF_048593235.1. Classification (NCBI taxonomy): domain Eukaryota; kingdom Metazoa; phylum Chordata; class Mammalia; order Dasyuromorphia; family Dasyuridae; genus Sminthopsis; species Sminthopsis crassicaudata. Next base: position 664,873,307 of record NC_133617.1, read on the forward strand.
GGAGGAATAATGTGATTGCTAATGGAGGAAAAATATAAGGGTTAGCAAGCAGCAGTGATGATGTACTTGAGATAAGGTAACATTCTCGTAGTGAATTCAGGAGGAATAGTATGTGACTTTGCCCAGTAAGTGAGGAGCGGAGGTGAGTGGTGGGATCGTGTCAGATTATCCTTATGATGAAAGAATAGATGGAGTGATTGTTACAATTTAAGAGAGTTAAGTTTGTATGCCTCCTGCATAGTGTTTTTATTTTAGTGTCATTTTTAAATTTGATTTTTAGAGCAACTGAACTTCTGCATCTCACAGCTCTGGGTTCTTACATACAGAACTTTGATATAGTTCTACCAAATTGATCAATACTGATTAGACTAGACTAGGGATCTAAATGAATTATTTCTCACAAAACTCTGAGGCAAGACAGGGTGTTATTTGTACCAGTTTTGTAAGTGAAGAAACTAGGACTCAGAGCTCCACTTTGAGGTTAAGTGGTCACAGTGCTATCAATAGACAAATCTGAGATTGGATTCTAAGGCTATTTGCTTTCCTTTCATTAGTTCCCTTCTTATTGTTATTATTATTTTTTAAAGAAATATCTCTGAAGGAGTTTTAGTTTCTTCTAAATGAAGGCATTAAACCAGTTTCTCTGTAAGGACCCTTCTTAGTCTGACATTTTGTTCTAAGTCCCACTTCATTTTAGTTAATAAGACTCTATACTCATTGTATGTTTGACTTCCATAGAAATTCATCTTTATATGTTTACCAGTTACTTTCACAAAGTAGGCGGGTTCACATGTTATATGTCCTTTTCACATTTAAGGAGAACAGACACTCAGGGGGAAGGGATTTTCTCATCATCCACAGCCAGTAAAATGTTTGGTTGGATTGGGAATCCTTCTAACTCCCAAAATTTTTGCTCCTTCTGTTTTATGCCAAACTATCTCTTGTATTGAGTCAAAAAATTCTCACTGTATTTTCTTGCACATTTGACTTCTTTCATTGTCTTCCAAGTCAGAATTACTTGTAAGAATATGTTATTGAAATATTGGTTCTATTTCATCGAATATTTGTTTTTATTGTTGTTTTTCTCTTTAGATTACTCACCGAACTTGAATCTCCTTCTTGGTGGCCCTTTAGTACCAAACTCTGGAAAAGTCCATCTGAAACAAAACCCAAGGAAAGTACCCCAGTATCCAGTTCTGAGCCATTTGGAAAATCAGGGGTGATAATAAAAATCCCAGCAATTATTACACAAAACACCGAGTTGCATCCTAAACCAGGAAAATTTACTGTCTTGGTTTCTGGATTGGAAATCAGTGATTCCAATTCTCAACTTTTGCACAGATTTGAAAGGGAAGATGTAGATGACATTAAAGTTCACACCCCTTATGAAATCAGCATACGCCAGAGATTTATTGGTAAGCCAGACACAGCCTACCGACTATTGTCAGCAAAGATGCCAGAGATTATCCGAATTTTAGAAGTGCAATTCAGCAAGAAAATTGAATTTTTAGAAGATGCAATGGTGTTCCAGAGCACAAGAGACTCACCACCAGCAGAGAAGGGCAGTGCCATCTGGCGTGCAGGTGAGTGACAGGAACAGAAACATCCTATTGAAAAGTGATGGTAGAAACTCTCCTTTTCCTGAATGAATTACACTTGGAAATGATGCCCTCACCTATGGGGACTCTTTAAAAAGGCCTGTGATTGCATTGGTCTGATCAGTTTTCCCCACTATCACAGATCTCAATCTCTCCATGCCTTAAAGATTTTCTTAATTGCTGATATTTTAAAAGTTTTTTTTTTAAGTACTTGAGAGGCCAGCCTTGTTAGTGAGACACTCAAAAGGCTGGGCTTGCCTTTTGAAGGAAAGAAGCAATCACCAAGCCTACACACATCCTTTTCCATGTCAATAGCATTTGCTATAGCGAAACCTTGTTTAGTTCTTTAGAACTCAGATCCTCTTTGTACCATGATGTCCTTTTCAGAATATATTTATATGCCATGTCTTCTAGGCTAAAGGATCTATGATTTTCACATTTTTTGAATTTTTTTATTATGTATAGAGAACAATTTAAGATTTTTTTTTGTTATTTTAAAATGTTTTTGTTGATAGCGTTTGTTATTACATAGAATGATTTTCTTCTATATCTCTCCCTCTCCTTCCAGAAAACCATTCCATGTAAGAAATAGTATTTTTAAAAACAAAAAAGAGAATGAGGAAAAAGCCAAATTAGCTAATGAGTACATTGAAATTTGAAAATATATGCAATATACCACACTACACAATTGAAATTTGAAAGTACTTAAATAGCTTTTGGTGACTCAAAAGAAGATAGTTGATTATCTATTCTTAAAACTTTTTCTTTTTCTTTACATTATACATATTTTATAGGATTAATTCCAGAACCAACATTTTATTAAAATTTTATCCTGAATTAGCAGAAAAATCTCATTTTTATAACAGCTTTATGTTTGATTCATTGAGATTACTCCCAGATTATAAAGTTTTTGATTATCCTGTCACTGTCTTTTCATTTTGTTCTGTCCTTTGGTACAAAAAATTTTAATCACTTTTTTCATTATCTTTGTTTCCTATAAGCATAATGTAGTTTCCAGTTACTCTTTTGACATTAGTTTTTGTTGTAAATCATTGTTGCAATTCCTGCCTTTCTCAGATTCATTTGAAGTATAATAGACTCAGGTCCCCTGACGTCAGGGCCAACATTCTATCCACTGTGCCATCTAGCTGTTCCCTTCTCTTATTTTTTAAAGCAATCCCTGTGCTTCATTTTGCTTTCAACTAATATGAACAAGGTCCATCTTCTTACTCATTACCTGGTCCAATCCTAAATTCTTGAATTTAGTTTTATCCTTATTCTTGTAGTCTCTCATCCTCACTTTCTGTACCTCCTGTACCCTCTTCTCTCACCTCAGATAAAAAGAGCCTACTCCTCCTTTTCTTCTGCCCATGCATTATTCTATTTCAATGATATTCATTGGTCAAGCTTACACTAATTCCCTTTCCAAGAAGTTTTGTTTTCATTACACCTCATTCTGTTTCCTGTCCCTTTCTAGCACATGTTAGAATCTATTCCCAGCACTGTTAATTCTTGATGGAGAGCAGTGGAAGCTTCCCTATAACCTGGGGGGGGGGGGCAGAAGAGAATGGTTACAATCCTATCTTTTACCATTTTCACTTTGCTTTTTGTGTGCTATTTGATGTCATACCAACCTTCTTGTGAACCTATTATCATTCTTTCCAAATTTTTTTGAGATACATGCTCCTCTTCCCTCACCTTTTAAAGAAATTTATTACTGAGATCCACAACCCTGTCTGGGAGAAGCTAATCTCCTGAAGAGTCCATTCTCCTATCTCCCAACACTACTTCAGTAAAGTTGGTAACAATTCCATCTTACCTCTTGTGGCTCAGGAATCATTATATAAAGCTCTTTTCTATATTTTTATCAATGTCTCTTAACTTTCTACATTACTCTTTTTTTTTTTTTTTTCCCTACATGCTTCTTACTCTCAGTCCTTTCTCTTCTGGTAGTCATATCAGAGTTGGAAAAGAGCATGAAAAACTGAAAACTAGTGGAGGCAGGTAGTATTGAGGGTATGTCTTAGACTGTTGCCACCAGGAAGAGAGAGGAGGGATTGATGTCAGAGATGTACAGAGGGTAAAGGTCACAGGACATGGTAATCATTTGGCTGTGAAAGGTTAGAAAATTAGATGTCACATCTAAGTTTTCATCCTTAGGAGCACTATATGAGTGGAAAGAAGGTAGGCATTTCAATTTTTGATTGTCTAGGTGGCAATAGGTGTCTGAGATCTAGGTTTGGAGCTTATGAGAAAGATCAGTAACAGATAGCCCTGAGGTCCCTGACTCCTTTCCTTAGGAGTGCTAAATAGCTAACACTTCCTCCACCCTTGTTTTTCTCTTGGATGGAAGACAATATTAGCAACTTAGGGAAAAAGGAGGAAAACAAGTTGATGGTAGAAGTTTCAGACAGTAAAAGATGTCAACGGAAGTTGTTGAGTGCTTATCATCTTAGTCTAAGGAAAGGTGGCCTTTGAATATACACTTAAATTGAGTTATTTTTTCCTATGTGCAACAATTAAAAAGTATTTATTAAGCACTTACTAGGAATAATGGGAATATGAGTACAAAGAATGAAACAATCTGGACTACAAGGCACATTCTGATTAGCAAGTCCATATATTAATATGGATAGACTAAAGACCAATAAAGAGAATAAATTCAAAATACTAAAAATTAGTTTGGGAAGAAGACTAGCAGTTGAGGAAATCAGGCAAAATTTCATGTGGAAAGTTGTACTTGAGTTAGGTGGGAGAAAGGAGAAGAGAAAGGAGGGAGAATGCCTTGGGGGCCAGTACACAAAGCCCACTGTGACTTGGCTTGGGTGGAAGATTTGAATTGGGTGACTATCATAGGAGGAGAGGTTGCTGAGTGACAGATGAAGAGAGAATCTGGAAGTAACTGAGAGAGTGATGGGGTATAGGGAGGGGTGGTTCTCTCCCTCCTTGATCAGTTGGCTCTGGCTGGGTCTGGGTTTGCCCTGTCTGTTGCAGCTGTACTCATTCTGGAATGGCTGAGTGAGGGATGTAATAGATTGCCCGGATTATGAGCTAGATGATCAGAGTTCAGGCTAGCATGTTATCTGCAAATCTTTTTTAGGCACCAGGGATAAAGATTCATTGCACACTAGCTTTGTCAGCAAGTTAACATTCTTTACTGATTCTGGTAGATGAGAACCTATCCTCATCTATCCAACCTGTACCTCTTTATACCTCTTTATAAAAAAAGGCAAATAGCAAAAAAGGCAGGCTCTATCGACTGTCAAATGAGGGATGCAGAATGAAGTGCAACTATGTGGTCATTGGATAGAATACTGGTCCTGAAATAAGGAAGACTTGAATTAGCATTCAGCTTCAAATGTATGCCTGGTCTGACCCTGGGTAAGTGACTTAACCTTTTCCTCATCTCTAAAATGGGGATAATAATAGCCCCTTTCTTCCATAGTTGTTGTGAAAAACAGATGGAATAACATGTTAAAAATATTACTATATGCAAATGCTAACTAGATGTTAAATCAATTAGAAAGCATTTTTTAAGTACATTCTGTGTGCCAGACCATAAGCTAGGTTCTAGGGGCACAAAGATCAATCAAATAGGTTCTGTTAGGATTCTTACAAGGTACTATGTACTTAGTTCACACCTTTAAAGGAGTTTGAGCATTGGTCCTTTAAGGAGCTCCCACAACCCTTTAAGAGAGGTATGGGATTGTGGGTTTCCCAGAAGTCAATCCTAGTTGTGAATCTCTCAGAAATCCATGAGCAGGCTTTTCCTTTAGATTTGTTAATTTGCTGGACTTGCGAATCCATTGAATCCTGGCTCTCTGAATCTCCTCAAGCTTCCCTAAAGTTCTCCTTGGAAGTCCTCTCCTTGATTCAATCCAGACTGACTCTCCCCACTAAATCTTGGCTCCTTATATCCTCCCAGAGAATGGGCTTGTGTGGGTACTCTCTGGGCTTGTGGGAGCTCCTTAAAGGACCAATGAGCAAACTCCTTTAAAGGTTTGAACTCCTTTAAAGGTATGAACTAAGTGCATAAGTACCTTGTAAGAATCCTAATAGGTTCTGGTATCAAGAAACTTGGTAGGGAAAGAAAAGATTTAATGGCCTGGAATATAGTGTGAAAAACCTTCATAAAAGAGGTGGGATCTGATTAGACAATAGATATTATAAATATGGGATCAGAGCATTTATCTGCTTGGGGCATGACTGAGGCCCTTAGGAGGCAAATGGGATGTGTCCATGGGAGGCACTGTCCACTCAGAAGAAGATAGTGTGGGAATCAGTTTTTACTCCATTTGATTTGAGCAAATGGTGATGGAACACAACGATTTGATTTTATTCAAGTTGAGAGGTATTGTGTTGTGGTGACTAGAAAACTGACGGCAGAACCAGGGAACTTTGGGCTTGAGACTTGTCTCTGACACCTCTATTTCTTTGTGGCCCAGGGCAGACTTACTGTTAGTGTAGAGAAAGAACAATACCAATAGAATTATAGGTCCAATCCCTAATCTGGTATACAGTATTTAAGATATACAGGCTAAATTGGGGGCCTTGGAAAATTTGGAATGCTTTCGCATTGGACCATCTACTAATGTATTTTCTCATTTGTAATAACAAATCAGTTGTTTCACTTTTGTTTGTGATCCCATTTGGGGTTTTCTTGGCAAAGATTCTGGAATGATTTGCCATTTCCTCCTTCAGCTCATTTGACAGATGAGGAAACTGAGGCAAACAGGGTTAATTAAATGGCTTGCTCAGGGTCAAACAATGTCTGAGGCCACATTTGAACTCATTTCTCATACCTCTATATTAACTTTGAATCGTTGGCATATCTATATCTATCTATCTATCTGTCACTGGAAATGATTTTCCAGTGACCAATGTGACATGATTTGGACTAAGGTCTCTTGGAAATCTGAGTTTGTCAACCACAATTTATCATGAATATTCTAGGAAGTACTTGAAATTCTAATTTTTATCTTTTTGCTTACTTTAAACAGAAATTATTCACATACTGATTAGTGCTTTGGAAGCAGCTAACTTTAGAACTTCTGACACATCTAGGCAAATTGGTTTTGATTTGGTGGAGGACTTAAATTGTATAAAGCCTGCTGCCAGACTTCATTTCTCCCTGTCATATTTTATTATGAAATGAGACAATGGATGTAGGGCCCTTTTCAACCTTTAAGCACTCTGTGAATGCTAGCTGTCATCCTCATTGTTGTTGTAACCCCGGAATCAGTGAGCTAAGAATGATGCAGCTCTTCCTCCACCTGTATTTGTACTATTCCAAGTTGGAAACTCTTGAAGTATGGAAGCAGTGGAAATCATGAGTTTTATGGCACCTCCGAAACATGTCATTAGCCTTTTATTGAGTATAAGTTATGGCCACAGGGTGGCAGTCTGATCACAGTGAACCTGCACTTACTGGGAAGGAACTCCTAGAAAGTGTCAAGAGTATCATAGGCTACTTAGGAGTCTCTCTTTTTTTTTGTTCGTTTGCCTCTGTTTGTATTTCTAGCCCTTGACGCAGTACCTGGCACATACTAGTACATACTTAATAAACATTTATTAATTGACAGACTTCAGTACATTGAGTAGCTCCCCTTTGGTGAACTTAAGAAAGGACATGGACCAGTTCCATAGATGGAGAGACAGTAATTTTCATTGTTGGAGAGAACTTATGAATCAGTGAGATCATTTGCTGTCAAATGTAGTTTTTAAAAATAGATCCTGTTTAAAGCTTTGTTTGTTTCATAAATGGAATTCATTAAAGAATCCTTTATCTTATAATTCAAATCTGGAAACAGAAATAGGTAGAACTGTCAATTATCTGAGAACAGTTTGCTTTCTAGGGTTCTCTTAATTTGATATATAAGCACTCTTGAAATATATTACTTTTCACTTGGAAAATTATTTCTCATCTCCACCATGAAGCATAACATTATTCTGACATCAATATTATAAAAATGAACATTTTTTGAAAACTTTTATAAACTTATGAAGAATGAAGTGAATAGAAAAAGAACAATTCATACAATAACAACAGCATTGTACAAAACATCTTGCTTGGAACCATCATGAAGATAGTGACCATTTGCAATTCCAACTGATAGTGAAACATGCTCTCTATGACAGATTTAGGCTGCCAAATGAGGCATATAGTTTTCTATATAGACATTGAGGGAATTTTTTTGCTTGATTACGTATACCAATTAGAAGACATTTGTTTTTCTTTCTTAGTGTGGTAGGGGTGAAAGAGAGAAAATAGATTTCTGTTCATTTTTTTAAAATAGTGAAGTGGGAGAGTGTTACAGATGTGAACTGCTGTGTGCACTTTCAGCTGAAGTCACTGTATTATTAGTTTTACTTAACTGTTTTACTTTGTTACAAGAGACCTCTCATGAAGTGGGAATAACCTGTAAATGTAATGTAAAAACAAAAAACTAAAAAAAAAAAAAAAAAAAAAAGACATAATGAGAAGAGTAGAAAACCTTAGGAGACAAGAAAATAGACCTATAATTGCTGTTTTTTTGTTTTTTTTTCATAACTTTCCTACAATTACAATAAAGAAATGTTGAGGTCAGCTTTGTGTAAATAGCACAGTGATTCATTTTAAACCATATTTTTCCAGTTATTGCTGCTACTTATGCAGAACATACATGCCACACATGTTGTTACTTTAACAAGACTGATTTTTTGATTGACTTTCTCATTGTGCATATTTGCATGGTTGTACTATGTAGCTATACACAAAAAATACATATATTATACCTAGGAATTTTATTAATCTCTGATTTCATCATTGTGTGGAAACTTCTCAGTGTTGCAGATTAGAGCTTTTTTACATTTTAATGCTTGTGTCTGTGGTTGAAGTCAATTTCATCACTTAGTGGCCAACTTTTTAGGGACTGTAGTGAGTTCATGGGTTCCCCCTCAGGTCTATGTGTACAGTCATCTGTACCTGCAAGTAGAATAATATAGTGCAGCTATGAGAAATGAAGTCTCATACATGTTTGTTACATTATTGTATGATATGATATAGCACTTTTTAGGCTAGGGAATGGGGATTTCTGTTGATAATTTTGGTTAAATGAAAACACAAATATATAAATCTGAAATTACTTACAAATTTTCAAACAGTTTTTGAATTGAATTATTGAACCACTATTGAATAGAATGTAATCTTTACTTAGTAAACACTTGAAGACATGAGCTTCAGTTGTCACTGAGCACTTTAGATAGAATCAGTATGGGAGATTGGATGGTTAAAATTTGCTTAATACCAGAATGGTCAGGCAAGGAAAGTTTTCAAAAAGAGGAGTAATTTGAGTTTTTTTGTTTTTTTTAAAGAAACAATTGTTTTAGTAGGTAGAGAGGACAAAGGACATTCCAGATAGATGCAAGAGATGAGAGAAAGTATAGAGATGAGAAAGCTCAGGTGAACTGATGACACTAACAGCTTCCCTTAGTTGTAGGAGAGTTGAAGTTGTGAAGGTGATTGGTGGAGAAGTAAAATTGAGATGGATTCTGGAAGATGTTTAAAATGCTATTTAAGTGTAAACAATAAGGAAATTTAATAAATAGGTTTTGATTAGGTGGGAGATTCTTAGGATATGCTCCTGTATGCTCCTGTCTTGATAGTTATAACATTGATATCTGTTAGTCTTTTTGCAACAAATAGCTAGAAGAACATTTTCATCTGTCTTGATTTTTGCTATTTCCATCTTCTGACTTTACTGTTGCAGTTTCAGTAATGGATCTTCTTTAGTATGGAAGAAAACAAGTAATTTTCATGGAATAATCCACTGAACAGTTTACCTGTTGTCAGTGAGATTTCTTTCCTCATTTATGTCCAAAGATTTTCAGGGAATTGCAGTTTTCAGGAATGACTCTTAAAGAAGAGGAAGAGGTTGTTTGGGGACATATGTGTGTAGAAAGAAATGCCTGTTCCATCATTCTTTGCTTAAGCTAACTCATGCATATCATTGCTGACCAATTTAGTTGCTGCTCTTCAGGCAGAAGGCTAGTTTCTGCTTCTAGCCTTATTTACTTTTCAGTTCTGATGATGTCTTTAACAGCTGTTACCATTATGCTGCATTGCTTCTAGCTGTAATGGAAGGCAGTGGCAGCTTGCTTTAAGCAGTTGAACCTTTACCTTGGCCACTTGTGGGATGTTTGGAAGGGTCCTGATAAACATGGTTAATGCTAAGTGTGAGGTGATATGGATTATAAATAAAAGGCAAATATTGACCTTTAATCGAAGCCCTTATCTAGGACAAGAGCTAGTAGCTATTTCGATAGGACCCAGCTCTTTAAATAAGGGACAGGTGGCCTGCTGCTTCTGAGCTCAATCTGTGCTGCCACATTGAGTAGCTATTTGTCATTCTACTTGCTCTTTTGTTCTTAGGTTAGATTATGGGATTCCCAGGTGCTCTGTAAACCATGGTGGTTAATAGACAGTGCTGAGGCAGTGGAAAACACCTAGATTCTGAAACTGAGCAAATGCTTGACTCCAGGAGAGCCCTCTGACTCACCTACCACCTAAGTGAGCCTCATAAATTTTGGCTTGGCTTGGCTTGGATTAATGCTGCAATTTCCTGTATTCTCTGAAATTGTTGCCTTTGGTGGAATAACTTTGAATGATGCTGTAGTTCCTAGTAATGTAACTAATGTAAATTTCATCAGGTCTCTGGTTTTCTTACATTTTCTATGTCTAGTTTTTTTTTTTTTTTTTTTTTTAGATCTTAAGAAAAATTCACCACCAATTTTGAAAAAACCTTTTCTCTTAAAAAAAAAATAAAATAAACAGAGAACCTGGGTTTGAATTCCATTTCTTCTAGTATCACAGGTGTGTTCTTGGCAAATTGCTTAATCTCTTTCTGGCCTCAATTTCTTTATTAGTAAAATTAAGGGATTAAGTCTCCTAAGCTCTCTTCCAGCTCTGTATCCTATGAATTAGTCCCTTAAATGTGTTGTTTGGTTATTGCTTGCTTAACATTTCCAGAAGATGTCAGTGTATGATTGTATTTGCATTTTTTCATTTCAGCATCTGGGTTCATAGAAAGTGTGGTGCATCCCGGACCTTCCCTCAAAAGTGGAGAAAGCAATCAGATCCAGTTACAAATGAATGAGCAGGTTTCTGAGGAAGAAGCTCAAGAACTAAGACAGGTAATAACAAAGCTCAAAATGGTTGTTGGAATATTGACAGCAATTTTTGCAATTTATTTTTTTTCCTTCTTCCTAAATAACTTCATATACTTTTCTTCCCTTTAAAAGGAACTTAACTTGTAAGTTCATTATGCTATCCTCCATGGAGATAAGGCAGAGTGTGGATCTTACTAAAAATTTTTTTAAAATGTGTTCTTATATAGATAGGACTTTTAAGGAGCCATGGGACTTTTTAAGAGTCAACAGACATTTATTAGACACCTATCATGTATCAGTTGTTAATTTTTGAGAATTTCGTATTAAATGTAGAAATTAGAAATCTTTGATTAAAAATCTCATAGAACTTTATATAACAGGATGTACACACAATATGAGTTTGCATATACATACATATATACATGCTGCTTATTACATGGGTATTTGTATGTCATTGTTCATGTACAGGTGTTCATATTTGTATATACATATGTATACACACACATATACATAAGCTTGTAGAATTCTTTCCTGAATTAATTGTTGCCACCAGACTTTAAGGTTTTATGGTGCTGGATTTTTTTCTTTTTCAACTTGTGTGTTTTTGTTTTTTGTTTTTTTTTTTTTTTTTTTAAATAAAACTGATCATATTGTGTTTCCTGAGACCTTTGGGACTCAGTTCTATCCTTTTTCATTAAAAAAGAAAAGCATTCATCTTTGCAAAGAAATATTGTAAATGTGTCATTGCCCTCTTTCTTTCCTGGTCTTTGTTGGGCTTATTTGGTTTTGGTGATGACAGCACACAAAAACACTGCTTTCTATTCTCCAACTACTATGTTCCACTAGGGCATTTAATCACTTCCTTTGATATACTTATTGAGTCCAAAACAAACTTGCTATAGCTATTGTTTGCTTTGGGGTTTACTGGGAACTTTAGAAGTATTGTAAATGCAAACTTACTAAATGTTACTCTTGACCATTCTTTAGAAGGCTTATAAAAGTCCTTAAGTTACAAACTATGTATATCTTTTTTGTTTCTCCATTTATCTCAAATGAAAACTTTTGTAGTCAAGATCTACTAAATATTTTGAACTAGGAGGTGGGTTTTTCATGATTGAAAACTGAAAGATTTCACTTGCAAAGTGAAATTTTTAAAGTTATCACTCAGTACTTTAATAAATACTCGATGTGAGGCATTCTGCTAGGTGCTGAAAGTATAGAAATAAAAAATGCAGTCTTTTTCTTTAAGCAGTTTGTAATCTCAGGAAAAATAAAATAAGTACATAAACAAATATGATACAAAATAGGGTGTAATGGACAAATCTAGATAAATTGTTTTAGGAACAGTTGATAAGGAAAAGATCCTTTTCAACTTGGGAATTCAGAAAGACTTCATAGAAGAGGTGGCGCTTGAGTTAGGGTTGTAAGGAATGAAATTTCAACAGGTAGTGATGAGGAAGGCCTTGCAAGACAAGCATGGGAGGGCAGTTTGCACAAATGTGGAAGAAGGAAAGTGCTGTATAAAATCAGACCTCTAAGAGTCCAGTTTGATAGCCATTGGGAGCTGCTAGGTTTTTGGAGATCTCTAAGAAACAAGTCTGCATAGTTGCTCAGTCCAGTTCAACTGGGAGCAAAAACTAGAACACTAAAGACAATGTAAATGGGGAGAGGGAAGGACAGAAAGAAGCATTTAGTGCTTACTATGTGCTAGGTACTGTACTAAGTGCTTTTACAAATACTTGCTCATTTGAAGTAAAGAGAATGAAAGTAACTCTCAGAACCATAAAAAACTCAGTGCAAGATGCTGACATGAATGCTCAAGTGATGAGGGAGAGTGAAAATAAATAGTAGGCTTACAATGAGATGACTCAGCAAAAAATAGACCTTTTCCAAAACAGTTCGTTTTTTACAATGTAATAATATTTCCAGTTACTTTATAGCTGATACATACATAGGAGGTAATTAGCAACATTATCCTGAATAGAGTCAAATAATTAAAGCAAAACAGAAAAGAATGACAGTAGAAAAGGATCCACCATATGGAGTGTACAATGGTCACAAATCCTGCCTTTACTGCCCAGAGTACAAGGCGTAGGGACCATAGGTCTGGAGAAAGGATAATTATCCTGTTGGAGATTGGGATGGATAGAGGACTTCTGACTTTTTGTGGGCTTAGAAATGAGTCCTCCTTCCCTTTACTATATAAATAAAACTTTCCTACATTTTGAAGCCTTGTGAACCTGCATGCTTTTAAGGGTAGTCACCAACCCTTAGAGAAATGCTGGATATTCATATTCCCAGCTTAGTCCTGAGTAGAGTCAGTGAGCCATGTAAGTGAGATATTTGAACTCTTTGTTTCAGGAGAGAGTTTCTGATTTGAGCTACTTGCATATTCATATAAAGGTAATCAACAGGGTACTATATATTAAGTGATAGACAGTTATTGCTACTATGATTCAGAATAGGGGATACTTATTAACCTAGCCATGAAGAATTAAGAGAATTTGTTAAATGGAGAAGAGAAGAAATAGAAATAAAGGAACTTTTACTTTATTATTATTCTATGATTTTTTTTAAAGAAATGACACATTTTCTATGATTGAAAAACATTTTAAAAAATGATGGAATCCTTGATTTACATTTAGGGAGGGATATTTTGCAGAACAATGTAATGGTAACTAAAAATAAGTGTCATGGGGCTCTAGAGTAAACTAATACAAAAGGAAATCTCACTACACTCAACTGTAGTTTTGGTTGCAGATGATATTCAACTTAGTACATTGCAGCTAGAAATCTTCGTGGTCTTAAATTGCAATTGGGAATTTAAGTGAAAGGATTTGCCATGATTTCACCAGGGGACATTCATGGTAAGTGTAGTATTTTGTGGTTATCTGGGCCAGGTTCCAGGAGCTGTGCTGTATAGGTATGCAGCAGCTTGCTGAGTTCCTGTGGTCTATGTCTGAGCCTCTGTCTACTGGATAACGATGGCTGTCGTAATGTCACTGGGTGTGGGAAGGGCTAGGATGGTATTAGCTGAAGGGCTGTGGTTAAGGAGGCTAGGAGAGGAATTTTATTCACTAGATTGGGTTTGGCAGAATCACTTTAATAGTTTCTAATGTCTGATATGTTAACATTGTTAGAACTATGGCCCTCTTGTTTATCGTCCATTTTGTAATAGTGACTGAATCTTGAAATGCAAAACTTTCTTTTTTCTTAGGTTCCTCAAAATAACTTTTCATTTTCTATAATACTTTTTAAATTCGTCTCTTCTTATATATTATAATGTTTATCCCCTTTTAACTGGGGTAGAATTAGATGGAAAAATACTACTGGGATAAGGTAATGGTTTTGTTGAGGACTTACTTGATCGTGTGGGTTAGGAAAACTCATAGAAATTAGAGATAGTAAAACCTTTTAGTTTAGCCATTGTCAATTGGCACTTGTCCAGGCTTTTAGAGAAATCCAGAAAAAAAGCTGAAAGGAATTTAATAACTTTGGCCTTTTCCTAGTAGCTTTTTGCTAGAGTTTTCTTGCACATTTGTGATAGAAGGGAATATGAAATGGCATAGTTCAATGTGTGGGTGGGCCAATAGGAAACTTTGTGGGCTGGTTTTTGCTTTTTAAACCTCTTTGTTTCACTATATTAGAATGTTTAATAAATCCAAGATGATTGATCTGTACAGTACCACTACAACTGGTTGATGTAGTCAGGTTAGTTGAATATTATAATTATCTCAGGGAGAAAAATAACTGAATTTGGCTAATGTGTACCAAAAGCCATTTGATTTAAAAATTCATACAGATGTAGGCATTGTGAATGAGAAGAAACAAAATTTACTTACCTATCTCAAAAGAAATTAACAAATGTTCTTCCTTTGCTTAGCAAGGCCAATTGAAACATTTTGAAAAAGATTATTGCTTAATGAAATGTGATTTATAACAGTAATTTATAACAGCAATATAAGTCAAAGGAAGCTAGAGGAATAATCTGGCCTCGTTACCTTGCTTTCATGTAGTAACTACTCCCATTTCTTTAGCATTTTAAAGTTAATAGACCAGTTAATTCCTACAATAGGATGGTGTTATTATCCCTATTTTATAGGTGGAAAACTGATTTAAACTTTACTCTTTACCATGCCACTACCCCTGCCATCATCACTATCACTGTCGCCACCAGCATGATTGTCCTTCACCACCACCACCTCATATTTTACAATGAGTGTGAGCTTACAGAAGAATGGTTCAGATCCTAATATTTTATTCTTTTCCATAAGCAGTTATTTTATCCATCTGTCTGGTAACATTAAGAATTTAAAAAAAAAAAAAAAAAGGCGGTATAGTTAATTGTCTCAGAACTATTTTTATCTGAACCCCATTGAAAAATAAGAGAAGATTAAGATAATGGTAATAATTAATAATACTTTATATTAACAATACTACTTTACAATTTATAAAGTATTCTCCTTACCACAGTCTTGTAAGTTAAGTATTATAATGTTCCCAGAAAATGAGAGAAAATGAAGAAGAAACTGAGAAGCAGAGGATGTGACTTGGTTATAGTCTTTCTGCATACAGGTTCTGTGTTTTTTCTCTTATACTACCCTGCCTTTCTTAAGCTATTCTTTTTTTTCCTTCCCCCCCAAACCATTCTTAATACTTGAGAATCCATTAAAAAAATAACTTATAAAGGAGTTTCTGTGACATTTAGAAACTGAAAGGAAGTTAACAATTCTTTATATTATTGACATTTGTCTGATCTGAGGGTGGCACCAAGTTAGAAGGAATAGTCCTACACATCAGATGTTAGATATCATCCAAAAAGATCTGGATAGGCTTAAATGTTGGGTCAAATACAGTGTGATGGAACTTAATGGGGAGCAGATATAAAGTTGGGCTTTAAGAAAACCAACTATACGAGTATAAGATGGGATGCCTTGGCTAGATAGAAATTCACCTGAAAAAAAAGAAAAAGAAAATCTGGGAATTGAGGTGATTTGTAAGGTCAATGGGTTAGTAGTGTGATATTATAATAAAAAATGTAGTAGTTGCATTAAGAGAATCATGTGTTGCAATAGAGAGGGCAGTGTAATTAATGGTTATGCATTCTTCTCTGGTTGAACCATATTTGAAGTAAGTGTTATATGTTCAATTCTGCTTGCCAAATTTTAGTGAAGATGTTGGGTGCTGCAGGAGGACCAACAGGATTGTGAAAGCCTAGAGGTCATGCTATTAGAGGACTGGGTCTTGGAGAAGAAAGGAATTTGGAGTAAACATCCTAATGGCCTTCAAACAGTTGAGTTTTTCTGTAAAAAGGGGACTAGACTTGTTCTGTTTGTTTTCAGAGGGCAAGGATAGGAGCATTATCAGAAGCTGTAGAGACTTGATGGGAAACACCTTAATGGATAGAGCTGTGCCAGTGGAGTGAGTGGCTCGCACTCCCCCTCCCCCCAGAGGCTTCCTCTGCTCTGCCCTGGAATGAATGGCAGCTTGTCACACAGATTCTTGTAGATTCTTGTGCGTGTGGTGGGGAAGGCCTTGGGCAGCTTCTGAAGTCCCTTGTCTTTTAGATTCTCTAGGTCTTCTTTTGTTGCTGAAGAGTTATGTTTTTTTGGTGCTTGTTTTGTTTTGTTTTTTGTTAGTTTCTCTCTCTTAAAAAAAAAGAATTTCTGATCATAATTGTTGAATAATTGTTATACAGTGCTCAGAGCTCTGGGAGATACAAAGAAAAGAGAAGGTCTGGTACCTGTGGACAACCAGCAAAACAAGAGAGACATCAATTCTTTTGGAGCTACAGGAAGAAGATCACATGATAAGCAGATTAGGGTTGGCATTGGAAGTAGAGTTTGAGTGAAATGGTAGAAGTAAGTAAGCTATATTGCTCTTGCTTTTGCTGTCCAAAATTGTGTGTCTCATTCTGCATCTTGAGACCATTATCTTTCTGTCAAGAGGCAGGTAGCAGACTTTGTCATCAGACCTCTGAAAAGATGATTGATCTTGTTCATTGTTCAGAGTTCAAGTCTTTCAGAGTTGTTTTTTTTTTGTATAATGTTATTGTTTTTGTATGAATTGTTCTCTTGACTGTTCACTTCCTTATATATCAGTTTACATAGAGAATAAAGATAATAAAGACAATAATAGTGGCTAACATTTTATGTAGCCACTATTGTATTAAGTACTTTACAAATGTTATCTCATTTGATCCTCACAACGGCTGTGATATTGGTGCTATTATTATCCCATTTCACAAATGAGGAAACTGAGGCAAACCAAGATTAAGCAGCTTTACTGAGTCATACAGTTCATGTGTAAGATGGGATTTCAACTCAGGTCTAACTCATGCCAGACCTGGCACTCTGTACTATAGTGCTGCTTCCTCAGCTCTTCCTGGATAATTTCTCTAAGATCACTCATTTCATCATTTCTTCAGTGCAGTAGTATTTAATTAAATTCTTATACCATCAGGGATTCCCTTAGTCTCCATTTCTTTGCTATTCCAAAAAATGTGTTGTAAAGATATTTGTGTTTTGGGGTCTCTTTTAGAGAGGACCTTCTGGACAGAAAAGACAATAGTAGACAAAATCCTATAGGCAGAAGACTTCAAGAATTAGGGAAGTGGTTAATGGACTAATATATTTGGGTGAGGATGTGAGAGACTAATTGCTTATGGAGGGCCTTGAATGCCAAACTAAATTTATCCTGAAAGCAGTGAGACCAGGGAAGATTTTTGAGCAGAAAAGTGATGGAATTATTAAATTCATTTTAACAAGATCTTATTGAGCACTTTTTGGCATCTGAGACCTTAGCTCAATAACCCCAACATTTTTTTCTTAAGTCTTGTTTACCACATCCTTAATCATATATATATATATATTTTTTTTATTGTAAAAAAAAAATAAATTTTTTTAAAACTTTGGCTGGAAGTCTTTATTTTATTTTATCTTTATTTGGGGGGGTGATTTTTTTTTAAATTAAAGCTTTTTATTTTCAAAATATATATATGGATAATTTTAAACATTCACCCCTATAAAACTCTGTGTTTTAATCTTTTTCCCTTCTTTTCTCCCCACTCTCTCCTCCAGTTAAACATGGGCAGTTCCTCTCCATATTTCCAAAAATATCATGCTGCACAATATTGTAGAATTCTTAAAAGTTCTCTGTTGTTATAGAACACAGTAATGTTTTTATTAATCTAGTTTTACTAAGGTCCTTAATATCAATTCAGGTTGACAAACTTGGTTACTGCATTTTTTTTTTTTGTTTGTTTTTTCATATTGACTGTAAAGCTTACTTTGGAAATGCCCAATTAATGTTTTTAACATAACATAACATAATTTTTATAAGAAACCAAAAGCATGGTTACTTTTTTTGACTCAGAGGTGAAGCATCTTAATTAGCATTCAATTCACATTATGATATAACCCTTTGAATCATCATATGAAATGAAATCAAGTTAGAATGAAAGGGGCATTGGAAATAGAACAGTAACAGAAAACTTATAAAGCACAGTTTGAAATATTTGGGGCAGATCTCTTGGTTTCCTGTATTAAAAGATTGCTTATGGTCTCTAGCCACCTTTGGGTCTTGGGCCCTATGAGACTCTCTTCGTCACCTTAGCTGACATTGACAGTACCTGATGGCTACATCCCATCCTTTTCTCTTTAAAAAGTAGTTGTATTAGGGAATTTTGACTTCATGTTGCAACTTCTTAATATAGAAACATCCCTTCCCTCTTGCTTTCTTTTTTAACACACTATTTTGGACACTTATAAAAGATGCATTGAGATTCCATCTTCAATGCCATTTCGTTTGACAAATATTAAGCACTTAGTTATATGCAGAGCACTGAAGCTGAGACTGGGGATAGGGTACAGGAGTAGAATAAAAAAAGATTAGATAGAGATGGGACATGGCTTTCTGGTTTTCCTAGTCTAGTAGGGACATGAGTTATAAACATAGTAACTACAGTGCACCATAATACCTAAGTTTTTTAGAGAGGTTCTTTGAGAGGGAAAAGGTAGTTACTGGGTGGAATGGGGGAATGTGGCATTTAACATGGGGTTTAAAAGATGGTTAGGAGTTAAAAGAGGGAAGTGTGAAAGGAACAGCATTCTATATATAAAGAATAGCATGAGCATTGCTTTTTTATTAATGGATTTCAATACATGTGAAACGTGTCATGGAAGAGAGCTTCTGACCTCAAGTAACAAACAGTCTTTTTAGAGAAATAAGACTAAATATATGAAAGAAGAGGGCCTATGGAAATTACATACTGCTCACTAAATTCTATGGGGGTTAACTTGATGGAGGGAGCAATAAAATAAAGCTAGGGCAATCAGAAAATTTTCTGGAATAAATTGGATTTGAACTAGTTTCTAAAAGATGATTAGAATTTGGATAGATGAAGAGACAGTCCATGTAAGGAGGGAAGCCAGAACATGACACAGGCACAGAGGTGAACTTGGGCATGGGATTGGCAGACAGCATAACATTCAGTTTAGTATTTGTGTTTAGTATATGACAATCAATAATAATGAGCTTCTGTATAATGCTATAGAGTTTGCAAAGCACTTTTTACATAAGTTACCTTGTTTAAGCCGCATTACAGTCATCCCTGTGAGGTAGGTCCTACAGGGACCTGTTTTTGCAGGTGCAGAAAGTGAAGCTATCTGAGTGAAATACTTAAAACTACATTTCTACATCTTGTTAAGACATGAGACTGGATTTGAACAAAATGCCAAGTGAGTCTTATATAGATTAGTATGATGGCGAAAAATGACATTGTCCCTGTCCTAGAAGAGCTTACATTCTACTTCAGAGAAAGCTACTTGTTTGAGAAATAAGTGTACAAGGATAATGGGAAGGCCTCTGTAGGCCCCTATCATTATTTCCTCAGCCTTTCAGAGATTGGGGATATATTTTTTTGGTACATAATATTTACTTATTGGAGATTCTTTTTCATTTATATTCTATTTCACATATTACAGGTTTTATCAGCCTAGAAAATTCATTTCAGTAAATATTGTGCAAAACCATATGCAACTGCACTGTACTAAGAGATTAAAAAAAGGAGACAAGCCAATAGTAAGAGTTTATAATATAGAAGGGGGAAGAAGGGATATTTATAAAAAACTATGCTAAAAGAGTTTGATAATTGCATAAGAGAGATCCAGACAGATAGGGTATGAAAGGTTAAAAAGAGTTAGATGATTTGGGAGGGTGAGAGGTGGGAAAGAGAGGACAGCAGGAAGTTTCTGGAAGTCAGACACTGTAGTTGAGCTAGGGACTTAAAGAAAGGAAAAGATTTCCACAGGTGAAATGGAGGGTGATGGTAGGGAAATGGGCATGGTATTTATAGTGACTGGAATGGGCAGAATGAGGACAGAGAGTGTATGAATAGGCAATTTGTCTGGAATGGAGAATAGCTAAAGGGAAATATGATGTAACAGGACTGGAAAGCTCATGGAAGACCTTTATTATCAGTTTGTTTTTTATGCAGTGTATCCTAGGAAAACACTGAAGGCTTTTGAGTAGGAGGACCAAAGACTTCTGCATTAAGAAGATTAATGGGAAGGAAGAATGGATTCAAGGAGAGAGGGTATGCCAGTTAAGATATATGCTAGTATTGTTTGACACTTAGCTGTGCTACTATAATTCTCAGTAGTTTCTAAAAGTATACTGAATTGTTTTGTGTTTTATTATATTTACATGCATCAATATTTGGCGATATTTGAAACTTTTGTTTCAGACTAATTTCTTGTAGATTGTGGGTCTAATTTGGTTGATTCTAATTCAAAAAAGCAGTAAAATATTTTCTCAAAGTGAACACATTCATGTTTTTATGAGTATAGTAGTTTAATATAGGCTTTGCAGTAGATTTGTATCTTAAAAGTGATCTGTGGATTAATGAATAACTTAAAAAGTTTTATTTAATGAAATTTAGGTTTCTAAAAATGTTAATCAGTTACATGCATACTTTACAGTGATGCTGAAAACTTTATTTTAAATTTTTTTTATTAAAGTCATTTATTTTTGCATCATACTTACTTTTACATTATCCTGCCTCTCCCAACCCTGAGAGTAATCAAGATGTTAAAAAAAAAAAAAAAAAAAAAAGAGAGAGAAGGGGACAAAAAGGCTGTTAAGCTCTACTGAGTGAAAATATGCAGCTACTTCCTACCCATTGTTGCTACCGGTTCTACTAAGAAGGGGCAGAGAGAATTTCATCTTTTCAGAAAATAAGCTTGACTGTTATAATATAGAATTCACAATGCAAGTTTTAAATTTTGCATTTCTTACATCATGCTTTATTTTTAAAGTTCAATAAAAAATTTGAGAGTGGGGCTTGAAGATTGATTCTATTCATTGATGCAGAATGTCCGGCAAACAGTTACCAAACTAAATTTCTAGAGGGCATCAGCTGCTAGTACTTAGATAATTGTAGCCAGTCTTATATTTAGAAGACTTAAGAAGAGTTGGATTTAATCTCAGTTATAAATGCAAACTGAATTGCATTTAATCTTTTGGTATTGCTTCTTGATTGGCTCTTTTAGGAGACTAGTCTTTTGACATTCAATGGTGAGTTGAAATAATTCTGATTTCTGCATATGTTGGTTCCATTATAGCAGTATTTAAGTACTTATCAGTATCTTTTTGGATAATTGATGGTACCTCAGTGCTTCAGGAATGGCTGTTTGAGGCCTTTCTATTTCAGGAACACTTATCTAGAATTTCACCCAGTCAGGAGCAATGGTTCAGTGGTTAATGCTTGGAAAGCCTTGCCTGACTTAAGGGTGACGCAGGGAGAGGAGTTAACTGTCTCATTGCTCAGAACAGAGCTATTTCTGGCTTGCATTCTTACCTGTTGCACAAGACTTTTACCACAAGGGGAATGGTAGTATTTAGCATTTATTCACCTACCTCTTGGCTCATTTGCTGTGTCTCCTTTTATACCAATTTTGATCTTATACTCTGACTGAAAAGATTATTCTTTACAATCTGTTTTGCTGTTGTTTATAAATGAGTATTTAAATAGTGCTATTTCATATGCTAATGTCCTGTACTGAAGCTGCAAATTTTGAAAAGCAGTGATACTGGGAAACAATTTGAAATTTTGTTAAGAAAATGATTAAAAATGTCCATGCCCTTTGACCCAGAGATCGAACTGTTAGGCTTATACCCCAAGGATGTGAAAGATAGAAGGAAAGATCTCATATACACAAAAATATTTATGGCAGTGCTTTTTATAGTAGCTAAGAACTGGAACATAGATGCCCTTTAAGTGGGGAATGGCTAAACAAACTGTGGTACATGGATATAATGAAATAATGAAATATTACTGCACTGTAAGAAATTACAAATATGAAAAAATACAAAAGAATGGGAGCTCTATATGAATTGACACAAATTGAAGAAAGCAAGGACCAGAAAAACAATATATGCAATAGTTACATAATAATGTAAAAGGAAAGGATAACAACAAAATCTTGAACACTGTGTAATTATAATAGCCTGGCTCCAAAGGAGAAAAATTGGATAGGCCATCCCTCCTTTCTTTGTAAATCTAGGGGACAATGAGTATGGAATGTTGCTTATACTGTCAGTCTTGGTTGATGTGTGGGTTAGTTTTGTTGAACTTTTTTTTTGTTTGTTTTTGTTTTTGTTTTTGTTTGTGCTACTTTTACTAAGTGCTAATGAGATAATGAGATATTAGGTTCTTAGTAAGAACCTAACAGTATTTTTGTTATATTCTCTGGGAGTGGAGAGGAATATATCTAAAAATGAAGGTAACATAAAAACAAAAGATATAAATAAAAATGAAATGCTACTTCAGAAATGTTATACTTTTGTCCCCGCATTGCAATAGCTTTTTTTAATATGGATCATTCATTTGGTATTAAGCACATATTGTCCTGCATTGTTAGCATTTTGTGTTTATCTTTTTTCTCTCAAATTGGGACCATTTATTCCTTGAGTACAAAGAATATCTTTGTATTCCCCATAGTATCTTGCTCACAGCCTAAGTATTCAATAAATATCTTTATCACTTGTATTGTTCTCATTTTTTTTCTAGATAGAAATGGTCTAGAGGACCACTATTATCCTTTTATATTTGATATTCTGCAGACTTTAGACATTAGATTGTAACTGAATGTTCCAATTGGACTGTAAGCTTATCTTTTATAGACCTACTGAAAACATGTTTGAGACAAATCCAAAGGCAAACAGTATGACAGGGATAACACATCTGGTCTTCATATGGTTTTAATTTCTTCTGTCCATTCCATGAGTTTGGAGATTCTGAGTATTCAGTGTGGTATCATCTCTGAGAAGCTGTTATGGAGCAGAGTTGAGTCCATGCAGTTAGCAGCATTTCTTCTTGAAATGATGTTCTGGTGCCAGGTCAGTGTATTTTTTTTTTTTTTTTTATTCTCAAGGACATGTTGGAATTTGTGATGTGGTGATTGGTGTTCTTTCAATTTATCAAGATAACAAAAATTTTATCAAGATGCTACAGCTTTGCAGCTGGTGGTAGTGTGTTACAATTTCTACCATTTCATATGTTGCCATATTTTGTAGCATGGTCCTTTGTATCAGCATTGTCATTAGCATTATCATCATATCAGTCTGATTTTTTTCATCTTTTTAATATTTTGATGAAGGTCAGATAGAACTGATCTTAATACAAATCTCCATCCATTCTTTTATATTGACCATTTATTACAAAGTTGACTAATATAACTTGTAGGATTTCTCATTCTTTAGAGTTTCACCTTTATACTATTTCATCATCGTTTTGATCTTCTCTATTAGAGCTCTTCATTTTGTTCCATATATTATGGAAATTCTGATTATATGGTATAATATCTGTTATAATATGATACACCTGTTAAAGACATTCTTCTTAGATTTGTACAGATTTTTTGTTCAGTCAATTGTGGGTAACAATTTAGCCTGCCTCTGATAAGTGGTCTTATTCCAGTGTATTTTATTGGTTGAGTTCTCTGGGATATTTTGGAAATTCCTTTTTGTAATACACGGATTTGTCATTTGTTAGTCCATGCAAATAAGTTTCAGATATATAGTCATTCTAGTCACCATCGCATGTCTTCCTAGATTTTCAGTAGATAATTTTCTAGTGTTTTCTTGCATAGTCTACATTGATCACTAAGTATAAGCACCTTAAGGATAAGTTTTCTATAGCTTCTGGTGGCACTTAATTGGAAATGAATTGTCATCATAAATCCCTCTATCTGTTGTTTTGATTATTGTTACATTTTATGTTACCATTTTTCTGAAACATTTTATTGTTAAAACATAAAAAAGACATTAATTTATTAGTAGGCAGCAGTGATATATAATCCACTCCATATTCAGTTCACTGAAATATTAGATATTCTAAATAGTCTTTTATTTTTGATGATAATCCTAGAGCATAAAACTGTGGAATTGGAAGGGAGTTTAGAAATCTCCAGGGGCTTCTGCAGCATTAATCCTCTTTGGTAATCTCCCCCATTAAATTGTTGAACTTTTTGAGGATGAGGGATGTTTTTTGCCTCTTTGTATCCCTACTATTTAACACAGTGTCTGGCACAAAGTAAATGCTTAATAAATGTTTATTGATTGACTGACTGGTAACAGTATTTTGCTGTTCATTTGTATACCACTTTACCTACAATACCCCATTTGAGCTTTCTCATCTCATGAGGTAGTTGTTTGTCTCAAAGTGGTTTAAGTGTCTTTCTAGGAAATCTCACCTATCTAAGGTGAGGTCTCAGCTCTTCCCGTTTCTTGATTTCAGTGTTCTTTTTACACTTTATTTGCATAATATCATTCACCGTTTGATCAGACAGGGAACTCAGTCATATGAGCTGCTCATTAAATTGTAGTAGAGCTCTGTTATAAGTCCTCCTTTTATTTATCTATCTATCTATCTATCTATCTATCTATCTATCTATCTATCTATCTATCTATTTATTTATTTATTTATTTTGAGGCTGGGGTTAAGTGACTTGCCCAGGGTCACACAGCTAGGAAATGTTAAGTGTCTGAGACCAGATTTGAACTCGGGTCCTCCTGAATTCAAGGCTGGTGCTCTATCCACTGCGCCACCTAGCTGCCCCCCCCCCCCCCCCCCCGTCTTCCTTTTATATTGATCTGAAATCTGCCTTGCCTTTGTTTTTCCTTTCCCCCCCCCCCTTCTAATTCTCTTCTCTAGATTAAAGTAAATCTAAATGTGACAGCTTTTCACTTTTTATGGAATATTTGATCCTATTACTGTCAAATAAGTGATAGCATAATTGAACCAAGAACAACTGAAATAGGCCATGATGTCCTAAAAATCCACGTGAAAATAGATGTTACGACCTTAAAGGTCTGTTATTTTGTGTTCAGAATTAGCTGGAGAAGTTAATTCAGCTATGGGAAACCTAAAGGGTATAATGCTCATTCAACCACCTGGAGAATATAGAAGTGACTACTAGCTAGTCACAAGTGAAAATTTTCACTGTACATAAAATTCCCCAGATGAGTTGAATCATCCAAGTGAAGATGTCATATAGTTGCTGTTTGTCATATAGTAGGATAGAAATACAGAAAATTGAATGAGAAGGAAAACAGTTGCTTGAAACTATTTAAGTTTTGTGGAGTTGTGTTTACCCCACCTCTAAGAGATCTGTCTTCCTAGTCATCGTTTGGCCTAGATTACTATAGTCTTATAATTCAAAAGGTTGGCAGATTATAATAGAGTAACTGACTTTAATAAAGTTATACAACAGCTGTGAGATTTCTCCTATTTGGCTTCTAGATAGGTGTGTGTGTATTTGTATGTGTGGGTGTGTGTGTTTTGGGGGCTAGAGAAGGGATTTTTGGTGTTGGTATTTTTCCATCTTTAGAGTTGGAAGAGAACTCTCAAAAGTTTATCAGATCCAACTCCTATTTTGAAACATGGCTCTCTTTTACAATATCCCTGACAAGTAGTTGTCCTGGCTGTGCTTTGATATCTCTAGTGTCAGTGAACTTTCCTTAGGCCTTATGTCCTGTTTTTTGGACAGCTCCAATTGTTAGAAAGTTTTCTGTGGTGTGTGTGTGTGTGTGTGTGTGTGTATGCATGTGCGTGTGTGGGTGTATGCGAGCAAGCAAAAGAGCACCAAAATCTGCCACCCTATAATTTCTAGCATGTTGGCCTGTTCTGCCTTTTGGGACTAAAAAAAATTTAGCTTTAACCATCATTGAAACATCTGTATTCCCAACTAAAATAGTGTTGGTTCTTAAAGCCTATCTTCGTGTGAAGATCTTATCTTTTTCTGACTCTCTAGGTTGCATTCTTCTGAGTTTGTTTCAGTTTGTCAGTGACTCTTCAGAAATTTATGTAACAGCCAGAAATGAGCATAATATTCCATATGCTGTCTGACTAGAGCAGAGTGAAAAAGTATTATAAACTCACTCTTATGACACTACCATTCTTAGAGTTAGCTTTTTTTTAGAGCTACCATGCCACCTTGATGATTTTTTTTCACATAGTTTTGTCTAGTTATATTTCACCTTATTTATATTTTTGGAGTTAATTTTTTTAACCTACGTACAAAACTACATCTAACCCTATTAGATGTCACCTTAGGTTGACCTGTTCATATCATCTTAATTTGGAATTCTGTCATTTAGTATATTAGTTCTACCTCCCACCTTGATACTGTCTATAAAATCAATAAGCATGTTATCTGTTTTTAGCCTAGTACTAAAAAAAATAAGAATAAAAATAAAATTATCACAAGAGGACTGAAAGCAGAGCCCTGTGGGACCTTAATAAAGATCTCCTTCCTCATTGAACATACTCTGTTAATCAGAATTTTTTAGATTTGGTCATTTGACTGTTTCTTAATTTACTTAATCAGATTGTATTCATCCTACATTATTTCCTCCATCATTTTCAGTAGGACATCATGACACACTGTCACTGACTCGCTGAAATGCAGGTATTTACATTTATAGCATCTCTGATGTCTCTGAGAATCCTGTCAAAAAAAATAAAATGTTTGACATGTATTAATAAATTCATGATGGTTCTTAATATCACTTCTTTTTCTTGAATGGTTAGAATCACACACACACACACACACACACACGTATATAATGTCTTGTAAAATTTCCCCAGGAAATTTACAAGGCTAAAATTTATTCTTTCAAAAATAAGCGTAACTGTAGCCCTTCTCTAATCTTGTAGTACCTTCCCATTATTTTTCAGAGATCCTGGACAATGATTTTATAGTGACAGCTGAAAATTCTTTCAGTATCTTGGCATATAATATCTGATAGAATGAGAATTCTACAAATTCTCATAAATTGAATTTAATTAGAGTAGTCAGGTGTTTTTTTTTTTTTAACTATCAATGATTATTAGATTTCAGAGCATCGTAGATCTAGAACTAGAAAGGATCTCAAACTCTTCTAGTATAGTCCCCTTATTTTATAGATAAACAAACAGCCACGGAAAGTAGTTGAGAAATTCAGCTTTCTTTCTGTCATCTATTACAATCACATCCACACAGCCTGCCTTCTTGTGCTTTTCTTTTTCTTCCTCTTGGCCCTATTATAATTTAAACACTTTGGTTTGTTTGTTTTTTGCAAATAACAGCCCATTCTGGACTTGAGCCTTCTTAATTCTATTCTTACAGATTCTATTAGACTTTTGTATTGCATATATTAAGTATATGTATAACTGCAACATGATTCTGACATGGCACTATTAAAATCAAGTGGAGGAAGGAGGCTAGAGACCCAATTTCTTTTTTGTTTTTTGTTTTTTTTCTTGGTAATAGCTTTTCATTTTTCAAAATACATGCAAAGATAGTTTTCAATATTCACCCTTGCAAAACCTTGTCTTCCAAATTTTTTTCCTTCCCTTCCCAACTCTTCCTTACTCTAAATAGCAAGTACTCCAATACAGGTTAAACATGTGCAGTTCTTTTAAATGTATTTCCACATTTATCTTGCTGTACAAGAAAAATCAGATCAAAAAGGAAAAAAATTGGAGGACAAAAAAGCAAACAACAAAAAAGGTGAAAATACTGTGTTATGATTCACATTCAGTCCCTGTAGACCTTTCTCTGGATGCAGATGACTCTCTCCATCATAAGACCATTGGAACTGGCCTAAATTGCCTTATTGTTGAAAAGAGCCATGTCTGTCAGAATTGATCATCACTTAATCTTATTGTTACCATGTACAGTGATCTCCTGGTTCTGCTCATTTCACTTAGCATTAGTTCATATAAGTCTCTCCAGGCCTTTCGGAAATCATCCTATTGGTCACCTTGATATATCATAACTTATTCAGCCATGGGCATCTACTCAGTTTCTAGTTTCTTGCTGCCACAACATTTTTGCACATGTGAATTCTATTCCCTTTTTTATGATTAGACCCCTGATTTCTTGTCCTTATTTGTCATTAGTTGTATCAGTGTCATTTATTAAGCACTGATTTTGTGTCAGACACTGTGCTAAGCACAGAGGATACAAGAGGCAAAGACACTTCCTGCCTTCAGAGAATTCACAAGGCTTCCTATGGAAGATGGGATTTTTAGGGGTAGCTAGGTGGTGCAGTGGATAGAGCACTAGCCCTAGAGTAAAGAGGCCCTGAGTTCCAGCCTCAGACACATGACATTTAGTACTGTGTAACCTTGGACAAGTCATTTCACCCTGATTGTGCAAGCTCCTTCCCCCCAAAAAAAACCAACCAAAAAACAAAGCTGGGATTTTGATTGGGACTTGAAGAAAGCCAGGAAAGGAAGCCAAAAGGTATGGAAAAGAAAAGGGAGAGTGTTCCAGGCATGGGGGGAATTGCTTGGAGCCATAGATGGAATGTTCTATTCCAGGAATCAAAAAGTATGTAGTTAGGAGAAAGTTGGAAGACGACTAGAGATAAATTGTGGACTTCTAATGCCAAACAGAATTTTATTTGTTCCTAGAGGGAATAGGGAGCCACTGGGCTTTATTTGTAAGGGGAGCGAAGAGCAGGACATGAACTAGATCCATGTTTCCTAAAACATTAGTGGCTAAATGGAGGATGATTGGTGAGAGGAAAAAGTTGAGGTAGGTAGAACTATGAGCAGGCTTTTGCAGCCCCCTCCTGGCAGATGGGCCAAGGCCTACATAATTGTGGTGGCAAGATCAGAGCAGAGAAGGAAGCATGTTCAAGAAATGGTATAAAAGTGGAATAGACATGCCTTGGGTACAAGGGATGAGAGAGAAAGAAATCAATGATAATGCCTAGCTTGGGACTACACAGGTTACTCCATTTTTCTATGTATCTTCTTAAAATGAGGAGGTAGAACTCAATGGTTTCTAAGGATCTTTCTAGCTCTGATATTCTGAAAGTTCATAAATATAATGCCTCTTTAGTTGGTTCTATTTTATTATATTTCCTTTGGGAGAAACTTACCAGCAATCCAATTGATATTGTATTGAATTAGTGTTTCATCTAATGTAAAATTATTTTTCTAGATATTAGGGAAATCGAATACATTCTTTTTGTAAATAGAGATTCAGTGCCTGTTCACCAAAGCTCAATGCTCTCGAAAAGAATTCTTAGAACTTCATTTATAGTACTGAGGAATATACAGAGAAAAATGTTGATGTGCATTTAACTTAAGCCTGATGAGAGTTCATCTCCTCAAACATATTTAAATATGTTCAATTGTGTGTATGTATATGTGTGTGTGTGTGTAATTCTTTTAAACATATTTTCCTATTTGTTATGTTGTGCAAGAAAAATCACACCAAAAGGGGAAAAAAAACACAAGAAAGAAAAAAGCAAACAAAAAAAGGTGAAAATACTGTACTTTGATCCACATTCAGTCTCCATAGTTCTCTTACTAGATGTTGGCATTTTCTAAGATATTAGTTCTAAGATATTCAGTATTTTCTGTGTCTCTTTTACCTCGCTGTTGACTCTCTCTTCATATTTTTTCTGTATCATTTCTCATTCTCCCCTCCACCCCCACTGCCAATATTTCCTCTCCTTTTATTTTTTAAATCCTTTTTTTTTTTTTTTTTTAGTTTTTCCAGGAATTCTTATTGGGCTTCTATTTAATTCACATTTTTCTGTGAAACTGCTTTTAGCTGTTCTGATGTTGATATCTTCTTCTTCTTCTTCTTTTTTTTAGTATTTTTTTTATTAATTTTTTATAATTATAATTTTTGACAGTACATATGCATGAGTAATTTTTTTTTTACAACATTATCCCTTGTATTCATTTTTCAAATTTTCCCCTCCCTCCCTCTACTCCCTCCCCTAGATGACAGGCAATCCCATACATATTAAATGTGTTATACTATAACCTAGATACAATATATGTCTCTAAATCCAATTTTCTTGTTGCACGGTAAGAATTGGATTCCAAAGGTATAAGTAACCTGGGTATAAAGACAGTAGTGCAAACAGTTTACATTCAATTCCCAGTGTTCCTTCTCTGGGTGTAGTTTTTTCTGACCATCATCGATCAACTGGAAGTGAATTGGATCTTCTTTATGTTGAAGATATCCACTTCAATCAGAATATATCTTCATACAGTATTGTTGAAGTGTATAGTGATCTTCTGGTTCTGCTCATTTCATTCAGCATCAGTTCATGCAAGTCTCTCCAAACCTCTCTGTATTCATCCTGCTGGTCATTTCTTACAGAGGAATAATATTCCATAACATTCATATACCATAATTTACCCAACCATTCATCAATTGATAGACATCCATTCATTTTCCAGTTTCTAGCCACTACAAAAAGAGCTGCCACAAACATTTTGGCACATACAGGTCCCTTTTCCATCTTTAGTATTTCTTGGGGATATAAGCCCAGTAGTAGCACTGCTAGATTTATGCACAGTTTGATAAATTTTTGGACATGGTTCCAAATTGTTCTCTAGAATGGCTGGATTCTTTCACAACTCCACCAACAATGCATCAGTGTCCCGGTTTTCCCTCATCCCCTCCAACAATTATCATTATCTTTTCCTGTCATCTTAGCCAATCTGACAGGTGTATAGTGGTATCTCAGAATTGTCTTAATTTGCATTTCTCTGATCAGAACACTCTTTCATGTGAGTGGATATAGTTTCAATTTCATCATCTGAAAATTGTCTGTTCATATCCTTTGACCATTTATCAATTGGAGTATGGTTTGATTTCTTATAAATTAGAGTCAGTTCTCTCTATATTTTGGAAATGAGGCTTTTATCAGAACCTTTAATTGTAAAAATATTTTCCCAATTTGTTACTTACCTTCTAATCTTGTTTGCATTAGTTTTGTTTGTACAAAAGCTTTTTAATTTGATGTAATCAAAATCTTCTATTTTGTGATCAATAATGATCTCTAGTTCTCCTCTGGTCATAAATTCCTTCCTCCTCCACAGGTCTGAGAGGTAGAGTATCCTCTGTTCCTCTAATCTATTTATGATCTCATTCTTTATGCCTAAATCATGGACCCATTTTGATCTTATCTTAGTATATGGTGTTAAGTGTGGGTCCATATCTAATTTCTGCCATACTAATTTCCAGTTTTCCCAACAGTTTTTTTCAAATAATGAATTCTTATCCAAAATATTGGTATCTTTGGGTTTGTCAAACACTAGATTGCTATATATGTACCCCGTTTTTGTCCTGTGTACCTAATCTGTTCCGCTGATTGACTAGTCTATTTCTTAACCAATACCAAATGGTTTTGGTGACTGCTGCTTTATAATATAGATTTAGATCAGGTGCAGCTAGACCACCTTCATCTGACTTTTTTTTTTTTTCATTAAGTCCCTTGAAATTCTCGACCTTTTATTCTTCCATATGAATTTTGTTGTTATTTTTTCTAGGTCATTAAAATAGTTTCTTGGGAGTCTGATTGGTATAGCACTAAATAAATAGATTAGTTTGGGGAGTATTGTCATCTTTATTATATTCACTTGGCCTATCCAAGAGCACTGAATGTCTTTCCAATTATTTAAATCTGACTTTATTTTTGTGGCAATTGTTTCGTAATTTTTCTCATATCATTCCTGACTTTTCTTTGGTAGATGGATTCCCAAATATTTTATACTCTCAACAGTTGTTTTGAATGGAATTTCTCTTTGTATCTCTTGCTGTTGCATTTTGTTGGTGAGGTATAAAAATGCAGAGGATTTATGTGGATTTATTTTGTATCCAGCAACTTTGCTAAAGTTGTGAATTATTTCTAATAATTTTTTATTAGAATCTCTGGGATTCTCTAAGTATACCATCATATCATCTGCAAAGAGTGACAGTTTGATTTCTCATTATCTACTCTTATTCCTTTAATCTCTTTCTCGACTCTTGTTGCCGAGGCTAACATTTCTAATACAATATTGAATAGTAATGGTGATAGTGGGCAACCTTGCTTCACTCCTGATCTTACTGGGAAAGGTGCCAATTTATATCCATTGCATATTATGCTTACTGACAGTCGTAAATATATGCTCCTGACTATTCTAAGGAATAGTCCATTTATTCCTATACTCTCAAGCGTTTTTAGTAGGAATGGATGTTGTATTTTATCAAATGCTTTTTCTGCATCTATTGAGATGATCATATGTTTTTTTTAAATTTGATTATTAAAATGGTCAATTATACTATTAGTTTTCCTAATATTAAACCAGCCCTGCATTCCAGGTATAAATCCTACTTGATCATAGTGTATTATCCTGGGAATGATTTTCTGAAGTCTTTTTGCTAATACCTTATTTAAGATTTTTAGCATTAATATTCATTAAGGAGATTGGTCTATAGTTTTCTCTCAGTTTTCAACCTCCCTGGTTTAGGTATCGGTACTATGTCTGTGTCATAAAAGGAGTTTGGTAGGACTCCTTCATCCCCTATTTTTTCAAATAGTTTATATAACATTGGGGCTAATTGTTCTTTAAATGTTTGGTAGAATTCACATGTAAATCCATCTGGTCTTGGGGATTTTTTCCTGGGGAATTGGTTAATAGCTTGTTCTATTTCTTTTTCTGAAATGGAACTGTTTAAGCAGTCTACCTCCTCTGTTAATCTAGGAAACCTACATTTTTGGAGGTAGTCATCCATTTCACTTAAGTTATCAAATTTATTGGCATAAAGTTGGGCAAAGTAACTCATTATTTCTCTAATTTCCTCTTCATTGGTGGAAAGATCCCCCTTTTCATTTTTAAGACTAGCAATTTGATTTTCCTCTTTCCTTTTTCTGATCAGATTTACCAAAGGTTTATCTATTTTATTGGCTTTTTCATAAAACCAACTCTTAGTTTTATTTATTAATTCAATAGTTTTTTTTACTTTCAATATTATTGATTTCTCCTTTTAATTTTAGAATTTCAAGTTTAGTTTTTGGTTGGGGGTTTTTAATTTGGTCTTTTTCTAGTTTTTTAAGTTGCAGGCCCAATTCATTGATCTTCTCTTTCTCTATTTTATTCAAGTAAGCTTCTAAAGATATAAAATTTCCCCTTATTACCGCTTTAGCAACATCCCACAAATTTTGGTATGATGTCTCATCATTGTCATTATCTTGGGTGAAATTATTGTTTCTATAATTTGCTGTTTCACCCAATCATTCTTTAAGATGAGATTATTTAGTTTCCAATTACTTTTTGGTCTATTTATCCCTAACTTCTTGTTGAATGTAGTTTTTATTGCATTGTGATCTGAGAAGAAGGCATTTACTATGTCTGCCTTCCTGCATTTAATTTTGAGATCTTTATGTCCCAATATATGGTCAATTTTTGTATAGGTTCCATGAACTGCTGAGAAAAAATTATACTCCTTTCTATCAACATTCAGTTTTCTCCAAAGATCTATCATACCTAGTTTTTCTAATGTTTTATTTACCTCTTTAATTTCTTTCTTATTTGTTTTGTGGTTTGATTTATCTAATTCTGAGAGTACAAGGTTGAGATCTCCCACTATTATAGTTTTGCTGTCTGTTTCTTCTTGCAACTCTCTTAACTTCTCCTTTAGGAAGTTAGATGCTATACCACTTGGTGCATATATGTTTAGTATTGATATGGCTTCATTATTTATGCTACCTTTTAGCAGGATATAGTTTCCTTCCTTATCTCTTTTAATTAGATCAATTTCTGCTTTTGCTTGATCTGAGATAAGGATGGCTACCCCTGCTTTTTTGGCTTCACCTGAAGCATAATAGATTCTGCTCCAGCCTTTTACCTTTACTCTGTATGTATCTTCCTGCTTTAAATGTGTTTCCTATAAACAACATATTGTAGGGTTCTGACTTTTGATCCAGTCTGCTATCCACCTCCGTTTAGTGGAGAGTTCATCCCATTCACATTTACAGTTAAAATTACTAATTTTGTTATTTTCTGCCATCATATTATCCCCTAATTATGCTTTTTTTCCCCTTGTCCCCCATGAACCCCTTCCCCAGTATTGAATTTATGGACCCCACTTGTGATGCTCAGCCCTCCCTTTTTAGTATCCCTCCCCTCTCCTTTTAAGTCCCTTCCCCTTTCTTGTACCCTTCCCTTATTCCTCTTTTCCTTTTCCTTTTTCCTCTCCCCCCTTATAATGAGGTGAGAGAGAATTCTCTGAAAAACAAATATGTCAATTATTTACTCTTTGAGCCTACTCTGATGAGAGTAAGATTCACACAATGTTTCTCCTCCTCTCTAAATTCCCTCAGATGTGTAAATTCTCTATGCCTCTTCCTGGGATGTAGTTTCCCTCTTTTTATCTCTCCTTTCCCTTTTTCTGATACTATCACCTTCCCTTTACTACTTCCTTTTTTTATGTTATATCAGTAAAATCAAATTATCCATGTGGACTTTCTGTATATCCATAAGGGAGATACAGTTCTCAAGAGTTCTTTTTATCTTTTTCTGCTTCTCTTGAGTCTTGTGGTTGTAGATCAAATTTTTTGTTTAAGTCTGGTTTTTTTCTTAGAAACAAATGGAATTCTTCTGTTTCATTAAATGTCCATCTTCTTCCATGAAAGAAAATGCTACACTTAGCTGGGTAGTTTATTCTTGGTTGCAATCCTAATTCTTTTGCCTTTTGGAATATCAGGTTCCAGGCCCTGCGATCCTTTAATGTGGAGGCAGCCAGATCTTGAGTGACCCTTATTGTGGCACCTTGATATTTGAATTGTTTTTTCCTAGCTGCTTGCAATATTTTTTCCTTTGTTTGATAGTTCTGCAGCTTAGCCACAATGTTCCGTGGAGTTCTTTTTTTAGGGTTTTTTTCAGAAGGTTTTTGATTAATTCTTTCAACGCCAATTTTCCCTTCTGTTTCTATTATCTCTGGACAGTTCTCTTTGATGATTTCCTGTAAAATAGAATCTAGGCTCTTTTTTTTATCATAATTTTCGGGAAGTCCAATGATCCTCAGATTATCTCTCCTAGATCTATTTTCCAGGTCTATAGATTTCCCCAGTAAATATTTGACATTATTCTCCAGCTTTTCATTTTTTTTTTATTTGTTTTGTTTGACTGATTCTTGTTTTCTCAATGAATCATTCATTTCTATTTGTTCAGTCCTGATTTTTAATGAGTTATTTTCTTCATTCACATTTTTTAGTTCTTTTTGTATATGTCTACTTTAATTTTTAAATGAATAAAAAAAAAATTTTTTTTAAATGAATTATTTTGCTCTGTTGAATTTTTTTCCATTTCACGAATTTTTTTATTATTATTATTATTATTATTTTTGTGAGTTGTTTTCTTTTTCCAAATCACAAATCCTATTTTCTTGGGAATTTTTTATCTTTTCCAATTCAGAAATCCTACTTTCCTGTGATTTTTAAACCTTTTTTAATTCACAAATTTTATTTCCCTCACCTCCTGTGAATTCTTTATTTTTTCCAACTCAAATTTCAGGACATTGTTATTCTCTATCATAGCTTCTCTTTCCTTTCCCTATTTTTCTTCAAACTCTCTTAACTTTTTAATAGTCTCTTCTAGGAGAGAGTTATGTGATGGGAGGCAGGTATCATTCCCTTTTAGGGTGTTATCTGCCGACTCTCTGCTGTTAGCCTCCTCGGGGTTGGATACCCACTCTTTCTCTGTATAGAAGGTGTCAATCGTTCTCTTCAGCTTCTTACTCATTACTAAAACTCTGTGGGGGTCTGCCCTTGGGTAGGAAATTTGCCAGTTTCCTCCCAGACCGGGGCTAGGATGCTGCAGTCCTGTGACTGGGCTAAAAGAGAGCTCTGGGAGAGAGTTTCTCTCCCCCCAAATGCCTCAGAGGTGGTTAGCACCGCTGCCTTGCCAGGAGTGCCCAGTGAGGAACCCCACTGTGTGGCCTAGTGACTGCCCTGAGACTAGAGGCTGAACAGTGAAAGCGTCACAAACCTCCCGTGAGGCCGTGGATTTTAGCAGCTGACACGAAAAGCCCCTGCGCTCAAACCAGAAGTCTCTGCCCAGAAAGCACAGTCCCTGCTGTGTAGGTTCCACTGCTGTGGTAGTTCTGCTGCTGTTGGAGTTTCGCTACTGGGAGAATTGCACT
This sequence comes from Sminthopsis crassicaudata, assembly GCF_048593235.1. NCBI lineage: Eukaryota > Metazoa > Chordata > Mammalia > Dasyuromorphia > Dasyuridae > Sminthopsis > Sminthopsis crassicaudata. The sequence goes on from NC_133617.1 coordinate 664,909,539, forward strand.
GCCTCAGGCTGAGCCCCACACTATGTGGATTAGAGGCTGCCCCGGGCTGTGTTCCCCCCCCCCCCCCCAGCTGTTCAGGTTCTTAACTGCCCCAAGGAAAAGCCCCGGACAGCAGCGGGCGGCTGCACAGCCTGCCGAGATCGGTGTTAGGTTACTTCCGGTTTGGGGGTGGCTATATTTTTCTGTCTTTTAAAGTGGCTTTGATTTCTCTTCTGATCTGCTATTTTACAAGCAAAGTAGAGCTATCAGCCTGTGCCAGATTCCTCTATCTCAGTGGCTTCTCTGATCCCAGAGTTCTCCCCAGCCCATTTGGCACAGTGTGTTAGCACCCAGTCCAACTCTGTCTGTGCTGGCTTTTTTTTTTTTTCCTCCCCTCAGAAGCGACCTTTTCTGTAGAAATTCCAGATTCTCTTTGGCTGGTAAGTTGTGCTTCTAATCCTTGTGGCTTTTATCAGTCCAGCTTCCTTTTTAAGGCTGATTTAACTAGTTGGTATTGAGGGAAGATGGGAGCTTAGAAATTCACATGTGTCTTCTCCGCCATCTTGGCTCCGCCCCTTGTTGATATCTTCTTTAAGTTTGTGTCTTGATCTTCCTTAATGCTGACAGGAGATTTTTGGGGTGTGGTCAGGCTTTTTCTTGATTTTTTTTTAACTTTATCTTAAAGTTGGACTGTTTCCTCATGCTGTCCCATGCTTCTGTTGCTTTTTTGGTTTTGCTATTTTTAGAGCTAGTTCTGGGGATTTAAAAGGTTCTTGTGCTTCCAAGGTAGAATGATCCAAGGAAAGGTGTTGTTATTGCTTTCTGGGCACGGACTCCTCTCTTTCCCTTAGAAGGAGCTGGTGCTTCTTTCTGCCTTGGAGCTTTGACCAGGACTCCTACTCACCTGTGGCTGCAGCTAAGCTGCTCCTGGAAGCTCCTGTGGTTGGTTACAAGTGCTATGCTTCTTCTGTGTTAGAGGCAGTCTTGTACCCAGTGCCAGCAAAGGGGCTTCTCTAATCTGTCTGACCAGTGTGTCTGACCCCTTTACCATTTTGGGGCCAAGAGCTCCCAAAGCTGCTACTGCCATTGTTGCGGCTGCCTCCAGGGTCTGCTGCTGATGTTGCTGTGGCCTGCTCTGTGCTGATTCCCACCCAGTATCACAGACCTCTCTTGCTGACTTTGGAAGTTATTTTAAGCTGGAAAAATGATCTGCTACTCCAGAATTCAATGTGAGGCACTATTTTAAAATTTTTTTCTGGGAAATGTTGGCAAGTTCAGCTGAGTTTGCTTCCTATATTCCACCATTTTGGCTTTGCCTCTTGTTTAGGACTTGGTGTAAATTAGAAACCTGTGTCACTGGGTCATAAGCTCTGATT